>NW_016804447.1:6720134-6736848 GCF_001698545.2 Rhinopithecus bieti | reverse complement strand
AAAAAAAAAAAAAAAAAAAAAAATTCCCTTGATACATACTGTTACAAGGTTGAATGAGGAAAGCTTTCTGTTTTATTGGTTCCACGTTACATGATTGTTTTATGTTGCTGTGTAATGGTGGATTTTATATTTATAAAACTAACAGTATCTTTTATAACAATTATGCTTTGTATCTACAACATGAAATAACTTTTAAAAGTACTATGGGTGGAGTAGTACATTTGTTATGTAGTTAGATTAATTACTAAAGCAAATGTTTAATCATGCATAACATGGATTATTAAAATATTAGGAATTCACTATAATTCCTTTTTATCACAGTTACTTTCAGTTGAGAAGTTTTAACTGCTTTTGCATCTGCTTATTAGCAGAGATATTAAGGCTGTGTAAAGTAAAATGAGAAGGATTGATGGCCAGCGATGGAACCAGAGGACTTAGCTCTATATAATCAAGGCTAATTGGCTATTTTATAAATGAGATATGCCACTGTGGGTAAATACCTGAAATTGACTTTTGATGGAAAATATGATTTTGAATGTATTCGATGTTATTTCTTTATTATACTTGTTTTAAGTTTTAATATGTTAAAGACCTCTTTATTTTTAATTATAGTGTCGAGTTATAGCGGTGCTTGATTGGGAGCTTTCAACCATTGGTCATCCTTTGTCAGACTTAGCTCATCTTTCCCTCTTCTACTTTTGGCCAAGGACAGTTCCAATGATAAATCAAGGTTCTCGTATTCAAGAAAACTCAGGTATGAGAACATAGTGTTATCTAAATTGCTATTAATATAAAATTGTCTTTATTGCTTTCATAATTAAAATATAAAATCCTGTAATTTTAGATAGTAGTTTTTGTTTCTTAAACATGTTTCTATTTTGTTTTTGTTATTATTATTATTATTATTATTATTATTATTATTTTAGATGCAAGGTCTTGCTCTGTCATCCGGGCTGGAGTACAGTGCCACAATCATAGCTCACTGAAACCTTGAACTCCTGGGCTCAAGTGATTCTCCCACTTCAGCCTTCTTAGTAGCTAGGACTACAGGCACATGCTACCATGCCCAGCTAATTTTTAAATTTTTTGTAGAGACGGTGTCTCACTGTATTACACAGGCTAGTTTTAAGCTCTTGCTCTCAAGTGATCCTCCCACCTTGGCCCCCGCAAAGTACTGGGATTAGAGGCATGAGCCATCATGACTGGCCTATTTCATTTTCTTTGTTAAATTTTCTGAACTTAGCATGCCACTTTTAGTAATTTATGAACAAATGTAATCCTTTGTATATGATAATCTTTTGGAAGTCAAGGTTTAGAACATGTTTTGTTGTATGGGCTAATGGTTATTACAATTCTGTTTTACATATCTGTC
Organism: Rhinopithecus bieti; assembly: GCF_001698545.2. Taxonomy (NCBI): domain Eukaryota; kingdom Metazoa; phylum Chordata; class Mammalia; order Primates; family Cercopithecidae; genus Rhinopithecus; species Rhinopithecus bieti. Next base: position 6,735,476 of record NW_016804447.1, on the reverse strand, counting down.
TCATAACATTGTGAAATATTCACCATGACATTTTAATTAAAGTTTATATTACATGCCGTTTTTATAGGGATACCATCAATGGAAGAACTGATTTCAATATATTGCCGCTGCAGGGGAATTAATTCTATTCTTCCTAACTGGAATTTCTTTCTTGCCCTTTCATTTTTTAAGATGGCTGGAATAGCACAGGTAATTAATTGTTTTAAACGTGTGTTTTGCCATTATTTACCAATGTACTGTTGACAATGTTTTCCAGTCTTCCGGGTTTTATATTCTTTATCCTTAGATCATTTTGCTTATCATAATGACAGGTATCAGACGTGGGTAAAATACAAATCCAGAATTTACAGAATAGGAATTTGGCAAGAAAAAATTTGAGTAGCAAAATGTATTATCAGTTTTTTGTATAATAAACTTACAAGATGGAGGGAGGAAGAAAGAATGACATAATGATAAAAAGAGAAAAGCATGTAAGGGTTAGTCATTTCCTGAATATCCAGTGTGAGAAAAAGCTAAGATCTTTTGATGATCTCTGCCTCAGGCTATGAAACCATTTATTAGTTAGGGTTGATGATGAGGGAAGAATTATCGTTGTACTTCTCAGAGGCCAGCATAGTATCTAGTGTGTAGTTGCCTCTTAAAATGTTTTTGAGTAAGTAGATGAGTAAGATTTTTTCATTTTCATAGTCATATTTGTGTGATTAATTTTGAAAGATAATAGAGCATAAATTTAGTTTTTTTCTAATTATATTGTAATCTAAACAGATGCCTTCTTTGTACTAATCCAGTTTTCAGGCACTTTGAATCTTGGAGGTTTAAGAAATTGAGATGCTTCATCAATAGCAAGGGGCTAGGGTTTAGAAGAAAAACAGGTGAATAAGTTTAAAAGCAAAAAAGAATGGGAAAAGAATGATTAATTAAAATTATGATAATTGACTTTCTGTCCTCAGAGTTCATACTATCCATGAACAACTGAAATAGTTGTGTTACATCTCATCTTGTACCCTGAGTTAATCATGTCGAAAGAATGGGTTTCTCAAAATGGATATGTCTCTGTATTTGACAGTTTCCACAAATAAGATACCAAATAGGCTTTAAATTTGAAATGGCTTTTCATTTCAAATAAAAGTTTGACATGGATTATGATTGACATTAAAATGTACAACATAGGCCAGGTGCGGTGGCTTATGCCTGTAATCCCATCACTTTGGGAGTCCGGGACGGGTGGATCACCTGAGGTCAGGAGTTCTAGACCATCCTGGCCAACATGGTGAAACTCCATAGCTACTAAAAATAAAAAAATTAGCCAGGTGTGGTGGCATGTGCCTGTAGTCCCAGCTACTCAGGAGGCTAAGGCAGGGGATTCGCTTGAACCTGGGAGGTGGAGGTTGCAGTGAGCCGAAATCACGCCACTGCACTCCAGCCTGGGTGACAGAGTGAGACTCCGTCTCAAAAAAAAAATGTACAACATAAACTATATATATCGTACATGTAGTAGCTTTCCAGATGATCATAAACATTCCAATCTAATCGGAAATATAAAATTGAATATGATAGAAGAACTATTACAATGTTTTATTGTATAAGGAATCATATAAAGAAGACACAGTAATGTTTGTTTTTAGGGGAGAGGAAAGAGTTTATTATGTTGATAGTACAGAAATGGAGAATTATCAAAGAAACACTGATTAGCATTCAACTAACACTGTTCAAAAGAGACAGTTTTACCTAAATTAGGGGCCCAAAAATGAGATAAAATGTTCTTAGAGATCATCTCATTGTCTTCCCTTTGGTTTTATAGTTTTTTTAATCTTATTTTTGAAGGAGGGTAGTGATCTTTAGAGGTGAAATAACTTGCAGACTTGGTATCTTTGGTAACTGCTGAGATCATTTTCAAGTTTGATTTGATTATAAATTAGAGTTATGTTAGGATGAGAGTGCGTTAACTGGATGATATGAGTATGACTCTTTAGAAGGGTATAATTACTCCTGCATGTACATTGATATCATTGATAGTCTGTTTTATATCTTCATACCGTGTGAGTATAATGTCCCACATAACTGAGAAACTGGAAAGATTGATTGGATAGTTGAAGGACAGTTTCCAATGAATTTTAATTGTTCTACGTTTATTTGTAGGGGATATATAGCAGATATCTTCTGGGAAATAATTCATCTGAGGATAGCTTTTTATTTGCCAATGTTGTGCAACCTCTGGCAGAAACTGGACTACAACTCTCCAAACGGTAAGGAAAACAGATTCCTTGGCAAACTGAAATTAGAGCCTTTATTGGGTATGTGAAGGTTATAAACTTTAGGGGAGTAGGGATTATTTTTATTGCATACACCAGGATTGCTGCTGCCAATCACGATAGTTTTTTTTCTGGTAAATCTCTTCTATGTCTAAAAACAAATTGACCTAAAATATAAAGAAAATCTCCATATTTAAGTTTAAAAGTATTTTTGTGCCACTTGAATGTGTAAACTTTTAAGGATATAGATAAAACTCTCAAGTGTTTCTTTCTAATATTTAAGTCACTTACATATACCTAATTTTAAAAATGCATTATATAAGATGATTTATTAATTTAGAAATATTGTTCTGTTCCACTGTTATATTTCATTAAGTTTTATTCAGACATTTCATAAGCATCTTTGAAACCCATCATCATGTCTTCATCAGTGGGAGCACTTTTTCAAGTATCAAACACACTTTGCCAGTTACATTTCCATTGCTTACCAAATGCATGTGTGATGCTGTCCCAGAAATTATGCTTAAGCCACAAGTACCCATGGCATAATGTTAGGGCAATTGCTTTTTCCAATTTATCTTATAGATGGGTATTTGTTCTCTCTACACCATAACAATTGATTCTGTTGTGCTTCATAATGACCTTTACAGGTCTTCTTTGTTTTATTTTAATTTATTTTTAAGTTCCGGGATAAATGTGCAGAGCCTGCAGGTTTGTTACATAGGTATGTATGTGCCATGGTGGTTTGTTCAACTCCCACTTATGAGTGAGAGAGAGCATGCCGTGTTTGGTTTTCTATTCTACAGATCTAATATTCAGCAGCTATATTTGTGAGGCATATATTAATACTAAGAATAATGATTATTTGTGTTCAACTTCTTTACTTTTTCTTTTGGAGATTCTGACAGGTGACTTCAATAAAGATTCAAAACTAATGAAGCGGGATTTTTTGCTCCTTAGTTCAGCTAAAATCCAGGTTCTCGTCTCACAGGAAACAGTAGGCACACAGACACATTAAAGGGTGAGGAGGGCCGATTTATTAAGCGGAAAGAAAGCTCTCAGCAAAGAAAGAGATGGTCCTGCCAACAGGCTCCTGCCTCACAGATTGAATGCCAGGCTACCACACGCTAGCTGAAGAGGCCAGGATCCTCCCCCTACATAAGGCTGGAATTCCCAGTGGCTCCACCCCATTCCCCCAGTGTGCAGGCATGCCCCCAGTCCGTTGTGGGCATGTCCAGACAAGACCCTGTGCCTCCTGCATCTATCACTAACATTGCTTGAGGTGATGCCAGGCCTATATGTTTTCCCCAAATAGTGCTTTAAGCATTAAAGTTAAATATTTAAAATATAAGAGATTCTACATTCAGTCCACAAGATGAAAGACTTTTTTTAAAATATAAAATATAGCTCCTCCTTCTGGGGGATATTTTTTGGGTAGCTGAGGAAACTTCACATTATATTAGAAATATGTAATGATGATCTTTGGACATCTTTGTAACCTTTTTTCCTTTTTTCTTTTGGCAAAGAACTTTCAGTACTGTACTGCCACAGATTGATACTACTGGACAGTTGTTTGTACAGACTCGGAAGGGTCAGGAAGTTCTTACTAAGGTGAAGCATTTCATGAAACAACACATTCTTCCAGCTGAAAAGGTGAGTATTATATAAACAATGTATTTGGTACATACCAAATACAGTCCTAGGTAAGGACTATTGATGAATACTTCTGTTATTTCTGCTTATAGGAGAAGCATGGTGTCATTTTCTTTAGTCAGTCCTTACCTAGATTCTTCTTCTCACGTTAGCACTGAGCCACGATAGAACCCAGGGAATGCACAGATAAGTCTGTGGCTTTATAATTAAGTCAAAGAGAATTAGTAGTTTTAAAATTGGGAGCCTAAATATATTAGAGTAAACACTACTTTGAGGGCCTTGTCCTAAGGCATTATCTTTTTTTTTTTTTTTTTTTTTTGTAAATGTGGACCCCTTTGAGAATTTAATGAGAAGTGTTGACTATACAAGATGGACACACCTAGAAAATTTTACGTATCATTTCAAGCTGTTCACAGATACTACCACCCCTCTTCCCTATAAGCTACTATTTTAAGGCATTAAGTTTCAATAAGTTCACTGAGAGTAGAGAGGCAACATGGAACATCCATTCATTCAGTTACCAAATAATTATTGGGTACTTGATGATGGCTTAGGCACCTGGAGAGCTACCGAATGTAAATAAATAATAAGACATACAGGGCGTATGCTCATGTGAAGCTTAGACTTTAGCAGGAAAGGAAGACACTAAATAAGAGATGATAAATGTTGTGAAGAAAAGATAAAAAAGCTTTTACAAAAATATGTAAGGGAGGTGGGGCAGAGTGTGTGTATGTGGGTAGAACACTGGTGTAGAAATGCAAATGGCTTTATTCTAGTCTATTCCTGTCACAAGTTAGGTGGCCTTGTGTTAGGTGGTCTTTAGTGGCCTCAGTATTTTCCTCTATGATGTGAGTAGATATGACTAAATATACAATACATTCTCATTTTAATCATCTGTGACTCTGAGAGATCTGCAACTAGCCTGGCAAAATCAAATAGGGAACTGAAAGAGACCAAAATCCTTTCAACAGAAATGTTCAGAGCTAATATGTGTTTGTAGGACAGTTTGTGCGATTGCTTGAATTATATAAATATTATATTTTTAGTAAATATCTGGCTTGAGATTAACTTTGTCTCAGAATAGGGTATAATTTATTTTAAAAATACTACTTAAAGTGAGGAAATTCTTTCTAAAATAGTCACCTCTCACATGTGTTTAGTGACTAAAGTATCATGTTGAATATTTTCTGATCTAGTTAGTATTTGTTCAATTCTGATTTTTAAAACTGTGAGCTTTTGAGTATTAAAAAGGGAATGCAACACTTTTAGGTTAAGATAGCAGTGGGAATTCAACATTGTCTTCTTCTCCCTCAAATAAAATCCAATTTAATAAATAATAAAGTTTGTTTATAAAATGGAATAAATTGGAATAAGCTTGAAAACAGAAGAGGGATATATCAGAGGAATTAAGGTTTTGAAAAGAGAATGGAAATTAGATTTGGAAAGCAGAATGGATTAACCCCTAGAATAATGAAACAACGGAAGCCATATCTCAAAAGAATTTTGAAAGAAAGCTGTAGCACAAGTGGCAACCATTTTCCCACAATGGAGCCTCGTGTGATTGGCTTATATAGACAGCAAAAATGAGAAAGGAAAAGAAATCAAGATGTTTGATTTAAAAATTACCTACACATGGACGACTGCTTGGGTTGGTCTCTTACAACCTGTTATAGCAGTAGTGTTTGCCCCCAGACAGAAGGCTGCAACAGTCCTCCAAAAAATGCAAATGGGCCAGTACCTACTTTCTCTAAAATGAAGCCTATCTGATAGCATGCTAGTACTTGGAACCAGCCCATCATTCAGAGGAGAGGCCAGAATTGGCAGAGGAAACCAGGCAGGCTTGTTCTTTCATTGGTAAATGTGAATAAGCATATAAGAGAAACTGCAGCACAGAAGAGGTATCACAGGTTAGGTTGTGATACTCTGCTGAACTTTGTATCATGCAGCTATTGAAATATGTACAAAAAAATTGCAATAAAAGGAAGTGCTTTAAGATAAATAAAAAAGCAGCCTGTGACTTTAAAGGCAAGATTGCCAATGTTTTGTGTGACCAGAAAAGCCACAATCTTTGAAGATCCTTTAAATCTGAGACATATCCATATCTGATAATGTGAGCTTTTTCTTTATAAAAAAATGGTACTGTACCAACATCTGTAAAAATGTTTTCTTCTGTAGAATGATTGTGAACAATACAAATCTCTGTGTAACATATTAGAGGATGTTATTTGGAGATTATATCTGGAGAAAAGTAAATAGCTTTTCAAAATGAAAGAGGGAAAATCTATATAAGATTCCAAAATTATTATAACTAAGTTTACGGAAACCAAAATAGTCATTTCTAGAAAATAGGTTGTATCATATAATACAATACTTTAACAGCACTTGTCTTTAACTACTGAGATTCTTGATTACTTTTCTTTATATTTTAGGTACTTTCAAATTTTCTATCATGAGAAAACATAAGCTTCATTTAAACTTTTCTAATGACCTTTTGAAACCCCTTGAATATTGTAAAGTGAGAACATAACCCATATCTATGAAAATATTAAAAGCCAATTCTTCCAAGTGGAAAATATTAAAAGCCAGTTTAAGCCAATTTAAAGTGGATAAGACATCCTAAAAATAGCATGTAAAACAGGAACTAGCAACATAACACACTGAGAACACACTTTTAACATTAATGGTAACATTAATCATACTTTCCTACTGAGTCTAATGTACTAAGGATGAACTGTTGCTTCTTTCTAGTAGACTTCAGTTTAAAATGAAAAACATTTTGCAAAATTATTTGTAGGCTCAGATTTAAGATGCTGAACCAACTAACATACTCAAAATTAGTATCTCTGTCAGTGAATGAGGACGCAGAATGCTACAGGTGATATTTTGGGAAGATTGACCAGGCACCAAGCCTAGTTTCTGCTTTTGGCTATTAACTATAAATTACTTTTCTTACTTTAAGAACCGAAGAAGGGTTCTTTGTAGTGAGGAATTTTATTTAATTTTGAATCCTACCATGCCACAAATAAACTTTGCAAATATCTAAATGGATAAAATTTAGAACTCAAAGTATTAAATAATACAAATTTTAAAATAATTATATAAACACTGGCATAATTTAATTTCTTCAAACTGTGATCAGAGATGAGAAAAGGTGGTCAGAGATTAGAAAATGAGAAATATATTACATATTTCTTATCAAACACAGTAGCACTGAATATTTCCAAGGCAGTATAAGGGATGGAAATAATAAACAACCCCAAACAGGAAATCTTCCAATTTAACTGACTTCCTGACAGAAATGACAAGGGCTATTCATCCTGGTACCTTTGAAAGAGCAGACCTTTGCCTTCTTGAGGTTTTCACTAAATACAGCAATATTGTAGACTAGCTATGCTTCAATGAAAGCAACATTTTAGTACATTGTTATATGAGTATAAATTGATAAGAAAGATTTGGAAAATAATTGGATAATATGGATTAAGAGTTTTGACAATGTTTATAATTAATACCACTAGCCTAAGTGTAGAAATATACAGAGATACTATAATAGCAAAATATTGGAAAATGCGGTTATATTCCAATGTTTTTGCTCTATATTGATTATTTTAGTTGTATAAATTAGAGATTGTTATTGTTTTATCTGGCTTTTTCTTTTTTTTTTTTTGAGACAGAGTCTCATTCTGTCACCCAGGCTGGAGTGAGGTGGGGCGATATCAGCTCACTGCAACCTCTGCTTCCTAGGTTCAAGTGTTCAAGTGATTCTACCGCCTCAGCCTCCTAAGTAGCTGGGACTATAGCCATGTGCCACCACACTCAACTTATTTTTGTATATTTTGGTAGAGATGGGTTTGATTATGTTGGCCAGCCTTGAATTTCTGACCTCTGGCCAGAATTCTGATTCTGGCCAGCCTTGAATTTGTGGCCCACGTTGGCCTCCCCAAATGCTGGGATTATAGTTTAAAATTTTAAGTTTACCTACCTATTTATCATTTTATTTACTATTCCTTCTTGCAACTCAGATGTTTCTTCTAGGTCAAGTTCCTTTAGTGTGAATGTGCTAGTAAACCTTTCATTTATTTTTCTTTTCTTTTTTTTTTTTTTTTTTTTTTTGTTCTGTTTTGTTTTCCTTTTTTCTTGCTAGGGAGAGGTGTCAATGACTTTACTTATTGTTAATACCTTTATTTTGCCCTAGTTCTATAAAGATAGTTTTATTGTATATAGAATTTTACAGTGACAGTTATTTTCTCTCAGCAATTGAAGCTATTATCCCAGTGATTTCTGGCTTCATTTGTTGCTTTGAGAAGTCAGCTGTCAATCTTAACTGTTGTTTAATTATCAGTAATCTTTCTCTTTTCCCCCTCTTCTTTCTCTTTTTCAGATTATGAGACTGATACACTGCCTACTGCGCTAAGGAGGCAACTTCCTCTTTCTCTTTTTAAGAACTTTTCTTGGCCGGGCGCCGTGGCTCAAGCCTGTAATCCCAGCACTTTGGGAGGCCGAGACGGGTGGATCACGAGGTCAGGAGATCGAGACCATCCTGGCTAACACGGTGAAACCCCGTCTCTACTAAAAAATACAAAAAACTAGCCGGGCGAGGTGTCGGGCGCCTGTAGTCCCAGCTACTCGGGAGGCTGAGGCAGGAGAATGGCGTGAACCCGGGAGGCGGAGCTTGCAGTGAGCTGAGATCCGGCCACTGCACTCCAGCCCGGGTGACAGAGCTAGACTCCGTCTCAAAAAAAAAAAAAAAAAAAAAAACTTTTCTTTCTCTTTAATGCTCTGGCCTCATTGGCTTTCCGAATTTGAGGATTGCTGTCGTATCAGTTCCGAAAACTTTTAAGAGTAATTTTTCCAAATATTGCATCTCTTCATTCTTTGTGTCTGGGACTCCAGTTAGACTTATGTTAGAACTTCTCTTTGAATTCATTATATTCCTTTACCACTCATATTTGCCTTCTTTTGAGTTTCTGTGCATCGTTCTGAGAAATTTCTTCAGATCTTTCTTCCAATTCATGATTTGTTTTTTCAGCTGTTATCTAATCTACTTTTCAACATCCACAGAGTAACTGTTATCAAATTTTGGAGTGTGTAAGAATTGCTTAAGCTAGTAAAGGACACAGAAGTGCAGGTTCATTGAAGTAGGACATAGCTTAGGCCCCCATATTTTTACCAAGTTCCCCAGGAGATTCTTAGAGCCACCAAAATTTGGGAATCACTGCCATAGAGTTTTTAAGTTTCATTTCTATGGTTTTCCTTTCTTTAGGTTTTATTCAATTGTTTTTCAAATGTGCCTGGTCACTTTTGATAGTCTTTTGTTATACTTTTGATTTCTTCCTTTATTCTTGAAATATGTTAAACACAAATAGTTTATTTCCTGTGACTGATCATTACTCTATTTATAGTCTTTGGGAAGTGCAATTCTGTCTGGGTGAATGATTGTTTTTGCTAACTCTTACTAATGGTGGCTTGTTTCCTTGAGTGATAAGTACTTTTTTTATTTTGAACACATGTTCTGGAATTTTATCTATGAAAGTTATTTAAGGCTTTGTTTAAAGCTATTTCCTACAGATAGGATTTGTTTTTGCATCTGCCATGTGTTAGCAGGCACTGTCACTAGAAACATTGCAAACTTAAATGTTGGCTTGCAGTTTTAGAGCCCCATAAGTCTGTGAATTCAGTCCCAAACTTGGGTGAAGACAGGCTTCAGTTAGAAGTGTTTATTTTGTCTATTCCAACTAGAACTAAGACCTATATAAAGGCCTGTATTCCCGTGGTCTACCTCTGAGGGGTGGGTTTTCTGTTTATTTTTGCTTTATAAATTTTCTTCCACTTAGGTTTTACCCATCAAGCAGCCTAGCTTTGGTGGAGGGAAGAGCTGATCTTTGATCCTCCCTCTTGCCATGTTTGGGGCATTTGACTATGTCTGACTCCTGCCTATGTGGCCCATTAAAACCTAGGGCCTACCTAGTCTAACATAGATCAGCCTATATGCCCTGGGCAAACTTGGCTGCAATGTGTGCTCACACTTGAAGAGCAGGCTTTTTTGTTTCTGGCCTCCAAGGAATTTTCTTCTTTTCCTTCCAGCATGGCTATGTATTAATAAATGTATTTTTAAACTATTTTTAATATTTTACCCAACGTTTTTAGTTGAGGGGTTTCTATGACTATCTAGTTTGCCATATTGTTAGAAATGAAACACTCAAATCTTGGTATAAGATTTTAGTAGCCTACTATCTAATATTGTGGCAGCATGATTTTGTGATCAGTAAACCTTTAGAATGTTTTATGCTTCTGTGTCTGGTTTAATAATAGCTGAAAAGCATCTTCGCCTAAAATGTTTATTTTAGATATTAGCAGTTTATGATGTTGTTTACTTTGTATTAACTTTAGCTAATGACATTTTTTTCTTTTATTACTTTAAGGAGGTGATTGAGTTCTATGTTCAAAATGAAAATTCAGTGGACAAGTGGGGAAGACCTTTAGTGATTGATAAACTCAAGGTAAGAAAATCTTTAACGCTGGAAAATTCATATGCAAGTGTTTTTTGAGACCCTAGACCTTAGTTTTGTTGTTGCTACTGTTATATATGTAGAGGAAAATTATATCAATATAACCTTTAAAAAAGCAAGTTAACAGAGTCTATAACATACAAATTAGGGTAGGTAGTGTTCTGTATATGGTAGTAATGAAGACAACCTCTTACAGCTGTTCAAAGGGAAAAATATGATTAAAACTATTCATTATTAGCCATCACTGAATTGAGACTGAAGTCAAGGCAGGTCATTTGTCCCACATAGAATTAATCTAAATTTCATGTTTTTCAAATCTTAACATCAATTCATGTAAGAAATTAAAATGCACAAAGTAGTATATTTGGCATATTATACTCAAATGTGGGAGATTGTAATAGTTCTGATTTGATAAGAAGTTCTCAAGTAGCCAACTTAATTTTTCAGCCAAATCCAAGGAAGCTTGAGGGAAAAGACATTTTATTAGTGGTTAAACTGTTGATTTATTATTATTATTTATTTTATTTATTTATTATTTATTATTTACTTTATATAATTTATTAGTAGTAGTAATAATAATCTATTACTTTTTCACTGTACCTTCTCCAGTGAGCAAAACCAAAGTTCTTAGCTAATTCATATCAGGTAAGAACTTGGTTGTTGCTCACTGGAGAATACAGTAAAATAAATAACTCCATAAGTGTTTTTAAATTTCAAAGGTCATAAATACCAATATTTAAAAAAGAAATAAACTACTGTGAGTCCTGGTAAATTATGGTCACTCTGGCATGTTCATCACCTTGACAGGAAATGGCCAAAGCCGAGGGTCTCTGGAACTTGTTTTTGCCGGCTGTCAGCGGTCTCAGCAACGTGGACTATGCCTTGATTGCTGAAGAAACAGGAAAATGCTTTTTTGCTCCAGATGTCTTTAACTGCCAAGCACCAGGTTACTACATTAATTGAAAACAGTTTTTTTTCTAATATTTTGATCAGTGTTTAAAATTTCTATCTAAGAATGTGTTTTTATACAAAGTGATTGACTTACGAATTTGGCTATAATTTTATTTTTCAGTTACTTGGATTTAAATGTAAGAAATGCATTTGAAATTTTCATTGGACTATTCCTTTGTTAAATATCATTACAATTAAGAGTATTGGTGAAAAAAATTAGCCACCAAAGGGATTGGTCATGTAAGGATCTCAGTTTCCTGATTGGGAATTGGATATTTCTATTACTAGTTGGAATGGATAGAGAGTTTCAGATCTTTTGGTTAGCTTCACTGTTCATTCACCAAATGAATAAACCATTCATTTACCAATTATTTACTGATTACCTACTATGTCCCAGGCAGTGTTCTGTGTTCTTGCAATGATATATCAGTGAATAAAATACACAAAGATGCCTTCCTTCAAGGATCTAGTTGACATACAAAGAGACAAAAATAAATAATAATTATAATAAGTAAACTTCAAACTTATGTAATAAGTTTGAAGATGAAAAGTGCTTTGGGAAAACACCAGCAGAATAGGGGAGCTCTGAAATTTGAAGTACAGGGAATATGGGTTACATTTTTAAATAGAATGGTCAGGATAGGCCTCATTGAGAAAACGACATTTGATAATAACTTGTAGAAGGTGATTGCTTGAGTGAGCCATGCTGTTACATGGGGAAAGAGTTTTTATAGCAGAGGGAACAGAAAAGGCAAGAGTGTGATTGATGTATTCCAGTAATAACCAGAGAGGCCAGTGTGGCCAGGAAAATAATAGGAGAAGAGATCAGAGAGGTAAGGGCCTCATATTTTGAGCTTTATAGGGCAAATAAGAGGGGCTTATACCTTCATTGAAAGGATGAGCCAATGGGAATTTTGAGCAGATTAGTGATAAGTTGTAACTTCAGTTTTGAAAGGATCACCTTGACTGCTGTGTTGAGAATTGACCAAAGGAGGGTTAGAGAGAAGCAGAGAATCTGTGGCAATAATCCCGGTGAGAGATAATGGTGGTTTAGACTGGGGTGGTAGTAGTGCAGTGGGTGATAAGTAGCAGGATTCTAAATGTATTTTAAAGGCAGAGCCATGAGGATATCCTGATTGGATATGGGGTATTAATGGAAAATTCAAGGATGCCTCCAAGGATTTTGAGGTGAACATCAAATTGAAAAGATGAAGGAAGGAGGCCAATTTTTAAAAAAGTAAAATGAAAGGAGTAAACCTGGAATGTAGTCTGTAGGAGGTATCTTAAAACCTGGATTTGCAGAAGAACCACCTAAGGAACTTTTGAAAAATCTAGATTCCCAGCCTCCATCCCTAGAGATTCTCATTCAGCATATCTAGGGTAGACTCTGGGAATATATTTTTTTTCAAATTACTCTGATTATCCTAATGCTACCAGTCAAGGACTAGCTCTTGATTTGTGGTAGGATGATTATGGCACAATATCCAATGACAGGCCCATCCCTGTACAAGATATGCCTCAGTATTGCCTTTTGTGTTTATACATGGCCCTGGTGCTAAAGCTCTACCAAAAACAAGTTAATGTAGACCGCCAGAAAGAGGTACATAAGGCAATACTGGACTTCTGAGACAAAATGCAGTCTGGATTTTCCACACTGGACTTTGTCTCATTTCTTTGGCATCATTAAAATAGTTGGTAGAGTTCTGATAATGGTAGAACTTGTCCCTGAAATGATTTTCTCTTTTCCAAACACTGATTTATCAAATTACTGCTGTACTAGATTGTATTCCGATAATAAGCTACTGTAAAAGTAAAGTCTATTCACAGAGCTTCTAAAGATTTCGTCTCAACTGTGTAAGGCTATTACATCATTCTACATAGGTAGCATGATTTTGTGGAAAGGAAAGCATGATTTATGTTTCTGGAAACATAATTTGTATGTTCTGATAATGGTAGAACTTGTCCCTGAAATGATTTTCTCTTTTCCAAACACTGATTTATCAAATTACTGCTGTACTAGATTGTATTCCGATAATAAGCTACTGTAAAAGTAAAGTCTATTCACAGAGCTTCTAAAGATTTCGTCTCAACTGTGTAAGGCTATTACATCATTCTACATAGGTAGCATGATTTTGTGGAAAGGGAACTGAATGCTAATTTTTGATTGCTACTCATAGTAAGAAATGTATTTTATATTTTATATTGTGATCCAATTTGTAGAATATATAGGTGTATGTATATGTTCAGAATGGATGGATGGATGGATGGATGAATGGATGGATGAATGGATAGATGTATATTATTGAAACAGAAGTTTCACAAAACAAGAGTTTCTCTTACTACATGCAAGTGCATTTGGATATTTTCCACCGAGTCTAATCTAATGCATCATATTTTGTTCTATTTCGTTTTTTAGAGAATGCTAGCTATATTCCATTAAGTTGATTTCATAGTGCACTAATGGATCATAATATGAAAAATAATGCTACCAAAGACTTCTTTTGCAGATGGAGCTCTGCCACTGTTTTATCATTTGACCTGTGAACTCACTTTTCACTAGATGGTCATGGATTTTTCTCTAGCATTAAAATTTCATGAGTCCATCAGTTGTACTGCCTAAATGAGATAACTAAATTGCTGAAATTTTAAAATTGGACAGAGATTTGATTTGACTAAGAAGTGATGAGCAACTCTCCTAAGCAAACAAGTTGTGTAAAACTATAAATAGAAAACTAGGCATTTTCTCTTTGTGGTGGAGATACCATGAAGGCCTTAAGCATTGTGTTTTGGGTCATTTCCAAAGCAGATGAAGAAGGCAGTATAATTGATGTTCAGTAAATACTTCGAGAGGTTTCTTAAGTATAAAAGATGAATTTCTACTTAAGTCACCCAGATCATTTCCCAAATAGTTATAAAACATATGGGAAACATATATAGTCTTCCCGTTTGCGCTTTTTCCCCCCCTTCAGTAAGTCATACAATATTGTATATTGGAATGTTGAAAATAGCAACTTTAATTCTAAAGCTATTACTGGAAAGTTTGGGGGCCTTTGGGCTGATATTTGTTTTATATACTTTAAGTTCTGGGATACATGTGCAGAACATGCAGGTTTGTTACATAGGTATATATGTGCCATGGGGGTTTGCTGTCATCTACATTAGGTGTTTCTCTTAATGCTATCTCTCCCCTAGCCCCTTACCTTGCGACATATGATGTTCCCCTCCCTGTGTCCATGTGTTCTCATTGTTCAACTCTCACTTATGAGTGAGAACATGCAGTGTGTGGTTTTCTGTTCCTGTATTAGTTTGCTGAAAATGATGGTTTCCAGCTTCATCCATGTCCCTGCAAAGGACAGGAACTCATCCCTTTTTTATGGCTGCATAGTATTCCATGGTGTGTATGTGTCACATTTGCTTTATCCAGTTTATCATTGATGGGCATTTGGGTTGGTTCCAAGTCTTTGCTATTGTAAATAGTGCTGCAATAAACACACATGTGCATGTGTGTTTATGGTAGAATGATTTATAATCCTTTGGGTATATATCCAGTAATGGGATCGCTGGGTCAAATGGTTCTAGATCTTTGAGGAATCGCCACACTGTCTTCCACAATGGTTGAACTAATTTACACTCCCACCAGCAGTGTAAAAGCTTTCCTATTTCTCCACATCCTCTCCAGCATCTATTGTTTCCTAACTTTCTGATGATCGCCATTCTAACTGGTGTGACATGGTATCTCATTGTGGTTTTGATTTGCATTTCTCTAATGACCAGTGATGATTAGCGTTTTTTCTTATGTTTGTTGGCCACATAAATGTCTTCTTTCGAGAAGTGTCTGTTCATATCCTTTGCCCACTTTTTGATGGGGTTTTTTGTTTTTTTCTTGTAAATTTGTCTAAGTTCTTTGTAGATTCTGGATATTAGCTCTTTGTCAGATGGATGGATTGCAAAAATTTCCTCCCGTTCTACAGGTGGCCTTT
>NW_016804447.1:6711682-6719753 GCF_001698545.2 Rhinopithecus bieti | reverse complement strand
TTTCATTGATTTTTATTTTAATTATGTTAAATATAGCCTGAGAGGAAAGCAATTGAATCCCTGATGCCACTCCAAATAGTTTCTGATAAACTAAACACGGCTAAGTGGTATTTAAAAACATTTAAAATGATATTTATATTTACTAAGTGACATCTGAAATCAGATAGTTTGTTAGGAGGCAGAGCAAAATAGCCTAGGGAATAGTAGATATCTGTCTCCAAGGAAATATCAGCCACAGTAATGAAATTAGAGAATCAAACTGTGATTTCAATTGAAAGTGAAACAAGAACTTATAGCTTTTATGTTATTTAGTATCATTAAGCAATCTTGTTAGGGTTTTATTTCAGTCCCATAACTATCTATTTATTGTATAATTTCAGAAACAGATTCCACAGCAATTTAGATTAAGGGAAATTATGTGTTCAAGATAACTACCTGGATATTTTAGGATGTTAAACATACCTGAACAAAACTATTTTTTTCCCTTAAAACATCCAACATGTATATTTTTTAGAGTTTTCCATTAAAATATATGCATATATAAAATTAAGATATTTCTACACATTCAACATCATTACCTTGCTCTATTTATTAAGCACTAAATTTCAACATTCCGAAGTTTAAAAATTGCTCATTTTAAAAAAAAGATCAACGTTAGGTATCTACACTGCATTTTGGATTATGTATGAAATTAGTATTCTATTATCTGATTCATTCACTCTATCTCCAAATTCTTCCAAAGAGTATTTGAATTAGTGCACATAAAAGGAGATGGAACAGTAAATGAAATTAAATGAAAACTATTTAATGCAGAAAAATAAGAAAATAAATGAAACATGTGTGCCAAGGGTGACAAATAATATTCAGATACATGAGATGCCTATGAAAATATATAAACAACTTGGACATCCTAGTAAGAATATGGGATTAATATTTTTAATGCATGTAGTTTCATTTTTACTTTTTCCTCCATTTTATGTATAGGAAATGGAGGCCCCTGTGGCAGAGTAACAGGAAAGGATTTAAATTACAGCAAGCTTGACACCAAAACCACTGCTTCTCCCTCTGTAATATGGTGACTGCTCCTCTCCACTACTCTTCTCAGTAGCTTTAACGTGACTTCTCTTGCTATATAATACCTACTAATTCACAAAGTTCAATGTTTATCAATGCCACATTTGTTGAAGACATTTTTGGAAACTTATTTTAACCCCTCCATTTTCTTAGCGTATTAGGACCTCAGAAAATTGAAGCTAAGAACTTGAAAATAACATGCTAAAATGTCATGTGGCTAGACAACAACTGAAGTATATTTCTCAAACTTTGAATCCTTAGGAAAGTAGCTTATTAACTGAGGCAAAATCTCAAATACCATCAATCTGATAATCAGCTGGCATATTCGATGTATGAAGCCACTTGACACCATATGGTTGCAGGTGTTCAGTGGAACACACAGGCATGTAGATCAGAAAATGCCTGCTCTTGTAAAGCTGACTTCAAACATTGGTTGCATGAAATGATGGCAGAGACAGTAGAAAGAAAAAGGAAGAGAGGTAGTCATTCTAGCTGAATTTAGATAATATAGATAAGACTATTTGTCTGCAGAATGATATCTGAAACTTAATATATAATAATGCCTAGCAGCAGGACGTGGTGGCTCACACCTGTAATCCCAGCACTTTGGGAGGCCGAGGCGGGCAGATCACGAGATCAGGAGATCGAGACCATCCTGGCTAACACGGTGAAACCCTGTCTCTACTAAAAATACAAAAAATTAGCCAGGTGTGGTGGTGGGCGCCTGTAGTCCCAGCCACTCGGGAGGCTGAGGCAGAAGAATGGCGTAAACCCGGGAGGCGGAGCTTGCAGTGAGCCAAGATTGCACCACTGCACTCCAGCCTGGGCGGCAGAGCGAGACTCAGTCTCAAAAATAAATAAATAATAATAATAATGCCTAGCTACCTATATCTAAATAGCTATTATCCACTCCCTCTTGTTCTTCCATAGTATAGAAAATTAACAGAAACAGTTCAGAACATTTTATTGCATCATCTGGTTGATAAAAGCCAAAGAAATTCATCTAGTAGCCAGAGATTAAAAAGTAATATCTTTTGAATCCTGCTGTTCAAAATCAGCTACCTCCCATATCTTGGCCCAAAAGCTCCTTAAGCTGACAAACAACTTCAGCGATATCTCAGGATACAAAATCAGTGTACAAAAATCACTAGCACTCTCATAAACCAAAAACCATCAAGTTGACAGCCAAATTAGGAATTTAATCTCATTTACAATTGCCACAAAAAGAATAAAAGACTATGGGGTTTTCTAGATTCTATATAGAATCATATTGTCTGTAAACAGGGATATTTTGACTTCCTCTCTTCCTATTTGTTTCCCATTTGTTTTGTAGCTTTTTTCATCGCTTTATTTTGAACATACGGGTGTCATTATATGTGAGATGAGTCTCTCAAAGACAGCATAACATTGGGTCTTGGTTTTTTTATCCAGCTTGCCAGTCTGTGTCTTTTAATTGGGACATTTAGCCTGTTTACATTTAAGGTTAATATTGTTATATGTGAATTTGATCCTGTCATTATGATGCTAGCTGGTTATTTTGCTTGTTAGTTGATGCAGTTTCTTTATAGTGTCGATGGTCTTTGCAATTTGGTATGTTTTTGAAGTGGCTAGTACCCGTTTTTGCTTTGCATATTTAGTGCTTCCTTCAGGAGCTGTTGTAAGACAGGCCTGGTGGTGACAAAATCTCTCCCAGCATTTGCTTGCCTGTAAAGGATTTTATTTTTCCTTCTCTTATGAAGCTTAGTTTGGCTGGATATGAAATTCTGAGTTGAAAATTTCTTTCCTTTAAGAATGTTGAATATTGGCCCCCACTCTCTTCTGGTTTGTAGGGTTTCTGCAGAGAGATCTACTGTTAGTCTGATGGGCTTCCTTTTGTGGGTAACCTGACCTTTCTCTCTGGCTGCCCCTCACATTTTTTCTTTCATGTCAACTTTGGTGAATCTGACCTTGGTGTCTTGGGGTTGCTCTTCTTGAGAAGTGTCTTTGTGGTGTATTCTGTATTTCCTGAATTTGAATGTTGGCCTGTCTTGCTAGGTTGGGGAAGTTCTCCTGGATAATATCCTGAAGAGTGTTTTCCAACTTGGTTCCATTTTCCCCATCACTTTTAGGTACACCAGTCAAACCTAGGTTTGGTCTTTTCACATCATCCCATATTTCTTGGGGGCTTTGTTCATTCCTTTTCATTCTTTTTTCTCTAATCTTGTCTTCATGCTTTATTTCATTAAGTTGATCTTCAGTCTCTAATATCCTTTCTTTTGCTTGATTGATTCAGCTATTGATACTTGTGTATACTTCACGAAGTTCTCGCACTGTTTTTCAGCTCCATCAGGTCATTTATGGTCTTCTCGAAACTGGTTATTCTAGTTAGCAATTCCTCTAACCTTTTGTCAAGGTTCTTAGGTTCCTTGCATTAGGTTAGAATATGCTCCTTTAGCTCAGAGGAGTTTGTTATTACCCACATTCTGAAGCCTACTTCTGTCAATTCGTCAAACTCATTCTCCGTCCGGTTTTGTTCCCTTGCTGGCGAGGGGTTGTGATCCTTTGGAGGAGAAGAGGCCTTCTGGTTTTTGGAATTTTCAGCCTTTTGCACTGGTTTTCCTCATCTTCGTGGATTTATCTACCTTTGATCTTTGATGTTGGTGACCTTCAGATGGAGTTTTTGTGTAGGCATCCTTTTTGTTGTTCATGCTATTCCTTTCTGTTTGTTAGTTTTCCTTCTGAGTCAGGCCACTCTGCTGCAGGTCTGCTGGAGTTTGCTGGAGATTCACTCCCAACCCCGTTTGCCTAGATATCACCAGTGGAGGCTGCAGAACAGCAAAGATTGCTTTCTGTTCCTTCCTCTGGAAGCTTCGTCCCTGAGGGGCACCCACCACATACCAGCCGGAGCTCTCCTGTATGAAGTGTATGTCTACCCCTGTTGGGAGGTGTCTCCCCATCAGGAGGCATGGGGGTCCAGGACCCACTTGAGGAGGCAGTCTGTCCCTTAGCAGAGCTCAAGCGCTGTGCTGGGAGATCCGCTGCTCTCTTCAGTGCCGGCAGGCAGGAACGTTGAAGTCTGCTGAAACTGTGCCCGCAGCCACCCCTTCTTCCCCCCAGGTCCTCTGTCCCCAGGAGATAGGAGTTTCATCTATAAGCCCCTGACTGGGGCTACTGCCTTTCTTTTAGAGATGCCCTGCCCATAAAGGAGGAATCTAGAGAGCTGGTCTGATACCTTTTAATAGGGAATAATTTTTCTTTCTGGTATAGTTTATCTACGTTTTGTTGTTGTTGTTGTTGTTGTTGTTTTTTCCCAATCTATAAATGATAACTTTGTGAGCTTTTCAGAAGAAACTGATAATTTTTGGAAATTCTGAATTCAATATTTACCTTATTTGTACTATAACACATAACAGTGAGTTTAAAACAGCCAAAGAAAACAAACAATGAGCTTCATGAATTATAACTCAGGACTTATTTTCTCCCTCAGTCAAAAAGAATGTTCAGCTGTGTTAATCTAGAAGGAATTTTGTTAATGTTGATATAATGTTGGCTCTATTAGGAGTCCCTGAACAGAGTGCAGACATCTTGAGAGATTTAACTTACACAACTCAATTTTCATAAGCATTTCAGTAACTATCCTTAAAGTCATTGTAAATGTTGATATGAAAATTGTTTTCTCAAAATCTTCTGAATAATCAACACTCAAGGAAAAGATTTTAGACAGTATTTTAAGAAATTTGACAGGAATGGAAAATCAGAGGAAGCCATCTAGAAAATTTTACTCCATAGCAGACATGAAGAATTCTTTGTTAGCCAAGGGCAATACTACAGTGCATCATGTACTATAAACAATACCCTCCAAGGGTCAGAGAGAGTCTTTGAAGTTCTCTACTGCCATTTTCTTTCCAGGGCAGGGATTCTGTCTTTATCATCCTTGAGAATTATCACTATTTTCTAGGTAGTATGGGGTACATAAAAGTAAGAGCAATGTTAGAGTTAAATGGAAATAATTGTTATATGAGTTCAGAGGAAGGAGGTATTACTGACTGGGTAATCAGAGATTCTTTGCAGAGGAGGTGGCTTATAAGCAGGAGTTTACTTGTGAAGGGCAGGGAGAATTTCACTTGAGAAAAAGCCTGACCCAAGCAAATATGTGGAAATTAGAAAGCATAGGGTGTGTTTGAAGAAGAGCAGATAGAATTAAGGGCTGGAGTCTCAGTAGGACATGCAATGTTAATTGTTCTCCGGGAGCATTGCAGTCACTTCTAGCAGGGCGTATTTGCAATGCAGCAGGCAAGGTTTAGGCCAGTAAATTATTTCCTTCAGTTCTAATTGAGTTAGACGTCATTAGTGCCGTTCTTCATTGGGATGAACTGATGAAGAGTATGTGATTCAGAAAAAGTTGAATAAATATGTACCAAATGCCATGTACTTGTAAATATTTATGACATGCTGTCAGTGTAAATTATACTTACTATATGTTTCAAAACATTTTTATTAGCAAACATTTGCTTTAAAAAGATGCATTTCTGGCCGGGCGCGGTGGCTCAAGCCTGTAATCCCAGCACTTTGGGAGGCCGAGACGGGCGGATCGCAAGGTCAGGAAATCGAGACCATCCTGGCTAATACGGTGAAACCCCGTCTCTACTAAAGAATACAAAAAACTAGCCGGGCGACGAGGCGGGCGCCTGTAGTCCCAGCTACTTGGGAGGCGGAGGCAGGAGAATGGCGTAAACCCGGGAGGCGGAGCTTGCAGTGAGCTGAGATCCGGCCACCGCACTCCAGCCTGGGCGACAGAGCCAGACCTCCGTCTCAAAAAAAAAAAAAAAAAGATGCATTTCTGTACTCTCTATATAAAGTTGTGGATTTCATATTGATAAATTTTCAAATGCAAAACAAATACTCCTTCTTATGTATAGACACAGGGAACATGGAGGTTCTGCACCTGTATGGAAGTGAGGAACAGAAGAAACAGTGGCTTGAGCCTCTTCTTCAAGGGAACATTACCTCTTGCTTCTGTATGACAGGTAAATGCCAATCAACATTCTCTCCTTTGAAGTCAGTCATCCTGGAGTTATTATGGATGAGCTGAAGAAATATAGGATGTGGTTCTGTGTTTCAGTCAAATTTGCCATTGGCCAAAAATATGAGTATGTTTATTTTGAGCCTGTTATTAAATTTTGGCATTTTCAAATGTTCAGAAAAATATTATCCTCTCCTTTGTTAGAATATCAGATGGTGTTCTCTAGTAGTCTGCTACAGCATTAGCAGCAGAGTAAATTTAGTTTCACAATCTTTTGATGTCATTACTAAAATTGCTATCTATGAATATTTAAGATCTTTGCTCTTATGTATGAAATATCTATTTTTGTGATAATTTTATATTGATACTTATAAAATATTCAACTCTTCCATAAACCCAGAAAAATAGAACTTTCACCAGTACTGGACATATGGCTCAAATTATAAATCATGTGGGAAAATAAAGGAACATATTAATAAAAGCAGATTTAATATCATTTGTACATAGGAAGCATTAAGAGCTCTTCAGTAGAAAAAAATCATTGTTTTGCGATTTAGTTTAGAATTAAACCAAATTTTGCTTGGCCATAATTTTTAAGTGCTTTCAATAATGGCCAGATTGTATTGTTTTGTATGACATTGTATACATTTATACAGTACTCCTCTTTTATCTGAAGGGGATACATTCTAAGACCCCCAGTGGGTGTCTGAAAACTGGGGATAGTCCTGAACCTTATTTAGACTATGTTTTTTCTTATACATATGTACCTATGATGCAGTTTAATCTATAAATTAGGCATAGTAAGACATTAATAATAACTAATAATAAAATAGAACAATTATAACAATACTCAGAATGGTACACTATTTAAAAATTATGAATTGTTTACTTCTGGAACTTTTCATTTAATATTTTTGGAATGCAGCTGGCCTCTCATAACTGAAACCTCAGCAAAGCTACAGATTACAGGGGCCTACTATAATAGCAGAACTGATCTCCATTTAAATCAATAATAGTCATTTATTGAATACCTACAGTATGATATATTGTCTACAAAGCACTAGGTGGGGGTTACAAAATAAGTAGAATACACAACCCTCTTTCTAAAAAAAAAAAAAGAGCCTTAAGTTTTAGAAACAGAACACATGGAAATATCTGAAGGACTCATTTAAAGGAGTGTCGTATTAACAAGTGCAGATTGCTATGATTGAGAGCTAGACAGTTCTGAAGTGCCATGCAGTAAAGCAGTTGTCTAAGGGTGTCCCATGGAGGACTTTCTGAAGACCTTAAGTGTTGAACAGGCTTTAAAGAATGCAAAGTATGTAAATCAGTAAAAGCATTCATGATGGAATTTGCAAGGCACATTAGAAATTGCTTAAGACGGTAAACTATATGGGGGGAATCTGTCTTGCCCATCAATATTTAGTACATATCTCCATTGTGAGAAGTAGAAAACAATACTTTTACTACATTTGCTGATTGGAGAAAGGACTGGGTTGTATTCCAAGTCATATATTAATGAGGAAGCCAAAAATACAATTCAAATTACTGATCCCCAATGTTCAATATACTTCATTCATTCACTCACTCTTCCAGTGCACATTTATTGAATACCTACTGTGTGTAGGTTATGGGGAAAGCCGGGTGGCATGGGGAATGATAGGACATTGAAAAAGATAAAGGAGGGGCGGAGCAAGATGGCCGAATAGGAACAGCTCCAGTCTTCAACTCCCAGCGCGAGCGACACAGAAGACCGGTGATTTCTGCATTTTCAACTGAGGTACTGGGGTCATCTCACTAGGGAGTGCCGGACAATCGGTGCTGGTCAGCTGCTGCAGCCTGACCAGCGAGAGCTGAAGCAGGGCGAGGCATCGCCTCACCTGGAAGCGCAAGGGGGAAGGGGATCCGTTTTCCTAGCCAGGGGAACTGAGACACACAACACCTGGAAAATCGGGTAACTCCCACCCCAATACTGCGCTGTAAGCATACAGGCAC
>NW_016804447.1:6693865-6710276 GCF_001698545.2 Rhinopithecus bieti | reverse complement strand
GATAATAAAAAAAAAAAAAAGAAAAAAAAAGAAAAGATAAAGATGCCTTTGTTTTTAAAGTTTCCATATCCTTATCTAAGCCTACTGATGATATCTGCCTGTCTGTAAATTCAGCTCTTGTTTATTTATAGAACCTGATGTAGCTTCAAGTGATGCCACAAATATTGAATGCAGCATCCAACGAGATGAAGATAGCTATGTAATTAATGGCAAGAAGTGGTGGAGCAGTGGTGAGTGTTCAGCCTAATTTTTTCATCTAACTCACTGATCCTTTGTGCCAGATGCTATGCTAGAATAATTCTATGATACATAGTGATCAGTTTCATGATCATAATTCTTTAAATTCTTCATGTGTAGGCCAGGTGCGGTGTCTCACACCTGTAATCTCAGCACTTTGGGAGGCTGAGGTGGGTGGATCACCTGAGGCCGAGTTCGAGACCAACCTGGCCAACATGGTGAAGCCCTGTCTCTACTAAAAATACAAAAATTAGCCAGGTGTGGTGGCAGGCATCTGTAATCCCAGCTACTTGGGAGGGGAGGCTGAGGCAGGAGTCTCGCCTGACCCCAGGTGGTGGAAGTTGATGTGTGCTGAGATGGCACCACTGCACTTCACCCTGGGCAATAAGAGTGAAACGCTGTCTCAAAAAAATGAAAAATTAATTAATTCTGCATGTGAAAGTATTTTCAAACTTAGAAATAGTGGTTGAAAGAAAAAGTAATTTTAAAATAACATGTGTTGGTTAGGTGATGTTTAAGAGCAGAAAACATCATTTTTTGTAGTTTTAGAGATAAAATTCGTTAGTGCCTACTATTTTTGACCAATGTAATTGCTGGCAAATTTTAATTTTAGTAGGAGCATATCACATGGATTATAATAATTTACAGCAAATTTTTTTAAAAGATAAGTTGTACATGTTATTAATAATTTATTGTGGTACATATTTTTATTACTCAAAAAAAAGTGTTTAAATGAAAATAGGACATTTTATGCATGGGATAATATATTTTTTAGTCAATCAGCAGTGATAGACTCATATAAATGGATGAGTTCTTTAGGAAGTTAAGAAATTGGAACCCAGATGAAAATGATAATCTGAGGATTACACCTAGACTATACATGATAAATCTAACATTTGTCATGATAACCAGTTAGTACTAAGAAAGTTGACATCATAGAAGCAAATTGTCTTTAGGAACTTACCAGGAATGTTTTGAAAAGAATCAGAAAAGCTTATTATAGTTTTTTTTTATTGCTTTTTTGGAGGAGGTGGGTTTTATAAAATTACTTACAAACTGAAAAAAAAAAAAACAGGAAAAAAGATAGAGTTCTGCTGCATACTTATTCAAGTACTAAAATTATGCAGGGAAATTGTTCTTGTATTAAAACTCAGATAATTAAAAATATTTATGAATGCCTTTTAACATGAACCTCTTTAATAATCTTAGATGGCCTAACTTATAGCATAGTAGGTTTGTTTTTTTAACTTTTATTTTGAAATTATTATAAATTCACAGGAAGTTACAAAGATGGTACAGAGTGGCCCTGGATACCCTTCACCCAGTTTCCCCCAATGGTTGCATCTTACATAATTATACTATAATGTCAAAACCAGGAAATTGAAATTGGTATAATGTGTATATACAGTTCTGTGTCATTTTATCACTTGTGTAGATTTGTATAACCACCACTGCAACCAAGACACAAAATTATCACCTCAAAGCTCCTCTTCTTTATAGCAGAGTGTTCTTATTCATTTATGCCTGTTACTATTATTTTCCTATATTTTTCATTTTAATTATCATGTTTTGTAGATTTATTATCTTGTTTCCTCTTCTTGGCTTTTATTTCTCCCCCTTTCCCCAACCCATTCTTTATTGTAAGTTGCGACCACAGCGTTTGAGATTTGAGTTTCAGAATAGTGCAAATGTTTTATTTGAGGGGGAAGCATCATTCATATGTATCCAAGCAAAAGGCAGAGCAGTTTTATCTTTAAATGCTAAAAGTACTGGTTGGCTCTGTAGGACCCTCAGAATCAAAACGAAACTCCTCCACACTTTGTCTCTGTCTTCTCCAGGACCCATATTTCTTGGCCACTTTCATAATGTAGTTTTTGAAAGATGCTCCCATAAAAACATAAAGGATTGGGTTGAGGCAGCTGTGAAAGAGTGCGACACTTTCTGTGATTTGGATGGCAATGTCCATGCGTTTGCTCATGTTGCAGTTGGTGATCAGGGAGTAGATGATGTCTATGGCTCGGCAGAACTTGACAATGTTATAAGGCAGCTGAGTGACAATGAAAACTAGAACCACTGTGAGCAGAACTTTTAGGGGTCGAGATATTTTAATGTTTGGCATCTTCATGAGTGTCCTTGCGGTGATAAAGTAGCACACCCCCATAATAAGAAAGGGTACTACAAATCCAATGCAGATTTCTAGCATTTGAATCGATGCTTTCATTGATGTTCCTAGGTAGTGGGGAAAAATGGGAATGCACCTAGCATTGTCATTTACTGTATAAAAAACCAGCTGGGGTATGCTTAGCAAGATGGCAGCCATCCAGACACAGGAACAGATGACCCAGCATGGTTTTCCCACTGCTGATTGGCTGGGGCCTTTAGTTACTGCCACATATCTGTCTATGCTGATACAAGCCAGAAACTGCATTCCAGAGACAAAGTTTAGTGTGTACAAGGCTGAAGTTATTTTGCACATTGTTTTCCCTAAAACCCACCCATGAACTGCATTAACAGCCCAAAAAGGCAAAGTGAATAGAAGGAGTAAATCTGCCACAGCCAAATTCAGGATGTACACATCTGTTTTG
This sequence comes from Rhinopithecus bieti, assembly GCF_001698545.2. Lineage (NCBI taxonomy): Eukaryota > Metazoa > Chordata > Mammalia > Primates > Cercopithecidae > Rhinopithecus > Rhinopithecus bieti. Next base: position 6,707,454 of record NW_016804447.1, on the reverse strand, counting down.
GTTCTCTGTTTCTTGTAATAGGCATAAATTGCCACTACCGTGGAATTGCCTGCAAGTCCAATGACAAAAGCTATTGTGAGGAACACAGGGAGGAAAACTTTTGCAAATTCTCTGACGTCTTCTTTGATACAGATCAATTCATATTGAGTGTAGTCATAAGTGCCATTCGTTTCATTTTCCTCATAATAATAATCTGTTGACTGGTTCTGTTCCAAAGCCATGGCTCCAATCTAGATGGCAAAGAGAATACAGGATAGATACTTGTCTAAATATGCTTAAAAGGAAACAGTTTTTTATCAAGCTGTTTTGTTCTTTCCCTAGAGTATAGCCTGTTGCTGTAACATAATATATGAGCCTGAATCTAGCACTCTTTGAAATGCTTTAATGGGAGCCACATTGGAATATGACCCCAAGATCAGTTACTCAAACTTTGCTTGTACAATTCTGTGTGAAAGAACTGGGATTTGCACAGGGCAATAAACATAATGCCCTGGAGAATTTTCTTAATCATTAAATCCTAAATAAAAGCGAAGACTTTTATGTAAAAATGATTTTTAAAATATGAAAATTTAATTAGATTTTAACTAGAAAGAATAAATAGTGTTATAATCTGTACATACATAATTTTGTGAATCTTAAAAGTACATCTACAACAAATTGAATAAAAATGAAAATAGTAAATTACTTGGTTTATTTAATTAAATTTTGATTTTGATGTTATTTATACATTTAAATAAGTTAAATAAATTCTCTCAGCATTTGTACTAAATTTAACTAGTTGCCTTTTATAAAACAAGATCTCCTTTAGCCATCTTCACTCCAAAACTGGTCACTACTTGCTTATTGTATACTGTTTTTAAGTAGCACCACTATCCTCTAGTCATCTAAACTGTAAGCCTGCTTCATTCTTATCTTCTCTCTTACCTTCATCCCTGATTCCCCATCAGTTCCTAAGTTCTGATTCTGCCTTCCAAATAGGTCTTGAATCTGTCTTCTCTTAATCTGCATTCTTCCACACATTTGCACAATTTAGCTATTATGTTTCTCACCTAGCCTACTGCACTATCTTTCTAATATTTAAGTTTTAATTTTTTTTTTCCTTTTTGAGATGGAGTCTCGTTCTGTTGCCCAGGCTGGAGTGCAGTGGCGCAGTCTCGGCTACTGCAACCTCTGCCTCCCAGGTTCATGCGATTTTCCTGCCTCTCAAGTAGCTGGGATTATAGGTACACACCACCATGCCTGGCTAATTTTTTCTATTTTTAGTAGAGATGGGGTTTCACTATGTTGGCCAGACTGGTCTTGAACTCCTGACCTCGTGATCCACCTGCCTCGGCCTCCCAAAGTGCTGGGATTACAGGCGTGAGCCACCGAGCCTGGCCTATTTTTAAATTTTAGTCCATTGATTGATTGATTGTTATAAGACTGTTTAACTTTTGTATTTTTGATGGAGACGGGGTTTTACCAGGTTGCAAAGGCTGGTCTCAAACTCCTGGGCTCAGCAATCTACCTGCCTTGGCCTTGCAAAGTGTTGGGGTAACAGGCATGAGCCACCGCACCTGACCAAGCAGTATCTTTCTAACTGATACCCTGTTGTTACTCCTCCTCAATACCTCCTTGTCAAAAACGTTTTTCCTATTTCCACCGGAGTATTTGATCTCTGAATCGCCAGTCTGCCTCTCCTCTGTTTTGTTCCTCATCTGGAAGACACATCTCTTCACCTGAAAGCCACAATCCAAGCTCCTAAGCATAACACCCAAGGCTCCCTTCATAATGTAGTGCCATCCCCGGCTTCTGCCACCTCTTCCTACTCTGTGTCCATGTTGGAGACAGTGGTAGGACTAATTTCTCAGCAGTGGGCTGGCACCCACCATGCAGCAGCATCTGTCTACATCATTGCTCATTCTGTTCCTTTATCTACCATATGATTTCCTGCCCTTCCCTGGAAGGGCCAATTCCTACTCAATTAACGCGGATGCCACCTCCCCAGAAGACTTTCCTGATGTATTAGCAATCTCTACATACCCCTCAGAGAACTGATCCATTCTATGGAAAGGATGCGTTTCCAATACTACCTTGTTCCTCTAGGTTTTAAGTTCCTCAAAGCATGACCTGTTTGATTTGTGTTTGTAAATAGAATCTTGTTAATGTGCCTGGCACAAAGTAGCTTCTCAGTAAATATTTATCAAATTAAAGGTTTTGCCTACAGATATAAAGCTATTATTCTAGAATGGATAGATAGTATGCCAGCAATCTTCTGTGTCAATATTGTTATTGCACTGTGTTGGCTACTAGCACCCCGTAGTATTAAGATAAGCTTGCACAGAATTCATAAGTTTTGGAATGTATGGAATGTATAAAATAATGACTTTCAGTGTTTTTACTATAGTGCTGAATTTTGTTTTCCTTTTTCTTTAGACTTTCTATCTTCCTTGGGTTGTTTTGTCCTTTTAAGTATCTCAAATATTCTTATAGAATCAATAATGAAAATATTATTTCTAAAACAGTGTGCCAACTTATAGTACATTTTCAAAAGAACATTCTTATGTTTGCTAACTTTTTTTTGAATGAATATAGCAAAGAAAAGAAGGCTCTGAAGAAAGATACCACATAGCAGAATTGCTTTCATTATGTAAAACCAGGTGCCAACTTTTTTAAATGACTCTTTTATCATTAAGGTTAGTTAAAAGTTCCAATCTGGAAGACTACTCTGGTCTTCATGTTCTTATGCATTAATTATTAACACAATATGAACCTTGTTCTTCCTTTCTCTTTCATAAGAAAATCTTGAACCTGATGATAAGGAATAATATGACCAAGTATTATAATATATTAAGGAAGGGAATTTTTAAGTAAGAATTAGTCTTACTAAAAATGTGAGTAAAAAAGAGTAGAAATGGAATTATTTGTAGAAATGATCCTTCTGGCAGATATATAGACACACTTTTAAGTGTCTTTGTAATTACTATTAGAACAAAAAAAAATCAGTACTTGTAAAAGAAAGTGAAAAAAAGTGATATAACAAAACCTGTTTTCTCCTTAACAAAAATTTTACCAACAAGTAATGGTATTTAAAATCATATTTTCTTCTTGCTATATTAAGATTTTCATTTAAGTTTAAAGTGTACAGCTGTTTTCAAGTAACTGTTTTTTTGTTTTACAAGTAAGCATTTAAACTTTTATGCATCAAGACTCCCTCTATATAAGTAAATATACAAGGTCTTTGGGCTTAAAAAACATATTCAAGTCAGAATGAGAAAAGAAATAAAGTACCAACCTGTTGCAGTCGACAGAGAGGAGCAGTTTTGAGTACAGAGTGTAAAATCAAATGACCTAACTCCAGCTACTTTTGTTTTCACTTTACACCCCGCCTTTATTTCGTATCCAAGAAGGCTTTCCTGAAATTTAACCTTGTGAGCACTTGATCTTTTATTTCCTGTAAAACCATCTATGAAGTTACATTCAACTTCTTAAGTGGTTTAGGTTACAAATTTGAAAAAAATCCATCTGTTTTCAAAAACTACAGACCTTTCTGAGTTTCCGTTTAGTTAAAGGTGACAAGAAAGTGACTGCAGCTGAGCTACTGACTGCTGAAGCAGAAGGAGAATCCACCTGAGGGCATCTAGGCAGCGCTTGTAGGTAGCATCTAGAGAAATACTCTCTAAAGTTATTTTGCCTAAGAAAGAAAGCAAATATGATTTTAACCAAGAAAATATCTTTTGAAGACTAAACTATCAAAGATTAACTTATAAGTAATCATTAGGTATTTGCAATAGAATTTAACATTTTTATGCCACATTATTTAATATTTATTTTAACTATTAGACTCCTCCTGGCTTCACTGTACTTCCTCTATCCTTGTCCCAGACTATTTTCCCATGGCTTTAAACTCTCTTGCTTTCTTGTTATCTTTTTTCCCAAAGCTAGAATACGAACCTTCAAAATCCTTCAGTCTGGGAGACTGTTTATTTGTTCCACATTTCCACAGAAATAAGTTAGAGAAAGAAGAGAAATTTATGCCGATTTGGCCCTCATCAGTCTATTTGAACTTGGCTGTCCTCAAATTTGCATGGCAGTTATCTATTTTTTCATGCAAGGCCAGGCTCAGTCTCCACCTGCAGAAATTATTTTAGACCCATGCCATTTTTTCTTTTCTTTTTTTAAAAAAAACAAACAAACAAAAAAACTTTTAAGTTCAGGGGTACACATGCAGGTTTGTTACACAGGTAAGCATGTATCATGGGGGTTTGTAGTGCAGATTATTTTATCACCCAGGTGTTAAGGCTAGTACCCCTTAGTTATTTTTCCTGATCCTCTTTCTCCTACCACCCTCTACTCTTTGATAGGCCCTGATGTGTTCCTCTCCATGTGTCCATGTGTTCTCATCATTTAGCTCCCACTTATAAGTGAGAATATGCAGTATTTGGCTTTCTGTCCCTGTGTTAGTTTGCTAAGGATAATGGCCTCCAGCTCCATCCACGTGCCTGCAAAGGACATAATCTCATTTTTTATGGCTGCATAGTATTCCATGCTGTATCTGTACAGCGTTTTCTTTGTCCAGTCTATCATTGATGGGTATTTAGGTTGATTCCCTGTCTTTGCTATTGTGCATAGTGCAGCAATGAACATAGGCATGCATGTGTCTTTATAAGGGAATAATTTATATTCCTTTGGGTATATACCCAGTAATGGAATTGTTGGTTCGAATGATATTTCTGTCTTTAGGTCTTTGAGGAATTGCCACACTGTTTTCTACAATGATTGAACTAATTTACGCTCCCACCAACAGTTTATAAGTGCTCCTTTTTCTTCACAACCTCACCAGCATCTGTAATTTTTTGAGTTTTTAATAATAGCCATTCTGACTGGTGTGAGAAGGTATCTCCATTGTGATTTTGATTTGCATTTCTCTCATGATCAGCGATGTTTAGCTTTTTTTCATATGATTGTTGGTGGTATGTATGTCTTCTTTTGAGAAGTGTCTGTTCTCAATCCTTTGCCCACTTTTTAATAGGGTTGTTTTTTAAATGTAAATTTAAATTCCTTATAGATGCTGGATATTAGACCTTTGTCAGATGCATAGTTTGCAAAGATTTTCTCCCATTCTGTAGGTTGTCTGTTTACTCTGTTGATAGTTTCTTTTGCAGTGCAGAAGCTCTTCAGTTTAATTAGGTTCCATTTGCCAATTTTTGCTTCTATTGCAATTGCTTCATCATGAATTATCATAGTAGCCTACAAGATCCTACAGGGTCTGCCTCCATCCCTCATTGTCTCTCTGACCTCATTTCATGCTACTCACCCCTTTGCCTACTTGTTCTGCCATGCCCAGCTTCTTGCTGTTTGAGAGCATACCAGTCACAGTCCTATTAGGGCTTTTGTGCTGGCTCTTCCGTCTGCCTGGAATGTGTTCTGTCTTAGTAATTGCAAAGCTCACTTCCTCTTCTCTTTCAAGTCTTTTCCTAATCACCACCAACTCACTGAGGCAATTCTTGACTACTCTACTTAAAATACCCCTCACCCCCCTGGACTCCCAGTCCACCAGACCCATAGCACTTATCATGTTCTAATGTACCATATCATTTATACTATGATTGCTGTAAATTGTCTTTCACCCTGTATTAGAATATAAGCTTCATCAGGACAGGCACTTTTGTTTGCTTTGTTCATTGATATATCCCAAGTACCAAGAATAGTATCTGGCACATAATGACTACTCAAAAATATTTTGAATTAATAAAAAAAATTCTACTGTCCACTTTGATTATTATCTAACAACTGGTCTGTAACTGCAGCCTTCATAATTATCAGTTGATAATCTCTTTGGTCTTTCTATGTAATACACAATACTGACTTGTAGGCATTTGCAAGTACTCTTACTCCTGCCTAGCGCACTCTTCCCACCCTATTTTAGATCCCTAACTCCTATTTACAATTCAGATTTAGTTCTGACCTTAACATTAATCCAGGAAGCCTTCCATAACTCCTTCAGATTAGATCAGAGATACCTACTCTTCTATAGTCTTTTCACTGTATTGTTGGTACTTATTTAAATTTTCTTCCATAGCTGTCTTATACCCTGCTGTATCCTCAACATTTGGCTTGGTACCTTACTCATGGTACCAGCTTAATGAATAATAATTAAATTCATGAATCAATCAACTGATGTTTAAGTAACTCATCCTCCACAGCCATGTAAGTTTAGCAATGGAATTGGAATTCTGAATTCAGATCTTCAGTCTATTTTATCATCTTATCTCTTATATCTCTTTGTTATTTTATGATACCATCTATTATAGAATCTTGATACTCTTTTATAGATTCAAAAGTATCTATCCCTTTCCTTTATTTACCCCACCCCCAACAATCATAAACTTTCTTGTAAATGGGATTCCTTTATTGCAAATTGGTTGTAATGCTATAATTTTTACATCTTTTGAATTTACACATTGTTTTACTGAGACACGTACAAAGCCCTTGAGGCATAGGGGATCTCAGGATTGACCAGCTTCTTCTGGTAGCGTGTGTATGAATGCTGTGTATAAATCATGGTGTATGAATCATGGTGAAACTAGCTGACTGGCTGGCCTTTTCCTGTATTTTCCCTTTTCTCCTGATAGAACTAGGAGAGACAGTGGTAATAGGGAGATTTGACAAAATATGCAAAATAAATCATGTAGCTTGGAGGGTAGGCAGAAGCATCACTCACCTTAGGCAACTTTTCAAAGTACTTACTTGATGCTTGTGTAACTCTCTTCTACTTCTCGTATTCCTAAGAACTGATGATGATTCCATTTTGCTGCTTACCATAAATTGGCTCCTACTCTTAACCTCCCTAACATAGCAGTGTCCCTTGTTCTTGAAGAATCTCTCTCCCCCCACCCCTTTCTCATCCCTTTTCTTGTATTGTCATTTTGCTATGTTACCCAGGCTGGTCTCCAACTCCTAGACTCAAACAATCCGCCCATCCCAGCCTCCAAAAGTGCTGGAGTGAATCTGTAATTTTGACGAGTATTGCCAAATTGTACTCCACAGGGATGGTATTACTTTGTTCTCTACCAATAATGTATAGAAGTGTCTGTTTTTCTAAAATATTGCCAGTAGAATGTGTTGTTTCACTACCACTCCGCTTTCTGAATGACTTGTAACAACTTCAGCACCCCTTACCTACCCTTGCCAGGCATGTGTGGAATACTGGATAATAAACTGCTTTGAATATTTCATTATTACTCTACTCCACATTTATTTGATTAGTGGTAAAGTTAAGCAATTTTAAAAATCTCTTTTATTATTCTTATTTCCTCTTTTTGCAATTGTGTTCTTTGCCCATCTGTATACTGATTTTCAGTATACAGTATGATTTCTTTATAATTTAGGGAGCTAAATATTGCATACATTTTGTCATGAATGTTGAAACATTTTCCCCCCAATTTTTTTTGCTTTTTAATTTTATTTTCTAATGTACAACCGTTTTATATGGATAAACCAGTTGATCTTTATCTTTTGATTTTGATTCATTTATCATTTTAAGTTTTAAAATCCTTTCTCACCCAGAGATTTGATAAATATTATATTATTTTTCTTCTAGTTTTTTTATGTCTTGATTTTTTTAAATTTTAAACTCTATTTGGGATTTATTTTGATCTAACCATATTCTATAGTAACAACATAATAGCAGCAGCTTGTAACATTATTACTTAATACTTATTATTTAGATGTAAACCTAGAGATGGATTCAGTGAATTTTGAAGATTTCCCTGTTAAAGATACACACTCTAAGAGAACACATGGGATTTTTTTTTCTTTAACTGTGGGATTGTACAATAAACATCTTTTTTCTTATAAGGGAAATTTTATTGCAAAATAGTACTTACTCCAATTTGAATTGTCAGTATTAAAGCTAAAACCAAATGAAGTTCAATTGTTCCACCTCAGAAATTCAATGTTGGTAGAAGAAACAGCCTTGAGAATTTGTGGATAGCTATCTGTGCTTCATGGTATGTAATTGTTTACATCAGTTTCTTAATAGTTACAAACCACACTTTACTCAAAGGTCATGTTTTTTTATCCACCTATCATATCTCCTTTTGTTTGAAAATGATTTTGCGGATAAAAGCCTAAGAAATTAAAAATCACCAACTAACATCAGGGAGATGTAATTTTCAAACTGATTTAATCCTGGCACTTGAACAGCCTTGAAATACCACAGTGTCTGGATTAAAAACAAAATTACTTTAGGCCATCCGTTTTCATTCATGAAGGCCTGTGACACAGCATATGTGTTTAAATGTTCTCTGGTCTATTCAGATTTCCTGTAATATATTTTATTTATGACATTGGGTATCCTGTTCATTAACTAAAATGCCACAAACAAGCAAAACTCTCTATAAAAGAAGGTTGTTTCAACTGCTGCACTTGCCAAATTCTGCTTATAGCTAAGGGGAGATGATATCTTTGAGAAGGGTTTTTCTCATTTTTCTGAAACATCGTTGTTAAATACAAATATTTCAAATTCTACAAACTATGCATTCACCCTTACTTCCTCTACTTAATGGTCACAAAAGACATCCAACTTAAAAATTGTATTTTTTAGAATATTAATTGTTCTCCATATAAGATTGAGGAAGACAGAATCAAATAATTATTTGCCTTGCTTCTTGAGTTTCTTCAATATTTACCTGGTATCTGAAATCTATTGGGCATTTATGTAAGGCTGTGGCAACATTTTTGTTTGTTTGCTTTGTTTTGAGACAAGGTCTCACTCTGTTGCCCAGGCTAGAATGCAGGGGCATGATCACGGCTCACTGCAACCTTGACTTCCCAGGGCTCAAGCAATCCTCCTACCTCAACATCCCAAGTAGCTGGGACTATAGGCACACTGCACCATGCTTGGCTAATTTTTAAATTTTTTTGTATAGATGAAGTCTCGCTAGGTTGCCCAGGCTGGTTTCAAACGCCTGGGCTCAAGTGATCCTCCCGCTTCAGCTTCCCTTTTGGGATTACAGATATGAGTCATCATGCCCAGCCAGCATTTTTAAATGATAGAAAGAATGAGGTAAGAAGTAATATTGGGAAGTATTAGATAAAAAATTACATATTCTGAATATTAGAAAAAGAGGGCTTTAGGCCAGGGTTCAAAGGAAATAGAAAGAAGATTTTACTTCAGCTCACTGATGCTGGATATCTAGCATCAGTGAAACCTTGAAAGATTTACCCAAGTGTTCTTGATTGCTAGAATGGAGAGAAAGAAAAATATCTCTAAAAATGGGCCCATAGACCAATGGAACAGAGCAGAGAGCCCAGAAATAAGGCTGCTCACCTATGACCATCTGATCTTCGACAGGGCTGACAAAAACAAGCAATGGGGAAAAGACTCCCTATTTTATAGATGGTGCTGGGATAACTAGCTAGCCATATGCAGAAGATTGAAGCTGGACTCCTACCTTACAACATATACAAAAGTTAATTCAAAATGAATTAGAGACTTAAATGTAAAACCCAAAACTATTAAAAACCCTGGAAGACGACTTAGGCAATACTGTCCTAGACATAGGGATGGGCAAAGAGTTCATGACAAAGACACCAAAGGCAATCACAGCAAAAGCAAAAATTGACAAGTGAGATCTAATTAAACTTAAGAGCTTCTGCGCAGCAAAAGAAACTATCAGCAGAGTGAACAGACAACCTACAGAATGGAAGAAAATATTTGCAAACTATGTATCTGACAAAGGTCTAATATCCAGCATCTATAAGGAACTTGAACAAATTTACAAGAGAAAAACAATCCCATTAAAAAGTGGGCAAACGACATGAACAGAAACTTTTCAAAGGAAGATATGTATGCAGCCAACAAAATATGAAGGAAAGCTCAATATCACTGATCATTCGAGAAATGCAAATCAAAATCACAATGAGATACCATCTCACACCAATCAGGATGGCTATTAATAAAAAGCCAAAAAATAACAGTTGCTGATGAGGTTGTAGAAAAAAAGGAACACTTAATACACTGTTGGTGGGAGTGTAAATTAGTTCAACCATTGTGGAAAGCAGTATGGAGATTGCCCAGAGAGCTAAATATAGAACTACTGGCTGGGCACGGTAGCTCCTGCCTGTAATCCCAACACTTTCGGAGGCTGAGGTGGGAGGATCAGTTGAGACCAGGAGTTCGAGACCAGCCTGGCCAACATGGCAAAACCCCAAAATACAAAAATTAGCCAAGCATGGTGGCACATGCCTGTAATCCCAGCTACTCAGGAGGCCAAGGCACGAGAATCACTTGAACCTGGGAACAGGGAGATTACAGTGAGCTGAGATCGCGCCACTGTACTCCAGCCTTGGCAACAGAGTGAGACTGCCTCAAAAAAAATCCAAAAACAAAAACAAAAAAGCAGAGCTACCATTCAACCCAGCGATCCCATTACTGGGTATATACCCAAAGGAATAGAAATTATTCTACCATAAAGACACACGGATGCGAATGTTCATTGCAGCACTATTCACAATAGCAAAGACATGGAATCAACCTAAATGCCCATCAATGACAGATTGGATAAAGAAAATGTGGTACATATACACCGTGGAATACTATGCAGTCATCAAAAAGAATGAGATCATGTCTTTTGCAGGAACATGGATGGAGCTGGAGGCTATTATCCTTAGCAAACTAACGCAAGAACAGAAAGCCAGATACCGCGTGTTCTCACTTCTAAGTGGGAGCTAAATGACGAGAACTTATGAACACAAAGAAGGAAACAACAGACACAGAGGTCTACTTGAGCATGGAGGGTGCGAGGAGGGAAAGGAGCAGAAAAGATAACTATTGGGTACTGGGCTTAATACCTGGGTGGTGAAATAATCTGTGCAACTAACACTAGTGACACAAGTTCACCTATGTAACAAACCTTCACATTTACCACTGAACCTAAAATACAAGTTTGGGGTTTTTTTAAAGAAAATATTTCTAATGAAAATGAACCTCAAATCATGTTATGTCCTAATCTGATTTTCAGAAGTATGCCTACCAAGGAGTATGCCCACACAATGCATTATGTGAGGCAAGTAGCTTTGATCCTTCAGCCTGTAGGCATCTAGAGAGGCACTGGCCAAGGCTTCCTACAACTAAAACCTCAAAGATAGCCCCAAGTAGAAAAATATCCAGTTGAAAAATTAGAAGCGAACACTCTGTAAATGATTCTTCCTCTTTAATTTCTAACTAAGAATCAAAGCATGATTGCATATTATTGCATAGCCAGGGATAAAAGATTCCCCCAACTGAGCATTTCTAGATAAGTCATTCAGGTAACATCCACAATGAAAGGTAAGTATTGTCATCTGCCATTAAATCATCTGCCGTTAAATCATTAAATCTTTAATGATTAAAGGAGGTTTGTTAATATTCTTTGCGTTGGTCCTCAGATTAGTGGAATTTTGTCATAGTCCATTCAGGCCACTATTATACAACACCAATAATTAGGTAACTTCTAAACAACAGAGATGTATTTCTCATGATTCTAGAGGCTGAAAAGTCCGAGAACAAGGCACCGGTAGAGTTGGTGCCTGGTGAGGGCCTGCATTCTGGTTCATAGATGGCACCTTCTTGTTCTGTCCTCATATAGTGAAAAAGGTGACTAAGCTCACTCAGGCCTCTTTGATAAAGACACTAATTCCATTTTAATCACTTAATCACCTCCTTTGGGACCTCGTCACCAGCAGCTTGGGAGTTAGGATTCCAACACATGACTTCTAGGGAGGGACACATACATTCAGACCATAGCAGTTTCTTTACCTGTTAACATCTGTAAAAATCAAAAGGACATGTTCTTGTAAATATAAACAATGGTAAACAATTTGAAAATTTAGATGTTTGGATAAATTAGGAAAGCCAAATAGAGTTACTGTGAAGAATATGACATTTGAGATTTTTAAAACTTAACTTTTAAATATGTTAATGGGGGATCTTTTCTCATTAGTACAAATGAGGATGGTCCTTTCTGAACTGATTAAAACATAGGTTCCATTAAATTTGAAGGAATCTAAATTATAAGCAACAGTTTTAAAGGCATTGCATTTCAATCTTAACTATACTTTACATATGTTATTTATAGTATGGAATAATGGAGGAGATTAGAATTTTAAGCTCTTGGTTTTATTAGTTTTGAAATTTGAGAGCTTCTAAGATTTCTAATTCTGCTTATGTGATCATTTTGAAGTGAGCATTGCATTTCTCAAATTTTAGCTGATAAATAAAACTAATGTATTTGTCATGAATAAAAATGTATATTTGTATTCAAATATTAATGAATGTATAAGAAATTATAACACTGGGTAAGTGAAGACCTGGTTTTTGGCAAAGTTTAAAGGTAAGAACTCTGGAGGAGTTCTATTGCCAGTCGGGTGGAGTAAGTACTTAAGATTAACCTTCCCACAGATAACAACTAAAAAACTACAAAATACATACATGCATGCATGCATACATACATACATACATACCTGCCTGCCTGAAATTCTCAGGGGAGTGAACAAAAGGCAAGCCGATTTTGTAGGGGAGTCAAAATTTGGAAAGTGAGATGGGCATAGGGTGAGTTTTTCATTTTTAGAGTTTAGCCTGAGGAAAAAGTGTAGAACAGGAAAGCTAAAGCTTCTTTGGAAAACTCAGATCTCTGTGTCCTGAGAAACCAGAGGAGAGTGTCTAGGGCAGCCATCACTGCTGGGAAATGAGGTGGGTATTCCTAGAAAGGAAAACGCCAGAAAAGGGGAGCTCCAGCTTTCATGTGGAAACTTTGCTTGGGTGTCTGGCTAACTCCTGAATGAAAGTAATGCACAGGGCAAACTCAAAGCACCTTGCAGCTAAATAATAAGAACTACACTGAAATTTGATTTCCACCTGAATTGTGATAGACTCTGCAGTTTTACTCTACCTGAGTTAATTGCCTGTCAAAACAAAACCATCAACATTCTGTGGAGGAATATGACAGAATCTAGAGTTTCAAAACAAAACAAAAAAAAAAACAAAATCACAACGTCCAGAATACAATCTAAAATTGCTCAACCAATGAAGAATAAGGAAAACATGACCCATTTTCAAGGGGAAAGGCCAACACCCAAATGATTCAGATGTTGGAATCATCAGACAAGGACTTAAGGCAGCTATTAAAATGTGCTTATTGAGGTCAAGAAAAATAAAACGATAAGAAATATCAGAAGAGAAATAGAAAACAGAAAATAACCAAGTAGAAATACCAGAACTTAAAGGTAAAATATGTGGAAAGAAATTCACTGACTGGGCTTAATAACATAATGGAGATAACAGAGGAAATAATGAACTTGAAGATAGACAATAGAAATTATCCAATATGAAGAAAAGATATAAAGAAATGAACAATCCTAGGGACCATTTAGTTCTAAAATATGTGTAGAGTTCAAGAAGAGGCAAGAGGGAGAGATTTGCGTTTGAAAGAAGAATAAACTCTAAAAATTCTAAAACTGCTAATTATTTTTGATTGATGTAAAATAAATGTGTTTAACCTGAATTAAGGGTCTTTATTGTCTAATGTCAGTGCACATACTAGAGATTTTTTTTTTTTTTTTTTTTT
>NW_016804447.1:6668714-6692587 GCF_001698545.2 Rhinopithecus bieti | reverse complement strand
AAAGAAAAATAAAACATTGTAGTTCACTCAACAAGCCTCTCAGTGTCCTACTTGGGGATCCACAGATTTGTTTACAAGATGGATTTTTTCTTTAATGTTTTTAAAGTCATTATTATTATCCAGTTAGAAGTAGTAACAAAGGAAAAAAAAAAATCTAAGCATTGTTTCCTGTCTCCACATCCCAACATCATGCCCTAGAGAAAACTTTTTTTTTTTTTAACAGTTTCTGTTTTTAGTTCTCTGGTTTCCATTATAATTGTAGATAAAATATTTTTTCTCTTTCTTAATTTATTCATTTTAGACAGTATCCATTGACTCCCCAATTTGAACAATGACAATTTCGCTCATTTGTCTCATAACTCTCTCTGCTCTTTCTTAATGTATATATCTTATTACGTTGTTTTTTTATTATTTTTTAAACCTCAAATAATTGTTAAAGTTCTCTGCATCCTCATTTCACAGATTCTATTCAAATTCTACTTTAATATAAAAATATGTATACTCTTAACCCTTTCTATACTGTTTATCCCTCCCTTTCCTTTTTTTTTTTTTTTTTTTTTTTTTTTTTTTTTTTTTTTTGAGACGGAGTCTCGCTCTGTCGCCCGGGCTGGAGTGCAGTGGCCGGATCTCAGCTCACTGCAAGCTCCGCCTCCCGGGTTCATGCCATTCTCCTGCCTCAGCCTCCCGAGTAGCTGGGACTACAGGCGCCCGCCACCTCGCCCGGCTAGTTTTTGTATTTTTTAGTAGAGACGGGGTTTCACTGTGTTAGCCAGGATGGTCTCGATCTCCTGACCTCGTGATCCACCCGTCTCGGCCTCCCAAAGTGCTGGGATTACAGGCTTGAGCCACCGCGCCCGGCCCCCTCCCTTTCTTGTTGTAACTTCTATCAGCTATAGCTTATACTTTCACATTGTCAGGATTAGTAATATTTATGTTCTGTCTTACAACCACAATTGTAGTTGACAACAGGATGACTATAAACTTTGAAAACCAATACACAGCACTTAGCTTAGAGGACCATGTAAATATTGTTTGATACTGGCCTGAGTAGTGTGTTAGATTTTGTGTCCTTCTGTAACTGATGCAATATAAAATCACCTGGGCCATTCTAAGGAATGTTTCTAGAATTAAGGTCAATTAGAATGCTTTTCTTATATACTATATATTAAATTCATGTCACATTATTTTATATTTGGACCCACAGTTGTGCATTTCAACATTATTTTCCTGGAGTTTCTCATTGCCGTGTCTCTTTATTTGCATTATTTGCTTTTATAATATCTCCTTCCCCTTACATACACACACATCTCTAGATTGCACCTTTACTTCTATTGACTTTCTTTTCTGGAGACCTCTCTCTTAAAAGACTTCAGTATTTATTTTCCAATCTGGACTGATTACCCTTTAGGCATACTTTGATGCAATTATCCTAGGATTTTCAGATAATACTTTCCTGGGATCCAGTATCTTTTGGATTCTAGGACTTCCTTTTTCTTGATTTACTCCCTTATTTTGCTCAAGTATATTCTTAATTTTTTTGAGAAAAATAGTTAAATTCTCTGAGACCCTACATATCTGAATATGTATTTATTCTGCCATTACATAAATTGATAGTTTGGACAAGTATAGAATTCTAAGTTGAACTATTCATTTTCATCTGGCATCCCTTGTGGCTGTTGAGAAGTCTGATGCCAGGCTAATCCTCATTTCTTTTAGTTGGCTTGTTTTATTCTCTCTGAAACCTTTTAAGATTTCCCCTTCATCGTTGATGTTTTGAAATGTCACAAGCATTTAATAGATTCTTCTTGATAGTCAATGGCTTTTCAATCTGAAGATGTTTTCTTCTGTTCTAGAAAATTTTCTTCTACACATTTATTCAATAAATTATTCCCTTTGTTCTTCTCTGTTTTCCCTTTATTTGACTCCTTTTACTCTGATGTTAGACTTCATGTTTTGGCTCTAAGAGTCTCTTACATTTTTGGCCATTCTCTTTAATATTGCAGGTTCTTTTTATATATTACAGATTCTTTGTTTTCTATTCACACTTAAGAGAAAAGAAAGGGTAGCTTGTTGAGGTTTTATCTGTTATTAACTTCTCCCCATCTTCTCCCCATAATATTTTGAAATAAATCTCAGACATCACATAATTTCCTTCGCAAATATTTTAGTATGTATCTCTGTAAGGGCTTTTTAAAAAATATAACCACAATACCATTAGCACCCCTAAAATTACTTAATATCATTACCTATCCAGTAACTATTCACATTTCTAATTGCTTAATAATTATCATTAATACTTTTTATTTTGTTTGATTGAATTAGGATCTAAGTAAGGTCTAAAAATTGCTGTTGGTTGATATGCCTTTTAAGTCTCTCTCTTTTGTTCTTACAAGCTACTGCTCTTTCTTTTTTCTTTTTATTGCAATTTAATTGTTGAAGAAATTGGATTAATTGTCTTATAAATTTCCCACAGTCTGAATTTTACTGATTACATCCCTGCAGTGTCCTTTAATATGTTCCACGGAGTTTATCCTTTTAACTCCTGGAATTTTATAATATTATTCAACTATTTGATGTAATTCCTAACATTTCTCATTAAATCTTTATATGATTTCAAATCTCCTCAAACCTCTTTTTATAATAAATGAGAAAAAAGAGTCCGATCATTTGTTTGAGACTTTGTACAGATGTGTTTAACTTAATCTGATCCAGTTCTGTGTGGCCTTGTAATTGAAAATCTAGTTAAATGGTAGTTTCCCTAAGGGACTAGATGCTTAGACTTACTAGTAAACATGAAAAGTATTTTTTGCAAAAAGACCCTTGTAGGCAATTGCTACCGACCCCTGAACTGTGATAAACTAAAATTTTGCATTAAAATGAACAAATATTTTTAAAATTTGACCCTTAAGAAATTAATAAATGAGAACCAGGCTTATTGAAAGCAGGATCACAGCCTCATATATGTTGACATATAAAATATTACATTAGACATACAAAATTTCTCAGCTTTTTTAGCATGCTGATGTCTGAAATGGTGTAAATGGGAGAGGTGTCAACTCTTTCATGCTGCTTTCACTTCTGGTTATTTTTGTGTAGCAGCTTTCATGGATGGAGTCCATTCTTGTCCTTGCCTAATCATTTTTCTTGGATGATATGTAGCGTTACAAAAGAATTATTATCTTAATGAATCAAGAATGTTCTCCCTCTTTGTTTTCTGCCATAGGTAAAGTGGGAAGGATTAGAACCTTCAAGGTGAAATGTCAAACTAGAAATTTCCTTTTATAATCTGCTTGTGTTCCCCTTGGTTTTAGGAGCTGGGAATCCCAAGTGCAAAATCGCAATTGTTTTGGGAAGAACTCAAAATACTTCTGTCTCCAGGTAGTTAAACAATTCTGATTGAGAAACTTGTGTAGGAATGAGTCAATCTTTCCTCCTATCTATGTAATTTACTTAAAATTCACTGTTTGGACTCACAAATCATAATATAAAATATGAGAGTAAAGGTCATATATTTGTATTTCACAAGTATTTTCTAACAGGTGTATTTGGAAAACATTTTAGGGAGTATTGCTGAACATTCTTCACTGTGGAATTTTCAGTATTAGAAAGTTTGCTAAATTATCAAAGCTGTTTGGATTAAATTATCAGACCTAAATTTTTTCAGACCTGTGTAATGAAGTGATTAAATGTTTAGATCAAAGGCAATAGTCTTGAAATGTTTAATTATATAAGCTTCCAGTTACCATTGTTGAGCAGTGAGAAGCCTCAATCAAACAACTCATTTATTTTCAAATCATTGTTTTGGTTCCAGATCACAGCCTGCATCAGACTATGTTGGTGTACGTCTTTTACACAGGTCCCATTCCAGTCATCACTGCTTGCATGATTACATGAAAACATCAAAAAGACAGTTGTGACTCTGCTTATTATCGGTTTTGTTTTTCTTCTTTGCAAACTTTTTCTAACATGATTTTTCTTTTGACTAGACACAAACAGCACAGCATGATTCTTGTTCCCATGAACACACCTGGAGTAGAAATAATAAGGTCTTTGTCAGTTTTTGGCTACATAGGTAGGTATTCAATAAATATGACCATGCATTAGCAAGCAGAAAAGCTAGAACATGCAGTAACATTGAAGGCAATAGTATTTTAATGCATGAGATAGATTCTTAGATATTCCTTTGTCTCTGACAACTGTCTTAATAAAATTGCTGGTGGAGTTCAGAGTAGAGCCAATAAAAAGAAATAGTATAGCATTCTACCTCATTCTGTTTACTTTTGGGAAAGGGAAGATTGTATTTAAGGAAGAGCAACTCTACTGGTCTTCTCTCTGTCATTCATAAAATGGATTAATGCACAGATAATCCACAATAAAATTATTTTGTCTCCAATTTTAGCCCTCTTAATCAACTTACGAGAACTGTTAAAAGCAATTAGTTTTGACTTGAGTGCAAAACTCTTCCTTCCTCTGCCCTTGGGTGGGATTTCTAAGAAGCAAAGATCCATTTGTTTCCTGCCATCTACCGTGGCACGTGTTCATTGTGACCAATAAATATGTGCTAAGATCACTCTCTTAGGAAGTATTTGCTTAGCCACCATGCCCAGCTAATTTTTGTATTTTTAGTAGAGATGGGGTTTCACCATGTTGGCCAGGCTGGTCTCGAATTCCTGACCTCAGGTAATCCACCCTCCTCAGCCTCCCAAAGTGCTGGGATTACAGGCATGAGCCACTGGGCCCGGCTCCTGGCTTTCTTCTTATCATTGAATATGACTAATGAATATGTTCAAGCAGCAGATATAAGACTTGTAGTTGTATAGAATCACTTATCAGTAAGATGCAGCTGTAGGGTGTACCACGGGTTAAGCATAGGTGGCAAGATGGGATGAACAAGCTTGCTGGAGAAAATTGCATGTAGGAAATTGTTGGGTTGCAGAGAAACAGCCTCAAAGATACCAAAAATGCATTTATAATATAGTTGAACTGCAGATAGTTTCCATTGCAGAGGCTACATTTGAATATTCAGTATGAAAATTTTACTAGCACCTCTCCAACTCCCTGTGTCGAAGGCCAAAAGAAACAGTGTGGAGAAGGCTGATTATTGTCTCTTCTGACAGGAAAAGGGAGTAGCGTTAGCATGAGATTATCTCTAGAACTTGGCGGGGAGAAGGGATAATGCAAAGATAAAATGTGAACGTGTTCCTGGCCTCAGTGATTCAAATGCCAGTGTTTTCAAGAGACGAACACACAGTGGAACAAGTGTAGACTGGTTGTAAACCTGTCTGAAAGTCCATTTTCTATATCATCACTAATGCCAAGCCTGCTCTTTCCCCTCAAGCAGATCCTTCTCATCTTTAGGCGTTGGTTTCCACAATGATAAAATTAGAAACTTGGATTACGTTACTCATTTTTAATTTTTGAAACATTGAAACTTTTTTCCATGCAAATATTTTGGAACCCCATATGTAAAATATTTCAAAGAAGCAGCAATAATAAAACAAAATACTCTGGCTATAGCTATGGAGCCTAGTCTTCCTTTTTCCTAACTCTCTGAAATTGTACTTCAGAGAATGAATTAGAAAACGTCTGGATCAAAGAGTTTCTCTTCTTGAACAGTTGATGAGTTTTCTGGGCTGCTGGGTCCTTGGGGTTCAGGGCTGAGGCTTACTTTGGAATGTTCATGTCATATGGATCTTTGAAATCCTATTTTCTTCAAGTAATTGTATTTCAGCAGATTAAGTATATGTGACTCTTCTCTAGTCAACTCCTTTTGCTCTTTAAAATTTTATTTTCTATTTTATAGATAATTTTCATGGAGGACATTTTGAGATCCATTTTAATCAAGTGCGAGTTCCTGCCACAAATCTAATACTAGGTGAGTTGAATTTGGAAATGATTCTTCAGTATTGTATATTAATACTTTCAGCTCTAAATCTGGAAAAGATAAGTCTTTCCAGATTTAGACCTGGAGTCTACCTTGATTTAGATATTAGGTTGGTGCAAAAGTAATTGCAGTTCAAAAACCATAATAACTTTTGCACCAAGGTAATTGCGGTTTTTGGCAAAAGCCACAATTACTTTTGCACCAACCTAATACTTTCCCTTCTTTTTACTCCATTTGTCAAGGGAAAGTTTTCTGTTTGGTGGATTTTCTTACATGGAATGGTGAGGTTTTATTTAATTGTTGGATGTGGTTTTGTATATTACGTCAATTGAAAAGATAACTTAATATGAAAATTATACAATTCAGAGCAACACACTTTCTCCTAGAACATGATCTGTAGGCCTCTATTTGTTTTAAGAAAACCTCAGTACTTTACGAATTCAAGTCTTAGATATAAGTTAGAAGCATAAATAACTTCAAATACTGTATGCCATCCTCTTGCTTATTAGTATCCTATATCCCTTTCAAAGAACATCTAGAATACTACCTCTTCCAGGAATGTTTTGTGTTCATCCCATCCATTCACCAAGCCCCTGATACCTGCCAGGCCCTAAGGTTATAATGATGAACAGAAAGTCTCTTCCTCCTTTGCCTTTCTTTGTTTCTCTCTATATCCCTTACCCTTGCCCGCTCTTCTGGATTCTAAACTCCTGGTATAGGGACTATGCGTTATTCCAAATTTGTATCTATTGCAGCACTAATAAAATAGCTTATGCATAGTATATACTTAAGAGACAGTTCTTAAATTTGGAATGTTTAATGGTGGTGGTTTCAAAAACATAGAAATCAAAATTCCCATGAATTCATAGTGAACCTTATTATAGAACTGACTTTTTTTCACCAGAAAGCCATTTTATTAAGGGCAGCTCATCACTTTCCCAGGATTTGTATAAATAACAAAAGGAATGGGCTAGGCCATTTTCACATTCCCGCTTTATTTCCCCTTTCTTCCCAGGTGAAGGTAGGGGATTTGAAATTTCCCAAGGCCGCCTTGGACCTGGCAGAATCCACCACTGTATGAGAACAGTAGGTTTGGCGGAACGTGCTTTGCAGATCATGTGTGAGCGAGCAACACAAAGGGTAGCCTTCAAGAAGAAGTTGTATGCACATGTAAGGATGATTACTTATTTGAATTTATTGTAGCCTGGTGCACTACACTAACATTGAACAAAAACATTACTTGTGGCAGAGAGACTCTCTACATGAACAGCATGATCCTTTTCAATAAGGCGTATTTATGTCTGTATTTAAATATAGTCTGATGAGAGATATTTATCTTTGTGAAAGATTAAATAGTTCTTAAAATGCTTCAGCACCTCTGCACACAAGAGTGTAGACAGTTCCTTCAACTTTCTCAGATTCTTGTTCTCTAGAGAACTTGAACATTAGAGCTCCCTGTGGACATGAAAGAGCCATCATAAGGAAGAAGGATTTGCATTGTCCTTTGGTTTCCTAGAAGGAATTAGGACGCATAAGTGTAAAGATACAGGAAAACAACCCAAAACTCAGGGAAAGGAGAGACATGCTAATAAACATAAAAGTGGAATCAGCTTCTTCAGGAGGACTTGAGTTCTGCCACTGGAGAAACACAAGTAGAAATGGGACCAACATTTTGTGAGATATTCATGATTTTTTGAATTTTCATCTATAAATTATATACTACTGAGTCTGTTGTTACAAATCACTGTAAACATAGTTACATGTGGGCCATATAATAAAAATTAGGAAATATGGCCAGGTGCAGTGGCTCACACCTATAATCCCAGCACTTTGGGAGGCCAAGGTGGGTGGACTGTCTGAGCTTAGGAGTTTGAGACCAGCCTGGGCAACATGGTGAAACCCCGTCTCTACTAAAATACAAAAAAAAAAAAAAAAAAAATTACCCGGGCATGGTGGCATGAGCCTGTACTCCCAGCTACTCGGGAGGCTGAGGCAGGAGTATTGCTTGAACCCAGGAGATGGAGGTTGCAGTGAGCCAAGATCATGCCACTGCACTGTAGCCTGGCGACAGAGTGAGACTCTGCCTCCAGAAAAAGAAAAAAAAAATTAGGAAATATGTATTGAGAGGAATTAGAAGGTATGATTTCAAACTTCCTTGAAAAGTCTTTTACAGAGAAGTAGGATATCCAAATCATCTCCCTTCTAAGTTTTAAGAAGGCAGGAAGAACTATTATTAAATGTTCACTCTTTATTTTTGCTAACATGTTAGTGTTAGGTCAAATCTGTGGTGATGGAATTGTATTTGTGTTTGCTGCACATGTATATTTTAGTACGTCGGTCTCCTTGTACATTTTTGGCCATCCTATAAAATTTGCAGTATATTTTTTTACCTTAAATGTTTATAATCTATGTTTGCTTTTGTAAAGTATTTTCAGCATGTATATGATTTATTTGTATAGGTTTTTGACTGAAAAGCTACAGCCGCTTTATGACACTACACCTGGGAATAATTTGTCAGGAGCCCTTTTAGTATACAGCAAAGGCAAGGGTTCAGCTGTTGGGTGGGCACTGTGGGAGGAGGTGAGAATGTGTGACCTTCTGGGGCCATGGATATAGCCCCTAATGCTGTTGTAAAAGGATGAAAAGGTGCTGAGGGCACCAACCATTACTTCTTACCCTTTTGTCAAGCTTGCGTGCAAACCCTGGAGCGCAGGGTGAAGGGAGATCACAGTAAAGTCGACAGACAAGCATCTCGAATGCACAAAAGCACTCTGCGCAAGTGCTGCTTTCATGAGTGGTGTTTTAAAACTGCACTAGTACAAAATTTCCCTTCCACCTTTTACAGTTAATGCTTCATGCAGAGCAAGCCTGGCTTTTTAACAAATATGACTGTCTTCAGTGGAAACTTCTCACATCTGGCACAAATAACATGATCTGGCAGAAGCAAAAAGATGTGTGAGCATGTCATAAGCAAACATCTGGGCCAGCTTTTTTATTTTAGTTTGTGAAAGGAACATTTCATTTCTTTGAATTTGAAGGCTCCTTCCAGCTGTCTTCTAATTTACTCCAGGCTGTAACAAAAAATTCTCCATCCCAGTTCTGTCTCAGGAAATATATTTGGCATTTCCCTAGAGCACCTAGTTTCTACCCATTTAATGCTTTTCAGCAAATCTAGGGTCTATAGAAACCCTGCTGAGAATACCTCCTTTATTCTAAAGCTGAGAAGTAAATGTCTTTCAAGTCTGCTCATGAAGTTATAAAAGTTATAATTACCCTATTTTACAGACATCAAAAAATATTTATTCACCACCAGCAAATTGTTTGAAATTAATTCAGAGCCATGTTTCAACCTCTAGGGTAGTACCATCCAAAAGAAATATACTGTGAACCTTAAATGTAATTTTAAATGTTCTAATAGCAACATTTTAAAAGTAAAAGAAAAGATGGAATTAATTTTAATAATATATTTTGTTTAACCCAATATATCAAAAATACTATTTCAACATGAAATCAATATAAAAATTATTAATGAGATACTTTATATTTTAACATTTGTTCTTCCATATGGGGTGCATATTTTATACTTATAGTACATCTCAGTTCAGACTAGGTATATTTCAAATGCTTATTAGCCACATATGGGTAGTGGCTATCATGTTGAACATCACTGCTTTAGGGAAACTCTAATCAAATATCCCCTGTTGAAGGGCAAACATGACCAGCATAAAAATGGCTAAGGTGTGCATGTTCTCACTCATAAGTGGAGAGTTGAACAATAAGAACACATGGACATGGGGAGGGCAACAACACACACGGGGGCCAGTTGGAGGGTTGGGGCGAGGAGAGGGAGAGCATTAGGACGATAGCTAATGCATGCAGGGCTTACAACCTAGATGGCGTGTTGATAAATGTAGCAAACCACCATGGCACCTGCATACCTATGTAACCTACACGTTTTGCACTTGTATCCCGTAACTTAAAATAATAAAAAAGAAGAAAAGAAATGACAATAAAAGGATAATTAAATGTGAAAAAAATGGCTAAGGTGTAAGGAAGGGGCCCAGTTTCAATCTGCTGCATATGGCTAGCCAGTTATCCCAGCACCGTTTTTTGAATAAGGGCGTCCTTTCTCTGTTGCTTGTTCTTGACACCTTTGTCAATGATTAGATGGTTGTAGGTATGTGGCCCCATTTCTGGGCTCTCTGTTGTTACATTGGTCTATGTACCTGTTTTTGTAACAGTACCATGCTGTTTTGGTTACTGTAGCCTTGTAGTATAGTTTGAAGTCAAGTAGCATGATGGCTCCCACTTTGTTCTTTTTGTTTAGGATTGCCTTGGCTATTTGGGCTCTTTCTTGGTTCCATATAAATTTTTTTTTTTTTTTTTTTTTGAGATGGAGTCTTGCTCTGTCGCCCAGGCTGGAGTGCAGTGGCCGGATCTCAGCTCACTGCAAGCTCCGCCTCCCGGGTTCACGCCATTCTCCTGCCTCAGCCTCCCGAATAGCTGGGACTATAGGCGCCCGCCACCTCGCCCAGCTAGTTTTTTTGTATTTTTTAGTAGAGACGGAGTTTCACCGTGTTAGCCAGGATGATCTCGATCTCCTGACCTTGTGATCCGCCCGTCTCGGCCTCCCAAAGTGCTGGGATTACAGGCCTGAGCCACCGCGCCCGGCCTCCATATAAATTTTAAAATAGTTTTTCCTACTTCTGTGAAGAATGTCATTGGTAGCTTGATAGGAATAGCAGTGAATCTATAAATTGCCCCAGGCAGTATGGTCATTTTAATGATAGTGATTCTTCGTATCCATGAGCATGGAATGTTTTTCCATTTGTTTATGTCATCTCTGATTTCTTTGAGCACTGTTTCATAGTTCTCCTTGTAGAGATTTTTTACCTCCCTGGTTAGCTCTATTCCTAGGTATTTTATTCTTTTTGTGGCAATTGTGAATGGGATTGCATTCCCAATTTGGCTCTTGGGGAGTGCTAGTGATTTTTNGCTAGTTTTTTTGTATTTTTTAGTAGAGACGGAGTTTCACCGTGTTAGCCAGGATGATCTCGATCTCCTGACCTTGTGATCCGCCCGTCTCGGCCTCCCAAAGTGCTGGGATTACAGGCCTGAGCCACCGCGCCCGGCCTCCATATAAATTTTAAAATAGTTTTTCCTACTTCTGTGAAGAATGTCATTGGTAGCTTGATAGGAATAGCAGTGAATCTATAAATTGCCCCAGGCAGTATGGTCATTTTAATGATAGTGATTCTTCGTATCCATGAGCATGGAATGTTTTCCATTTGTTTATGTCATCTCTGATTTCTTTGAGCACTGTTTCATAGTTCTCCTTGTAGAGATTTTTTACCTCCCTGGTTAGCTCTATTCCTAGGTATTTTATTCTTTTTGTGGCAATTGTGAATGGGATTGCATTCCCAATTTGGCTCTTGGGGAGTGCTAGTGATTTTTGTTTGTTGATTTTGTATCCTGAGACTTCACTGAAGTTGTTTATCAGCTTAAGAAGCTTTTGGGCTGAGACTGTGGGGTTTTCTAGGTATAGAATCATGTGTTCTGCAAACAGGGATAGTTTGACTTTCTGTCTTCCTATTTTGATGCACTTTATTTATTTCTCTTGCCTGATTGGTCTGGCCAGGACTTCCAATACTGTATTGAATAGGAGTGGTGAGAGAGGGCATCCTTGTCTTGTACCAGTTTTTAAGGGGAATGCTTCCAGTGTTTGCCCATTCAGTATGATGTTTGCTGTGGTTTTGTCATAGATGACTCTTATTATTTTGAGGTATGTTCCTCAAATACCTAGTTTATTGAGAGTTTTTAATAGAAAAGTTTAGCAGGGGTGTTGAATTTTATCAAAAGTCTTTTCTGCATCTATTGAGATGATCATGTGGTTTTTGTCTTTAGTTCTATGTGATGAATCAGATTTACTGATTTGCATATGTTGAACCAACCTTGTATCCCAAGGATAAAGCCTACTTGTTCATGGTGGATAAGCCTTTTGATGTGTTGCTGTATTCTGTTTTCCAGTATTTTGTTGAGGATCAAAGACTTAAATGTAAAACCCAAAACTATAAAAACCCTGGAAGACAACCTAGGCAATGCCATTCTGGACATAGGAATGGGCAAAGATTTCATGATGAAGACGCCAAAAGCCATTACAAAAAAAGCAAAAATTGACAAACGCAGTCTAATTAAACTAACGAGCTTCTGCACAGCAAAAGAAACTATCAACAGAGTAAATAGACAACCTACAGAATTGGAGAAAATTTAGCAAACTATTTGCATCTGACAAAAGTCTAACATCCAACATGTATAAGGAACTTAAACAAATTTTTTTAAAAAGCATTAAAAAGTAGGCCAAAGACATGAACAGACACTTTTCAAAAGAAGACAGACATGTGGCCAATAAGCATATGAAAAAAAGCTTAAAATCACTGATCATTAGAGAAATGCAAATCAAAACCACAATGAGATACTATCTAACACTAGTTAGAATGACTGTTATTAAAAAGTCAAAAAATAACAGATGCTAGTGAGGTTGTGGAGAAAAAGGAAGGCTTATACACTCTTGATAGGAGTTCAACCATTGTGGAAAACAGTGTGAGGATTCCTCAAAGAACTTAAAACAGAATACCATTTGACCCAGCAATCCCATTACTGGGTATATACGTGAAGGTATATAAGTCGTTCTATGTTCTACTATAAAGACACATGCATGCATATGTTCAGTACAGCATTATTCATAATAGTGAAGACATGGAATAAATCTAAATGCCCATCAATGATAGACTGGATAAAGAAAATGTGGTATATAAATACCATGAAACATTATGCAGCCATAAAAAGAATAAGTTGATTTCTTTTGTGGGAACATGGATAGAGCTGGAGGTCATTATCCATTATCCTTAGCAAACTAACGCAGGAACAGAAAACTAAATACCACGTTTTGTCACTTATAAGTGGGAGCTAAATGAGAACACATGGACACATAAAGGGAAATAACAGACATGGTGGCCTACCAGAGGGTGGAAGGTGGGAGGAGGGAAAGGGTCGGGAAAAATAGCTAATGGGTACTAGGATTAATACCTGAGTGACGAAATAATCTGTACAATAAAGCCCCGTGACATGAGTTTATCTATATAACAAACTTGCACGTGTATCCCTGAATTTAAAAGAAAAGTTAGAAATAAATAAAAAATAAAAAATATATGATTACCATCAGAAAAAAATAAAATAAAATGTAAATATAATCTGGAAAACACAGGTATGGGAGGTTAATATGGCTTGAATGAAAGCACCGTAATTGTCTGCTGGTTTAAGTCATCTTAATGAACGTTTTTCTTCAGTGTCAACACCAATTCTGTATTTAGAATTGGAAACCAATTCTGTGTTTAGCTTAACAATAACCCGTGACACTCAGACCAACTCAGTTCTGTGTTTAGAACTGGAAACCAAAAAACTCATTAGAGCTCGCCGGATGCATTTTGTATGCGCCCTGGGTTTCATTGAGGAATTCTGAATGTTTGGTTGCCTGTGGGACTTACGGTGAGGCTTGATTTCAATGTTTTTCCACTTACCTCCCTGCTTCTCTTACAAGTTCTGACAAATTGGGAAAACTCAGAGAATGTTTTCTAAGCTAAACAAGAAGCAAGTACCATTTTTAAATTCAACTTTTCATTTTGAGATAGTTACAGTTTCACATACAGGTATAAGAACATACAGATCTCTTGAATCCTTTGCCCAGTTTCCCCAACGGTAACATCTTGCAAAACTAGAATACAGTATCAGGACCAAGATGTTGTCATGAATATAGTCAGAATACAGAGCATTCCATTCGCTACAAGGATCCTTCATGGTGCCCTTTTATAGCCACATTTAGTTTGCTTCCACCCCAGCCTTCTCATTAACTCCTGGCAACCACCAATCTGTTCTGCATTTTACAATTTTGTCATTCCAAGAATGGAATCATACAGTATGAAAACATTTGACACTGGCTGTTTTCACTCAACATAATTTCTCGGAGATTTACCTAGGTTGTGTTTATCAGTGGTTGGTTCATTTTTATTGTTCAGTAGTATTTCTTAGTCTGGATGTACTACAGTTTGTTTAACTGTTTATCTGTTGAGGGACATCTGGGTTGTTTCCAGGTCTGGGCTATTGCAAATAAAGTTGCTGTAAACATTTGTGTAGGCTTTTGTGTAAATATAAGTTTTCGTTTCTCAGAGATAAATGCCCACGAGTGCAATTACTGTGTTATGTGGTAGTTGCATGTTTAGTTTTTTTGGAAACTGCTAAACCTTTCTATTTTTTATTCTCACCAA
Organism: Rhinopithecus bieti; assembly: GCF_001698545.2. Classification (NCBI taxonomy): domain Eukaryota; kingdom Metazoa; phylum Chordata; class Mammalia; order Primates; family Cercopithecidae; genus Rhinopithecus; species Rhinopithecus bieti. The sequence goes on along the minus strand of NW_016804447.1, from coordinate 6,678,382 downwards.
CTGAGTATGAGTGATTCAGTTTCTCCACATCCCCTCCAGCATATGGTGGTGTTACTACTTTTTAATTTTAGCCATTCTGATGGGTTTGTGGTTTTAAAACCACCCATTGTGGCTTTAATCTCAGTTGCCCTGTCGGTGAATCATGTTGAGCATCTTTTCGTGTACTCATTTGCCATCTTATGTCCTCTTTGGTTCATGTCCTGTGTCCATGTCCTAGATCACTTTTTTTACTATTGAATTTTGAGAGTTCTTTCTAGAGTCTAGATACTATCCTGTCAGATACGTGGTTTGTAAATATTTTCTCCTACTCTGTATCTTGTCTTTTCATCCTCTTAACCAGGTCGTTCACAGAACAAAAGTGTTTAATTTTAATGAACTCTAATTTGTCCATTTTTGCTTTTATGGGTCATGCTTTTGGTGTCAAGTCTAATAACTCTGCCTAATCCTATATTCTGAAGATTTTCTCCTATAATGTGTCTCTAAAAGTTTCACATTTTACATTTGTGTCTGCTTACATTTTGAGTTAATTTTTGTATGAAACTTAGGTCAAGGTTCATTTTTTTTTTTTTGCCTGTGGATGTCTACTTGCTTCAGCAACATTTTTTTAAAGGCTATCTTTCCTCCATTGAACTGTTTTCGTGCTTTTCTCAAAAATCAGTCAGACATTATTTGTGTGGGTTTATATGTGGGTTGTCTCTTCTGTCCTAATTAGCTATGTGTCAGTCTCTCTGCCAACACCACACAGTCTTGATTACTGTGGTTACCTAATTAATCTTCAAATAAGCTAGACTGATTCCTCTCAGTTTAGACTTCTCTTTCAAAATGTTTCAGCTCTTCTGGTTCCTTTGCCTTTGCATATAATTTAAAAATAATCTTGTCTATATCTGCAAACATTGAGAAAAATTGATATCTTTACTATGTAGAGTTTTCTGTTCTGTGAACCTGGTATATCTCTCCGTTTATTTAGCTTTTCCTTGGTTTCTTTCATCATCTACACACATCGTCTCATCTGTGTGTAGTTTTCAGCATACAAGTCCTATACATAAGTATTTCAGTTTTGAGCAATTATAATAAGTATTGTGTTTTTAACTTCAGGGTCTATTACTAGTATATAGAAGTTTAGTTTTTTGTTTTGTTTTTGAGCTGAAGTTTCACTGTTGTTGCCCAGGCTGGAGTGCAATGGCATGATCTCGGCTCACTGCAGCCTCCGCCTCCCAGGTTCAAGTGATTCTCTGGCCTCAGCCTCCCAACTAGCTAGAATTCAGGTGCCTGCCACCACACCTGGCTAATTTTTTTGTCTTTTTAGTAGGGACAGGGTTTCACCATGTTGTATGTTTATCTCATACCCTGTGGCCTCGCTGAACTCACTTATTAGTTCTAGGAGTTTTTTTGTAGATTGCTTGGAATTTTACATAGATAATCATGTCATCTGTAAATAAGGAACAGTTTTCTTTATTCTTTTCTGATATACATGCTTTTTGTCTCCTTCCTTTGTCTTACTGCACTGGCTAGAACTTCTAGTACTATGTTGAATAAGAGAGGTGAGAACTGACATTCTTACCTTGTTCTCTGTCTTAGGGGAATATTAGGTATAATGTTAGCTATAGCATTTTTGTAGATGTCCTGTTGTGGATGTCACCACGCCTGGCCCTATATCATTATATTTGATGTATATTTCTTCTAAATGACATATAGTTGGGTCATATTTTTAATCCACTTTATCAATCTTTGTCTTTATAATACCTGATATGTTAGGGCTTAAATCGGATATTTTATTTTTGTTTTCTGTTTGTTCTCTCTGGTTATTACTTTTCTGTTTTCCTTTTCCTGCATTCCTGTGGGTTAATTTAACATTTTTAGCACTTCATTTTGATTTATTTATAATATTTCTCGAGTGTATCTTTTTGTATAGCTCTTTTGGTGGCTGTTCTAGGTTTACATATACATGTTTATTTATCTATCTAGTTACCTTTCTCTCTAGATCTTATTAAAGTCTATTGGTGTCATCATTTTACCAGTTTGAGTCAAGTATAGACATTTTACCTTCCTTTAAGTTCCTTTTACTCTCCCATTTATAATACAATTGTCTTGGGTCTGGCACAGTAGTTCATGCCTGTAATCCCACACTTTGGGAGGCTACGACGGGTGGATCACTTGAGGTCAGGAGTTCGAGACCAGCCTGGCCAACATGGCAAAACCCCGTCTCCACTAAAAACACAAAACTTAGCCGGGCGTGGTGACGTGCGCCTGTAACCCCAGCTGTTCGGGAGGCTGAAGCACAAGAATTGCTTGAACCCAGGAGGCAGAGGTTGCAGTGAGCTGAGATCACCCCACTGCACTCCAGCCTGGAAGATAGAGTGAGACTCTGTCTCTAAATAAATAAACAATATAATTGTCTTAATTATTTTCTCTAAATACATTTAGAATAACATCAGGGTTATAATTTTTGCCTCCACTGTCAAATATACTTTAGAAAATTTTAGGGAAGAAATCAAACGAATTTTATTAGCCATATTTTTGCTTATTGTGTTCTTTCTTCTTTCCTGATTTTCCAAGGTTTCTTCTTTTATCTTTTCCTTTCCATTTAGAGAACTTCCTTTAACCTTTCTTTTAGAGTCTAAAAGTGACAAATTCTGTTTTGCTTCATCTAAGAATGTCTTATTTCTTCTTTATTCCTGAAAGATATCCCCACTGGATATAAGTTTCTTTTCTTTCAGCACTAGAAAAATATTGTGCTACTTCCTTCTGACATATATATCTCCCTGCTGTAGATAAGATGTCATTTTCTCTGGTGCTTTCAAGATGTTTTTATCTCTATTTTTCCAGAAATTTAATTATGATGTTTGTTGGTATGGATTTCTGGGATTTATGCTGCTTGGGATTCACCCCAGTTTCTTGAATCTTCAGGTTTAGGTCTCTTGCCAAATTTGGGATGTTTTCAGCCATTGTTTCTTCAAGTACTTTTTCAGCCTTACTGTTTCTCTTCTTCCTGGAATCTGGTGATGTGAATGGTAGATCTTTTGTTGTAATTCCACATGTTCCTATGATGCTGTCCTTCTTCTTCTTTTTTTTCTTTTCCAGTTTGTTTTCTCTCTGTGGTTTAGGTTGGGCTGTTTCTATTGTCCTATCTTCCAGTTCACTGATTTTTTTCCTCTGTCCCCTCTATTCTGCTGTGGAACCCATCCACTGAGCTTTTTATTTGAACTGTTATGTTTTTTACTTATAAAATACCCATTTGGTTCTTCTTTACATCTTCTATTTCTTTGCAAAATTGCTTCAGTTGTGTTTGTAACTGCTCACTGAAGCATTCTTATCATGGCTGCTTTAAAATTTTGTCAGAAATTCTAACATCTCTGTTATCTGGGTGTGTTAGTCCATTTTATAGTGCTATAAAGGAATACCTGAGACTGGGTAATTTATAAAGAAAAGAGGTTTTGTTTGACCCATGGTTCTGCAGGCTGTACAAGTCTAGTGCCAATATCTATTTCTAGGCAGGCCTCAGGAAGCTTACAATCATGGTGGAAGGTAAAGAGGGAGCCAGCACATCACGTGACAAGAGAGGGAACAAGAGAGATAAGGGAGGACATCCCAGACTCTCTTAATCAGATCTTTTGTGAACTCATTACTGAAGAGAAGGCATCAAACCATTTATGAGGGATATTCCCCCATGACCCTCCCACTAAGTTCCACCTTCTTGTTTCAATATGCGATTTGGAGGAGACAAGCATCCAAACTATATCACTGTGTCTCTTGATTTTTTAAAAATTCATTTTGAATTGTTCCAGGTTTTGGTATTATGGGTGATTTTAAAATTGAAACCTGAACAGTTTTATATTGTGAGACTCTGGACCTTTTTAAAGCTGCTATTTTAATTAGCTTTCTTTGACACCGTTCAGTCAGAGAAAGGAGTGGCATCACCTCACTACTGCTAGGCAGAGAGAGAAGTCCAGGTTCCCCTCCCAGCTTCCATCAGTATCTGAAGAGGATGATGCCCTCATACTGCCAGGCGGGATGAAGGTCCAGGCATCCCATTTGGACGGCACTAACACTTCATAAGATGGGTCAGGGGGACTTACTACTGGCCAGTGGGGAGGAAAGCCTCAGGTTTTTACTTGGCACTGTCTGATACCTTCCTGGGAGGGGTATTGGGGCGCCTCATTACAGTGCTTACCAGGGTGGAAGCCTGTGCTCCCCATCCTGTCTTTGCTGGTGTGAGGAGGGGTGGGGGCCAGTGTTTTTTCTGTGGTGTTTGGCTGGAGTAAGGTGGTTATTCTCTAAAAGATTTTTGACTTGCTAGGCTGCCCCTTTGCTGATCCTTTGGTTAGAGAGATTATGCTTTTGTTGGGGTGCTTTATGTTTTTGTTTTGTTTTGGTCTGTGCTCACTGACGTTTCCAGGTTACTAGATTCTTCAGCTGCTGGGAAGAATCTCAGCAGCTGAGATATATGAGGCAAAAAGAAAACCTAGGAAACACACCACTAGGTTATTATTTTGGACCTGAAGACTACTTTTGCTCTACCTTTCAGAGTCTTCTTAAGTTTGTTTTATAGATAATGCCCAGGGTTATTAGTTGTACTTAACAGAAGGAATAGGGAAAAATATATCGATTCCATCCTTGTTAGAAGCAGAGGATATCAGACATACTGATTTTCTTAGTCTGATTTTCGTAGGCTGTCTGTAAGCCACAATGCAGAGCTCTCTGGGAAAACATGGATTGGAGAATGGGGTCTGGAGCCAAGGCGGAAGCAGAGTCTCCTCCATTCCAGATCTAGGACTTGGGACCCACACGCTCTAGTATGTGTACAAAACACATAAAGTTAACAATTTAGATGAAGTAGACCAGTTCCTCAAATCCCACAAACTATCAAAACTCACTGAAGATGAAATAGACAACCTGAATAGTTCTACAACTATTGTTATAAATTGAATTCAAAGTTAAAAAGCTCCTGAAAAAAAGAAATCTTCAGGCCCAGATGGTATTACTGGTAAATTCTACTAAACAGAGAAGAAATAACACCAGTTTTACATATCTCTTCCAGAAATAGAGAAGGAGGAAACACACGTCAACTCATTTTATGAGGCCAGAATTATCCTAATCCAAAACCAGACAAGAACAAATCATAGACCAATATAGATGCAAAAACCACCAGCAAAGTATTACCAAATAAAGTCTAGCAGTATGTAAAAATAATCATACAGCATAGTCAAGTAGGGTTTATCCCACAAATGCAAGCCTGATTCATATCTATAACTTGATAATTTAAAATAAATTATTATAATCTGACAAACTAACAGTGAAAAGTGCATGAACATTAAAAAATCACATCATCATATCAATTGATGCTTTGGCATTTTTGACAAAATTCAGCATCTGTTTATGATAGGAACTCCCAGCAAACTGGGAATACAAAGGAATTTACTCAACTTCATAGAGAGTATTTTTTAAAATCTAACATCACACTTGATGATAAAAGACTAAATGCTTTTCCCCCAAAACTGGGAATGAGGCAAGAATGTTCACTCTCACTATTCCAATTTATGATCATAGAAGAATTCCTAGCCAGTGCAGTAAAACAAGAGAAAAAAAGAGCATGTAGTTGGGGGAAAAAGAAGTAAAACTGGGCCTGCTTGTAGATGACAATGTGAGTGTATGCAAAATCCTAAGGAACACATCAAACAAAACGAAACAACCCTCCCAGAACTAATAAGTGAGTTTAGCAAAGTTACAGGTTACAGGGTCCATACATAACAATTTTAGTTTTATATACAAGCAGTGAACAACGGGGAACTGGAAGTTTTAAAATACCATTTACAATAGTGTTTTTTTTTTAAGTACTACTCTATCAAAACACGTACAATATCCACATGCACTAAAAGGGATAAAATAAATCAAAGGAGACCTAAGTAAATATGTAGATTAGAAGACTAACAGATTAAAGATGTTAACCATCCTCAAACTGATCTGCAGACTTAAGGCGGTTCCAATCACAATCCCAAAAGGATGTTTTTATAGATAAAGACAGGCTGATCCTAAAATTTATATGGAAATACAAAAAAAACTAAAGTAGCCAAAAGAATTTAAAAAAGAAGAAAGCTCAGTGAATCACACTACCCAATCTTAAGACTTACTCTAAGCTACAGTAATCAGTAAGCAAAAGACATGTAGATCTTTGGAGCATAAGAGAGAGTCCAGAAATAGATTCATAGAAATATAGGCCAATTGATTTTTTACATAGGTGCAAAGGCAGTTCAATGGAGAAAGTTACATCTTTACAGTGACTAGTGTTGCAGCAATTGGACATACATAGGTAAAAGAGTGACCCTTGATCTAAACCACACACCTCACACAAAGTTTTAACTCTAAATGGATCATAGATCCAAATGTAAAAGGTACAACTGTAAACTTTTAGAAGAAAACATAATGGAAAGATCATTTTCCGGGATTAGGTAAAATGTTCCTAAACATGCACCAAAAGCAAGACCCATAAAAGAAAGAATTGACAAATTGCTCATATGGCAAATGACTAGTGTCCTGGATATATAAAGGACTCTCTAAATCAAATAGTAAGAAAACAACCCAATTAAAAAATGGACAAAAGACTTTAACAGACATGTCACCAAAGAGGTATAGAGATGGCAAATCAGTACATTGAAGGGGATCAACAGCAATAGCCATTACAGAAATGCAAATTAAAACCGTGATATCTCTGCACACTGTTAAAATGACTAAAATAAAATATGATACTAAGTGCTGATAGTTTGTGGAGCAACTGGGACTCTCATACACTGCTAGTAGGAATGCAAAATGTACAACCACTCTAGAAAATTGTCAGTTTCTTAATAAATATTTACCACTGACCCAACAATTCTACTCCTGCTATCTACTTTAAAAAATGAAAACATGTCCACACAAAAACCCATATACAAATGCACAGAGGCTCTATGAATAACCTCGCAATGGCTCACGCCTGTGAGCTCAGCACTTGGGGAGGCAGAGGCGGGCAGATCACAAAGTCAGGAGTTCGAGACCAGCCTGGCCAATATGGTGAAACCCTGCCTCTACTAAAAATACAAAAATTAGCCAGGCATGGTGACGGGTGCCTGTAGTCCCAGCTACTCAGAGGCTGAGGCAGGAGAATCACTTGAATCCAGGAAGCAGAGATTGCAGTGATCTGAGATCGCGCTACTGCACTCCAGCCTGGGTGACAGAGCCAGAGTCTGTCTCAAAGAATAAATAAATAAAATTAAAAAATTGGCAACAACTGAAATGTCCTTCAACAGGCAAATAGATAAACACACTGGTACGTACTTACAATGGAATACTACTCAGATACTACTCAGCAATAAAAAGGAATGAACAGTCGATACACAGAACAACTTAGATGAAGCTCAAAGGCATTGAACTGAATGAAAGAAGTTAGTCTCAAAACAACACATGCCTTATGATTCTATTTATATGACATTCTGGAAAAGGCAAAACTATCGTGACGGAGAACCTAGTAATGGTTGCCAGAGGTTAGGAGTGGGAGGAGGCTGTGACTAAAAAGGGGCAGCACCAGGGAGTTCTGTGGGAGATGGAACTATTCTGTGTTCTTGACTGTGGTTATTCCAATCTATACATGTATTATAATTCAACTGTCCACCAAATGAAAGGTCATTTTAAATAAATAAATAACAATGACAGCACAGCAGATTGCTGCTGAACTGTCCCCACACTGAAATTGTCCTGAGAATTTTCTAGTTTACCTATAAGCAGCTTCACTACCATACATTTAGCCAAGCTTCCATGACAGCAGGCAATTAGCATTCAGGAGGGCCTTTGAGTGGTTTGGCAGTAAGGCAGTTGCTTAGTTCAGCCATCTTTACCTTAGACATTAAGATATCCAAAATAAATGATTTTTCTGGGAAAATAAAATATCTTTCTGAAATATTTCAATTTTAACTGTAGCATTCCATAGGTATGTGGTTAGGCTGGTGTGTATCAAATGAATTAACTCTTCCATTTAAAAATACTTAGAGTAAAGCTTGTGAACAATCTCTGGCTGAGAGAGTGTTTTCACCAAACTATAAGACTGTTACAGCTTAGCTCCTCCTTCATTTTGCTGCCTTTTGCTCCCCTATAGGAGGTTGTGGCTCACCGGATTGCTGAAAGCCGCATTGCCATTGAGAAGATCCGCTTGTTGACTCTGAAAGCCGCTCACAGCATGGACACTCTGGGCAGTGCTGGCGCTAAGAAGGAGGTGAGGCTACCTTCTCCCCTCGGACCACCAACTGCTGAGCCTTCTCCAGTTCTCTCCACCTGTTGGACGTTTCAGTTTTCATGGCACCTTGATGGCACTCAGAATATTGGAAGCCCCCATGTGATTTTGGGTTATAAATTATAAATGCCTGTCACTTGCTAGTCTCCTAGCAAGTGCTTTAGGGAATGATTTTCGGGAGGGAGAATATCTTCAGCATTCTTAAGATACAGCAACAAAGAGTGGGGGAAATCATAGGTTTTACACAGCCCTGGAACTGCACCCACTGCCACTTTCTGCTAGCCTTGTGATCACAGGTAAAGTACTTAACCTTTCTGCCTAAGGCCTAGGGTTCTTGTGAAGAGTAACCAAGATGATATACATAGAATGTGCAGCAGCCACCCACAGTGGCTCTGGCCTGTAATCCCAGCTACTTGGGAGGTGGAGGTGGGAGAATTGTTTGAGGCCAGGGATTCGAGACCAGCCTGGGCAACATAGTGAGACCCTGTCTCTTAAAAAAAAAAAAAAATTAGCCGACATGGTAACTTGTGCCTGTAGTCCCAGGGAGGCTGAGGCAGGAGGATCGCTTGAGCCCAGGATTCTGAGGCATGAGTAGTGAGCTATGATCACGCCTGTGAATAGCCACTCCACTCTATTCTGGGTGACAGAGTGAGAGCCTGTCTCAAATAACAAAACAAAAAAATGCACAGCATGATACTGCTACATGGTAAATGTTTCATGGAAGAGACCTCCCATCCTCTGCTTTCTTATGTTTCTGGCTTATATGAAATAAAGACATAATCATTTAATTCTAAAAGCCCATAAAACTGCTAAAAGAAAACTGATTAGTGGCACAAAGGCCCTTGGACTATTTTTATGATCCCTAAGGTAATGAGTGTGATTTATCTGCTGCCTGAAATCCTTTTGGAAACAAGGCAAGTTAGAAATAAATGGATAAAATGTGATTTGGAAGAGGTGTCTCTTTCCAGAGGGTCTGTATTGACTGAAATACGGCCATTAACTGCATTGCAGCAGGATCTCTTTGTTGGCTTTTGTTAAAGATCCTGTTTGAGTGGTGACTTGGGTGTGGGAAAGTTCCCTTGTTTCATTTCCCAGTTTTGCCACATTGTGTATAGTCTAAGAAAAAAGCGTTCTTTTCATATCTTGCTTATGTAGATTGCAATGATCAAAGTGGCTGCCCCACGGGCTGTCTGCGAAATCGTTGACTGGGCCATCCAGGTGTGCGGAGGTGCTGGTGTTTCCCAGGATTACCCTCTGGCCAACATGTGAGTAGATGTCATTTAAGAATCGTCTACCGCCGGGCGCGGTGGTTCAAGCCTGTAATCCCAGCACTTTGGGAGGCTGAGACGGGCGGATCACGAGGTCAGGAAATCGATTCCATCCTGGCTAACACGGTGAATCCCCGTCTCTA
>NW_016804447.1:6556243-6668332 GCF_001698545.2 Rhinopithecus bieti | reverse complement strand
CAGCCGGGTGCGGTGGTTCAAGCCTGTAATCCCAGCACTTTGGAAGGCTGAGACGGGCGGATCACGAGGTCAGGAGATCGAGACCATCCTGGCTAACACAGAGAAACCCCGTATCTACTAAAAATACAAAAAACTAGCCGGGCGAGGTGGCGGGCGCCTGTAGTCCCAGCTACTCCGGAGGCTGAGGCAGGAGAATGGCGTAAACCGGGAGGCGGAGCTTGCAGTGAGCTGAAATCCGGCCACTGCACTCCAGCCGGCCACTGCACTCCAGCCCGGGCAACAGAGCAAGACTCTGTCTCAAAAAAAAAAAAAAGAATCATCTACATTTGATAGGCATGGAGGTAAAAAATCTATAGATGCCTTGACATGAATTGCTTACATTTAGTTTCAGTGTAATTAAAGGCTAAATGAAGTGATATACATACTTTAATATAGAGCTCAACGCCAAGAAATAGTTGCTCTTATTATTACAATAATCGTTTCATTCAATTATGTTAATTTTTACACTGAGGTGACCCACCGAGGATTCCTGGGCCATAGACACAGCATGGGGTTTCGCTGAATTTATAGCGGTACATGTGAGTGACTATCTAATATCTAGATCCTGATTACTGGGAGGCAGGAACATTCTCCATTCCCCATCTGTCTATCTCCACACATAATTACAGCGTCTCCTTCTCTATCACACTGGAGATAGAGCCTCATCCTTCATCAATTTTTACCCTTAAGAAAGAACTAAATATAAAGTATCATACCATTCACTGCCTGTTCTAAGTTCTAGCAACATCTAGCAAACTATAGGAAACCAGGAATGAGATGAACTCCACTGTACTTTGCCATTTAACTTTCCAAAGTTGGGAACTTTAAGATGGCATTGCAGAAGCCCTTTAGCTTATTTTCCTGGTACTGTTTTTCTTACCATGACCTTGGTGGGATTTAAGAATTAATATAGTCTTGTTTTACAATCAGAGTGACTGACGTCAAAGTCTCATGTTCCTCTTCCATAACTCCCTGTGATCCCTGGTTCTTTTGCTTTTTCAGGTATGCTGTAACCCGAAGTTTGCGTTTAGCAGATGGACCTGATGAAGTTCACCTTTCAGCAATCGCAACAATGGAGCTGCAGGACCAAGCCAAAAAGCTGACAGCCAAGATGTAAGGAGAGTGGCACTGCCACATCCCACCGGCAGAAACTCTCCTTCATACAAACTTCATTGGCGCCAACATTTGAATCTCATATTTTTGCAGCAGTTTGAGCACAGGGTTAATTATTCACCTGTGGTAAAGATTATAGCATCTATTTTGATCAGTGGGTTTTATTATTTCAAGGGTCACACAGGGTTGAGTTCAGTAAGAAATGCTGTAGCTGTTGTCATTCAATCTAGTGCCTTCTTGAGGCCAGGAGTTTGGGGCCAGCCTGGGCAACACAGTGAGACCCCCATCTCTACAAAAAAATTTAGAAATGAGCCAAGTGTGGTGGCACATGCCTGTAGTCCTAGCTACTTGGGAGGCTGAGGCAGGAAGATTGCTTGAGTCTAGCAGTTTGAGGTTACAGGAGCTGTGATCATGACATGGCCTCCAGCCTGGGTGACCGAGTGAGACTCTTTCTAAAAATAAAAACAAATAAAAAATAAATTTCTTCTTGGGGTGGGGTGGAGGTGGGGAGCAAGAATTTGACCTGGGCTCTGATCCCTTGTGTGTTGTGGGCCTCTTTAACATTTGCCACTTTGCCTTAACCTCACTGTACCTCACTTTACTTTGCATGCGTTGGTGTTAATATTTTAATCTTAGAAGACCCTGACCCACTGAGGGTTTGTTGTGAGAGTCCCTGAAGCCATGTAGAAGCACCTTGAAATCTGTGAAACCACAATAAAGTACTTTATAAAAGGTATCCTTATTTGAAGTGGACAGATCTTATAACTCGAACTATTTAGCCTTATGGTTAATTTTAAAAGTTGTGATTTAGAAGGCAGGATTGTTTTTGAACATTAGGAATTAAAGGCTATATCTGGTCCTTACAGTTTTGTAATTTGTTTCTCTGTCTGAGGAAAGCTGGCTGGATTGGTTGGTGATTTGTTTTAGTTAATCTATTGTCATGTATCTGGCTATCCCTAAGGCAAGTCACTCCATGTGATCTATACTTAACCTCTCTCCCTTCCCTGAATGTAGTCAGATAAAATTATGTTAAAAAGAGCACCAAGGATTGTTTTGAAAAGGAAAAAAGTCTCCAAAGGATAAAGTGAGAAGATCAATTTCAGGATCAGGGCCCCAGTCCTGGTGGGAGAATGGACCAAAGGTAAACTCCTTAGCATTGTGACCATTTCTAGGGCTCTGTTTGTCACTAGGCAGCCATTCATCTGGAACAGTCTGCCAGGTTTGCCATATGTTTGAAACCACATGGTTTTAAAGCAAGAAACTGCCCTTTCTAATAATGAGATGGCAGGGAGGGAGCAGGGATAAGAGAACTCACCAGTCAGGGCTCTACCATGAAGACCCATCCAAGATTGCCAAGTGGTCAGTGACAGAGCCTCGACGAGGGGCCTTGAGACTGCCAGACAGGGAAGACACCATGAGGCGCCACACAAAAAGGTCATGGTCTTTCTCCAGCAAACATTTAGGATGCTCGGAGGGGGGGTGGGGGGTAGCTGTGATTGTCCGGGGGAGGGGCTAGTTAAAGGTCTCTGGTAACTGACCTTTTTACTCTAAGAACACGCAAGAGAAAGTTCAGCGGATTATGGAGGACTGATTTCCTCATCAGCCTATGGTTATTGATAAGAGCTTCTTCAGGGTGGGTCCTCATCACCCCAGCTGTTTCCATACAACTGTGGCTCACTTAGGTGTCATGGGCATGCCCACATTTTGTCCAAGAGAGATAAAGTAGGTGAAAAGCAATTTAGACACTTTAATGGATACATTGGGCAGGGCTTGCCCAAAACTGCTTTTCTCCTTGATCTTGAATGAAGCTACAACAGTGCCGGGGAAGTTCAGAAGGCAGGTATTTTTTACTTAGGCTTTCTAAGGGCTTTAAATTCGTAAAGTTCTTAAATAAAGGATATAAAGTGCAATGTATTTATGAAAATGTCTGCTATGAAAAATGTCTTATTTCAGTCAAGCCAGGCAGCCCCGCTTGGCTCCTCCCTTTCCCTTTCACTAGATGACCCCTCTCCAAGAAACAGAGGAAAGGGGCGGGGAGGCCTCTTGTTGACAGGCTGGTGTTTGTCTATCACATGTCTTTCTCCACCATTTCTTTTGCCTGGATCGCTCCAGTAGTCTCTTAACTGGAGTTCTAATCTATTCTCACAGCAGCCAGGATGACCTTCTCAAATGCTGCAGTGGCTTCCATCTCACCTAGAATAAATGCAGAGTCCTTGCTTTGGCTGACGAGGTTCCATGTGATCTCGTCCTCTGACACCTGTCTGATCTCATCGCCCTGGCTCACTTGCTCCAGCACAGCCTTCTGGCCTCCTTTCCAACATGCGAGCACAGCCAGGCCTCTGGGCCGTGGTTCGGACTATTTTCTCTGCCTGAAGGATCTACGCTGAGGTTTTCCAGATGTCTAAGTCAAAAGGCACATTATTAAAATGTCCTTTCTTGACCATTGCTTGAAACTAGCACCATGGCTGGGTGCAGTGGCTCACGCTTGTAATCCCACACTTTGGGAGGCCCAGGCGGGCGGATCACCTGAGGTTAGGAGTTCGAGATCAGACTGGCCAACATGGTGAAACCCTGTCATTCATGTATAGGCCTGCCAACAGAACAGAGCCAGAGCCTGAGCCCCAGTCAGTCAACACAGAGGCTGGGCAACAGACCCAGAAGGGGCTATGGGTAGCTGGAGAAAACCTAAGCCTGGGAAAGAACATCAGTGTCCTGGCAGTGGGGGCGCACAGTAGTTTGGGCAAGTCAGTTGATGGAATAGGTGTTTAATGAGTATTTAACAATCCAGGGAAATATGCATTTCGTTTTTCTCTCCTGATGTCTAATCTAGTCTAATCAACTGGAGGGCTGTGATCAGCTCTAGGTACAGAGGGCAGTCAGGATGCCTAAAAGAAACAAAACCACTTCTGGTGATTGTTGGAATTTTCCAATTTTCCAAATAAGCAGGATTCTAGGAAATGCCCTCCCTTAATTCAAGACAGACAAAGAGCATTTAGGATTTATGATCCTGCCATGCTATTTTTCTTTTCAGCACCTCTTTCTCATTGTGGTGATTATGAGCTTGTTGTGAAGAAAACTCATGTGCATTCTAGTGTGAGAGTGTGGGTACCATAAGCTCTGTGAAACAAGGGCTTCTTTCTGCCTTACCTTCACCCCCAAATCATGTGACCAAGTAAAGCGTAACAATTTATCCTGGAGAGGCGCGTCACTCTTAGGACGCCCTAAATAAGTACAGGTCAAATGGAGACCAGTTGCATGGATAGGATCTCCAGAAGGTATTTTCCCCAGTCTTCCTTCGTCTGATGGCTAATCACCTCGATGAGGAGCCTTTGGTTTCATTTTTTAAGTGGGTGCAGACACCCCCTCCCTCCACCACCTCTCTGACTTCAGTTTCTACTGCTCTGTTTCCTTACTCTCTGCATGCCAGACACATTGGCCTTCTGCTGTTCCTCCAATATCCCAGATATATTCCTACTTCAGGGTCTTTACACTTGCCTTTCTGTTTGCCTAGAAAACTCTCCCCGCACTGCATGTCCTCAAGGCTTCCTCCTTTCCTGCAAATGTAACCTTCTAGAGATTCCTTCTGTAACCACCCCATCTAAATTTCTATACCCTCCCAACACACACACACTCTTTTTCCCTGCTTTGGTTTTCTTCTTAGAACTTTTCATCGTATGACATACTATGTATTTTTCTCTTTTCTTTTGCATATTACCTCTTCCTCTCCCCCTACTAGAAAGTATGTTTTAGCAGAGAAGGGTTCTTGTCTGTTTTGCTCACTGCCACATCCCTAGAAGCTGGAGCAATGCCTGGAGCATTCACAATACGTCCTCAATAAACATTTGTTGAATGCGTGAATGCATGCCAGCTGCAGACGGGCGGGGAACGCACGATGTTTGATTCACTCTATGTGAGAAGTGCAGTAGCATAGGCTCGTGTTCCTTCACTTGCCATGCAGACATTTAAAACTTAGGGCCAGGTGCAGTGGCTCATGCCGGTAATCCCAGCACTTTGGGAGGCCAAAGCAGGCAGATCACCTGAGGTCAGGAGCTTGAGACCAACCTGGTCAACGTGGCAAAATCCCTGTCTCTACTAAAAATACAAAAATTAGCCGAGTGCAGTGGTGGGTACCTGTAGTCTCAGCTACTCGGGAGATTGAGGCAGGAGAATCACGTGAACCCAGGAGGCGGAGGCTGCAGTGAGCCGAGATTACGCCACTGCACTCTAGCCTGGGCAACAGAGCGAGACTCCCATCTCAAAAAAACAACTTAAAGCAGTGATTCTTACCCTGGCTGAACATCAGAATCACCTGAGCAGCTTGCTATAGCTACAGCTGCCTCAACCCCAGCCCTGGTGACGATTACTTTAGTAATAACAAGGTTCACCTGGGATTCTAGTGAATCGATGGTCAGGGGAGAGCCTCACTTCCTGACAAATCTTGATTAAGTCAGCATTCGTGGCTGCAAACACTAGGAAAAGACTGGCTAATGTGAGCAAAAAAATCTGTTGCGTGAGTATGGGAAGGGAAGACTATGGAAGTCTGGAAGATCCCGCCAAGACACCGGCAGAGAAGGAAGCAGGTCTTTGCAGTTGGGACCAGAGCAGCCTGACCTGGCGGATGGAAGAGACACCCCTGCATTGGTGACCTCCATCTGACCTTGTCCACCAGGTCTCTCTGCCCTTGCCTTGCTTCGGCTCTGAGGTGCTCATGGTTGACCACGCTCAGGCTACAGGGCTGCCCTCTGGGCTGTCCAGGAAGAGGACAGCTCTTCCAGTGCTACCAATAGAAATATAAGGTAAGCCGGATATGTAATTTAAAATTTTACAGTGCCACATTTAAAAAAATGAAATTAATTTTAATATATTTTATTTAACCTAATATATCCAAATATTATTTCAACATGTAATCAATATAAAAAATTATCAGTAAGCTATTTTACACTTTTGCCCCAAAATCCCAATATATTTTATATTTATAGCACATCTCAACTTGGAAGCTAAATTTTCAGTGGAAATGCTTGATCTGGAAAAAGTTAACTGTGTATAAGTAAGCTTCATAAAATTTACAGTTAAAAAAGTAGGTTCACATGCCCAACTTGTTCTAAACATACTTAACAGTTTTCAAATAACCTGAACTCAGTTTTTAAATTTAAATAATTCATTTAAAGTTAAGTAAAAAATTCAGGGCCAGGTGCAGTGGTTTACGCCTATAATCCCAGCACTTTGGGAGGCCAAGGTGGGCGGATCACCTGAGCCTGGGAATTTGAGACCAGCCTGGGCAACATGGCCAAACCCCATCTCTACAAAAAATACAAAAATAAGCCGGGCGTGGTTCCACACGCCTGTAGTCCCAGCTACTCAGGAGGCTGCGGGAGAAGGTCACCTGAGCCCAGGCGGCAGAGGTTGCATGAGCTGAGGTAGTGCCACTGCACTCTAGCCTGGGCGACAGGGTCAGACCTTTTCTCAAAATAAATAAATAATTTTTTAAAAATTCAACCACATTAGCCCGATTTCAGTGCTCAGTAGTCATGTGTGGCCAGTGGCTGTTGTATTGGGCCACTCAGCTCCAGCCCCTTGGTCCTCACGGTTTCAGAGGTCTCCCTCTCACCAAACTCGCACTCAGTGGGGAGAAAAAAACTTGGGACATTATTAGAAATAGAGATGGATGTGGAGCAGCCCCAAACAATTGTTCACTGTGGTAATTAAGGGAGCATAGTATGAACCCCAAATATCTGAGACCGGTCTCAGTCAATTTAGAAAGTTGTTTTTTGTTGTTTTTTTTTGTTTGTTTTTTTTGCCAAGGTTAAGGACATGCCTGTGACACAGCTTCGGGAGGTCCTGACGACATGTGCCCAAGGTGGTTCGGGCACAGTTTGGTTTTATACATTTTAGGGGGACATGAGACATCAATCAATATATGTAAGATGTACATTGGCTCAGTCTGGAAAGGTGGGACAACTTGAAGTGGGGAGGGGACTTCCAGGTTATAAATAGATAAGAAACAAACGGTTGCATTCTTTTGAGTTTCTGGTTAACCTTTCCAAAGTAAGCAGTCAGATATGCACTTATCTCAAAAAGCAGAGGGATGACTTTGAATTCTGTCTGTCCTTTGTCCACAAGGAATTTTCCTGTGGACAAATTGTGAGGGAGGTATATAGCTTTTCATCTTAGTAGCTATCTTTTTAAGGAATAGAATGGGAGGCAGATTTGCCCTAAGCAAAAGTCTCAGCTGGACTTTTCCATTTGGTTTAGTGATTTGGGGGTCCCGGAATTTATTTTCCATTCACAATAGTGATTTTATATATCTTGTTTGGTGAAGGAAAAAGTTGACTCTAGTCCACCTCCTGTATTTAAGGAAAGAAAAAAACCTAGCATGAAAAGAAATTGCTAAGTGTTTCTAGTTTACCAACAATCCTGTGATATTGTAATCCCAGCGACTCGGGAGGCTGAGGCAGGAGAATCGTTTGAACCCAGGAGGCGGAGGTTGCAGTGAGCCGAGATCATGCCACTGCACTCCAGCCTGGCAACAGAGCGAGACTCCATCCAAAAATAAATAAATAAATAAAAATAAAGATCATCTGAGGGAAAATTGTTATTTCTGCAGGGTGGTTAGGTTTTCTGACTGCCAAAAAAGGTTGGTTCCAATACATAGCAATGCATAGGAATTGAAGTGTATGTGAATTCCAATCTCTTAAGATTACATAGTTGATTTATGAGCCAAAGACTCTTCCCTGCTCAGTGGGATTCAGAATGATCTTGTTATGAGAAATGGAAAAAAGATTTTTTATACAATTCAAAACTGGACTGGGCACGATGGCTCACAGCTGTAATCCCAGCACTTCAGGAGGCTGACACGGGCAGATCGCTTGAGCCCGAGTTCAAGCCCAGCCTGTGCAACATGGTGAAACCCTGCTGCTAAAAACATAAACAATTAGCCAGGCATGGTGACACATGCCTGTAGTCCCACCTACTCAGGAGGCTGTGGTGGGAGGATCACCTGAGCCTTGGAAGTTGAGGCTGCAGTGAGCCACATGTGATCACATCACTGCACTCCAGCCTGGGCGATAAGAGTGAGATCCTGTCTCCAAGAAAAAGAAAAAATTCAAAATGGTAATCATTGTTCTTTCCCAAGCTACCCTCTGGAAAACTGTTCAGAATACACTTGTTGGCTTCAGGGGAAATGGTCCTGAAAGGGCTTACCTGCTGCATTTCATTCAGTTTAGACCATCGTGATTCCTATCTCTGTCCGCAAAATGCCAAACAAACTTTCTGTTATTAAGGAACTCAGCCATGATGTAAGGCTGGAGGGAGAGCCTACTCATCAGATGTGGATGGCCCCTGTGTGGAAGAATAACCTCCCCTTCTTGAGAGGAGCAAATGAGCTCCTTTCACAGCCTGCTCTCACGTGTGGTCATGGCTGCTGGTTCTCAGGCTGATCAACACAGATCTGTTGACCTTGGCAGTCTACCTCCTCCACTGGTTGAGGTCAGATTCTAAATTCTAAATCCAGCTGAAACCTTTCTGCAAGAGGTCTTCTTCCAGCCCTCTAAGACAGCTGGACTAATTTAATCTTAAAGGAATAAATAATTTAACAGGCAAATCCATAATATGTTGTAATCTTCACATGCTAAGGGAATTTTCTTTCTTCTATTTTTAACCTTTCTTTTGCTGGCAAAGTTTGAGACAAACAACAACAACAAAAAAATCTAGAAGAAAAGAAATGAGGAAGAAACAGCCACTCACAATGTAATATTTTCCCAGATGTGGAGCACGTAGGCTGAGGGGCTTAAAATCCTTCCTTCCTGTTCAGTGGTGTCTTTGCTCTCGATACACTTCAGAGTGCATCAAATCAAAAGGATTTCTTATTCATATCTAGTTGAAGCAACACAACACTAGATCAATTGGACTTGAAAGAAACCAGATTAATTTTAGAGGAGACGGAGGACACATGCAATTCTGAACAATTCAAGGAGTCCTTACGGATGCCTGTGGAGGATGCACATGTGATAAGGCCCCTGGTGTCCTTGTCCTAAGGAGGCAGATAGTTCATTCAACTGACAATTTACTTAATCTAATAGCCCCACCCTTTCCTACTAGATAGGGCAGGATTTTTGTCAACCACACAATTTAGAAAATAAGCTGGTTTTTACATAGAAAACAAAAGAGAAACATTTGCAAATTCTGTTTTCTTTAAGAGCCATTGCCACTGAGGACAGTGTGCAAGATGAGTCTGAAGCAACTTCAACGAAAGAACCTTGAAGCAAGAAGTAGGAAAAGACAATAGGTGGCATTTCTCTTTATTTGGGAACTCCAGTCCCAGCCCCAAATGTCTGAGAAGCTGGCCTTCTGGAGGCCTTTAATATAGGAGATGGACTAGAGTCAACTTTGAAATATTTTGAGGTCAGGGAAGACTGGCCTGGAACTGAAATTACTCACTGTAATTTTGGAAACCAGCCCACACAGCATAGACTCAGACACAACCTGTGGTTTTCTTAATGTCAATTGGTAAATGTTACTGTTTCCTGTTATGGAGAGATGATGCCAGACAAATAAGGGGCCAGATCACAAAGGGCCTCACAGTCCAAGATGAGGCATTGGACTTGGTCCTAAGAGCAGTGGAGTCACTGATGGGCAGTAGAAATACTACATGAAGAAGGGGTTGGATTCAGCCTATATCAGAAGCAGGAAGACCAGTCAGGATCCTGTTGCATTGACCCATGGAAGACATGTTAGAGGCCCACACGACAGTAGGTGTACTGGACATAGATTGTTAGAGATATTAAAGATGTAGAAGTAACAGAACACAATAAATTAGAAGTAGTGTGGTAAGAGAGATGTGAGAGTCAAGTACAACGCTCATAGCACTGGCATGGCAATAGTGCAGAATTTTTCTCAGCCCCTTCTTTGAACTTGTGACAAGGGCAAAAGTTTACTCCGCCCGCCATGCTCAACCCCTTGCAGGAGGGAGCATGTGAGTGAGCAAGTCCGGGACCTGACTGACCACTCCGGGCACTGACCCAGGAACAAGCTCTGGGTGGGGCCCACAGCCAGACCAGGTGCAAGTGAGCCAGTGCAGGTCCCAGCTGGCCACTCCAAACACCAGCGGGAGAAAGCTCCATGCAGCGGTGCCCAGGTTGTGGGGGACTGCCTGCGACCTCGAGGCCCTGGAGTGGGTGTTACAATGCTCCTTCAGTTCTGCTGTCCATGAATGGCCGTGTGTTAACAGCTCAGTTGACCCCTTGCCTCCTTGCATGGGGTGGCTGCCCTCTACCGGCAAGGGCAAAGTTGACTGTACTCATCTCCTGTATTAAAGAAAAAGTAAAATAAAACCCAAACGTAGCATGAAAAGGAATTGCTAAGTGCTTCTAGTTTACCAAAGTTCCTGTAATATAGATATTACTAAAGATCATTTGAAGGAAAATTGGTATTTGTGCAAGGTGGTTAGGTTTTCTGACTGCCAAAAAAGTTGACTCCAATACATAGCAACTGAAGTGTGTGTGAATTCAAATCTCTTAAGATTACATAGTTCAGATCACTTGAGCCCAGGAGTTCAAGACCAGCCTGGGCAACATGGTGAAACCCTGTGTCTACTAAAAATATAAAAAATTAGGTGTGGTGGCACATGCCTGTAGTCCCAGCTACTCGGGAGGCTGCAGTGGGAGGATCATCTGAGCCTGGGAAGTCAAGGCTGCAGTGAGCTGTGATCACATCACTGCACTCCAGCCTAGGTGACAGGAGATCCTGTCTCAAAAAAAAAAAAAAAAAAAAAATCAAAATGGTTATCATTATTCTTTTTCAAGCTACCTTCTGGAAAATTGTTCATAATGTTTTTGGCTTCAGGGGAAATGGTCCCGGAAGGGCTTACTTGCTGCATTTCATTCAGTTGAGACCATTCATTGTAACTCCCATCTCTGTCCACAAAAAGGCCACACAAACTTTCTACTGTTAAGGAACTCAGCCATGATGTAAGGCTGGAGGGATGGCCTGCTGATCAGATGTGGATGGTCCCTGTGTGAAAAAGTAAGCTCCCCTTCTCCAGAGAAGCAAATGAGCTCCTTTCACAGCCTGCTTTCACGTGTAGTCATGGCTGCTGGTTCTCAGGCTGATCAACATAGACCCGTTGACATTGGCAGTCTACTTCCTCCACTGGTGTGGCAGCCTTTTCGTGGGTCCCTGCAGTTAGGTGGGTCCCAAGCTCTTGTCCAGTGTCCAAGAAGAATGAATTTGTATGAATACTTGAAGGATGGTGAAGGCAGAGGATTTTACTAAGAGATGGAAATGGCTCTCAGCAAAGAAGGGGAGCTGAAGAGGGGATGGGATGGGCAGGTAGTCTTCCCCTCAAGTCCAGCATCTCTTCTCCAAAGTCTGACCAGCTCTTCCCTGAAGTCAGGCTGCCTCTGATATCAAGCAGCCTCACTGAAGTGAAGCCACCTCACTAAAATCAAGCCACCTCTCTCTCCTCTACCAACTGAGTCTAGGGTCTTTGTAGGCACAGGATGGGGGTGAGGCAGGCCATAGGTAGTTTTGGAAAAGGAAACATTCATTTGGAAAAAAAAATTATTTCTGAATTTTTTTTTTAAGCAATTGAATGTTGCCTTTTTTTCTATTATATTTACCACAAAAGCTGCTAATTTTGTTTTGGTTTTACTGATTTTAATTTCTCCTTTTTTTATAGTTTAGTTTTATTTTAATCAAAGGTATACATTTCAGAGTTCAACCATCAAATTACTGTCCAAAGCTAGTTATGAAAACCATCAGTGGTTCTTCCTCTCACCATCCCAACATGCTAATTTCTCATTCCCATAAACAACTACTTAAAAACATTTAATATAGCTGGGTACCTATAGTCCTGTTAGAGGCATCCCAACCAGAGTGACTCTATCTCGAAAAAAGGCTGGATATAGCAAGAGCTGCTGCATTACATTCCAAGGAATTTAGGCACTCTTGATCACAAGATGTTTATGGTTGAGGAAACAAGTTAGTGGAAAAAGCCATTCTTATTTTAAAAAATAGGTTTTCCTCTAAAGATAATATATTGTACACTCGTAAATTCTTGCCAACATCAGAAGTTACACAAGAGAATAACTATACTAACAGCCTGTCACAAGCCTTTATAATAAACTGCGCTATAGGCCTAATATCCTATATAAGCAAGCATTCTTGTTTAAATCCATTTATACCTAGTGTTCCATTATTGGAAGGCTAAGCATGCAAGAGTTATTTGTATCCTACTGCTCTCAAGGTCATCGCCAATGTCTGATTGCAAAAATTCAAAAAATTGCAACCTGAGGCATAAATGGGTTAAGGTAGGGGCATTCTTCCTCTTGCTTTCTGAGGACACCCTACTCTGCAATATAGTAGTTTTTAATAAACTATTTTAACTTTACTATGTGACTGGCCCTGAACCCTTTCCCATGCAAGATCTAAGAACCCACTCTTGGGCCCTGGGACAAAACCCCTTTTCTGTTAACAGTCCCAGCTACTCAGGAGGCTGAGGTGGAAGAATTGCTTGAGCCCAGTGTGTGTAACATAATGAGACTCCACCTCAAAATTAAATAAATAAACAAAACAGTTTAACTGATAAGCATGGAGATCTACTTCCAAGTCTTGAAATAATATAGTTATAATACTCTCACCTCTCAATGGTTTATTTTACTTAAACCTTCAGTTAGAGGCAGAATATAGTGAACACCTATATATCCTTATCTAGATTCACACTTGCTTTCTCCTTCTGTTTCTGAACTGAGAGTTAGCTGCAGATATTATGTCACCTAACAATATTGACACGAGAATTTGACCTTGATAAAACATTACTGTCATATGCAGTCTAGTCATCTATTGATTTCTCAGTTTAGAAGATGAGAATTCAACTGTTGATATTCTCTCCCCACTAAAAGTATTGATTTTCTCACATATACTCCCTCTTTTTTCATCCTCCTAATATAATCACATTGATACTATAGTTATGTAAGTACCAGTCAGAACCTTACCTTACCATGTCATATGTGAAGCTGTCCCCACAAGGTTGACAAGAATTGCATGCTGGGTTCTGAGCAGAAATATAATTAAGCATTAATTAGGCTGCACTTTTGCCTACCTCGTTGTTGCTGACGGTCTCCTAGCGCTAGATCCATTTGCATGCATATTGTTCCTATAGACAGGATCTCACGTTAGAATAATAAAGCTTTTAAGAATTGCTTAAGATGTTTTTAAGGTTTTGAATTCCACTGAAACAGCCAACAGTTTGCAGCTCACTTAGAGAGCTACCCATTCAGACTAGAGCAGGTCAGAGGCTCTGGGAACAAATTCCTCAAGAAGGTGAAATTGATAGGCAACATATGTATTTTAACACATTGAGAGAAAGGTGACTGATGTACCTGAGAGAAGAGTTTAGAAGAGTTGGGAAGCAAAATAATCATAGTAGTGTAAACCAAAGAGTATCTGGGACAAGTCTCAATCAATTTAGGAAGCTTATTTTGTCAAGGCTAAGGACACCCCTGTGACACAGCCTCAGGAGGTCTTGATGCCATGTGCCCAAGGCGGTTTGGGCACAGTTTTGTTTTATACATTTTAGGGAGACATGAGACATCAATATATGTAAGATGTACACTGGTTCAGTCCAGAAAGGCAGGACAACTCAAAGTGGGGAGGGAGGGGGATTCATGTCATAGGTAAAGGACAAATGCTTGCATTTTTGGAGGGTTTCTGATTAGCCTTTTATTGAGTACACAATTTATAGGAATAGTCACTTATGCCTTAGTCTGGCTTAGTAAAACAATGGGGCAAAGGAGGCAATCAGATATGCATTTTTCCCACATGAGCAGAGGGATGACTCTGAGGTCTGTGAGTCCTTTTTCCACAAGGAATTTCCCTGTGGGCAAATTGTGAGGGAAGCATGTTGCTTTTTATCTTTGTAGCTATCTTTGTTAGGAATAGAATGGGAGGCAGGTTTGCCTACGTGGTTCCCAGCTTGACTTTTCCCTTTGGCCTAGTGATTTTGGGGTCCCAAGATTTATTTTGCTTTCACAGTACATAAGACCCCCACAGAGGAACAGAATCAGCATTATATAGTTTCTTCATCCCCCTATCCCATGACTTCACCCTGCACCCTTTTACCAATCAACAATTTGTGCACTTCGGCCCACTCAAAAACCCTTAAAGTCCTCAACCCCAACTCCTTTGGAAAATGGATCTGAGGCATCCTCCCGTTTCCTCGTTCGGTGGCCCTATGATTAAACCTCTTTCTCTGCGGCAACCCGATGTCTCAGAGTGTTGACTTGCTGTACACAAAGAGCAACAGACCTATCACAGTTACATTGTGCTATGATTATCTCGCTGCCCAACTATTCTAAACTCTTCTCCCAGGTACGTCAATCTTCTTTCTTCTCTCAATATGTTCAAATACATATATTGCCTATCAATTTCATCTTCTTGAAGAATTTGTTCCCAGAGCCTCTAACCTGTTCCATCTGGATGGGTAGTTGTCTACGTCAGCTGCAAGCTGTTGTCTTAATTTGAAATGTCTTTTCAATACCATTTGAAGAATTCCACCATTCGTTTGAAGAAAACCAAAATATTTCACCCCCAAATATACTTCTTTGACGTATCCTGTAAAGCTTTTTTTTTTTTTTTTTTTCCCAAGACCAAGTCTTGCCTGCTGCCCAGGCTGGAGTAGAGTGGCATGATCATAGCTCCCTGCAGCCTCAACCTGCAGGCTCAAGTGATCCTCCGCCTCAGCTTCCTGAGTAGCTGGGACCACAGGTACATGTTAATAACTTTGCATGCTTTTTCTCCTATTCATCTGAAAATCAGTTGATTTTCAGTGAACCTTCAGAGGGTGACGGGCAAGTTTCCACTTTGGCCCCCATACTTTTTTGGGTACCTCCTGCTTTAGTACAGAACATCTTTCTGGAACTTTTTACAAAAGAATTAATGGGAGGTAAATTTGAGACCTCGTGTGTGTAAAAATTTCCTAATTCTGTCCCCTCACTTAATCAATAGTTTCACTGGATATAGAATCCTGGGTTGAGCTTTTTGAAGGCATCACTCCCTTTTCTTCTTTCACTGTTATTGAGCAATCCAATGCTATTCTGATTCTTGTTCTCTTCTCAGAAATGTTTCCTCTTCTCCTGCCACACCCTGGAGGGTTATAGCATCTTTGTTTTCATATGGTAAAATTTCACAATTACATGCATTTGTAAGGGTTGATTTTCATCTACTGGGCTGGCATTCCGTGGTGTTGGTGTTACTGGAAAGAGGTCACAATCCAGACCCCAACAGAGGGTTCTTGGATCTCATACAAGAAATAATTCAGGATAAGTCCATAAAGTGAAAGCTAGTTTATTAAAGAAGAAACAAAAGAATGGCCCGGAGAGCTGCTGGTTTGGTTGGCTATTTTTTTTTTTTTTTTTTTTAGATGTAGTCTTGCTCTCTCGCCCAGGCTGGAGTGCAGTGGCACGATCTTGGCTCACTGCAACCTCTACCGCCCAGGTTCAAGTGATTCTCCTGCCTCAGCCTTCCAAGTAGTAGGGATTACAGGTGCACACCACCACACTCAGCTAATTTTTGTTTGTATTTTTAGTAGAGACGGGGTTTTGCCATCTTGGCCAGGCTGGTCTTGAACTCCTGACCTCGTGATCCACCCGTCTCAGCCTCCCAAAGTACTGGAATTACAGGAATGAGCCACCGTGCTTGGCCAGCTATTTTTATGGTTATTTCATGATCATATGCTAAACAAGGGGTGGATTATTCATGAGTTTTCCAGAAAATTCCCTTTTTAGACTATATAGGGTAACTTCTGGATGTTGCCATGGCATTTGTAAACTGTCATGGTGCTGGTGGGAATAATTTGCCATGCTAATATATTATAATTGGTGTATAATGAGCAGTGAGGACCACCAGAGGTCACTTTCATTGCCATCTTAGTTTTGGTGGGTTTTGGTGGCTTCTTTATCACATCCTGTTTATTAGCAGGGTCTTTATGACCTGTATCTGTGATACCAGTCCTGTTGTCCTCCTGTCTCATCCTGTGCCTGAGAATGCCTAACCTGGGGATGCAGCCCAGCAGGTCTCAACCTTATGTTACCCAGCCCCTATTCAAGGTGGAGTCACTCTGGTTCAAACACCTCTGACACTGGGACTCATAAAACAAACCCAAAAATGAAGGCCTCAGAAGCAGCCTCAGAACCAGAAGTTTTTCTGACTTTCTTCTACCCTCTTCTACCCTCCTGTCGCTCAGTTCCATTCTCCCCAAGGGCTAGCCACAGCCGGGCGGGGCGTGGTGGCAAGCCCTTAATCCCAGCACTTTGGGAGGTCGAGACGGCGGATGCACGAGGTGCAGGAGAATCGAGACATCCTGCGCTAACCAGCGGTGAAACCCCGTCTCTACTAAAAAAAAAAAAAAAAACAAGCAACAAGCAACAACAAAAAATAGCCGGGCGAGTGGCCGGGCCGGCCTTGTAAGTCCCGCAGCTACTCGGGAGGGAGCTGAGCAGGAGAATAGGCGTAAA
Organism: Rhinopithecus bieti; assembly: GCF_001698545.2. Lineage (NCBI taxonomy): Eukaryota > Metazoa > Chordata > Mammalia > Primates > Cercopithecidae > Rhinopithecus > Rhinopithecus bieti. The sequence continues at coordinate 6,651,671 of NW_016804447.1, read as the reverse complement.
CCCGGGGGCGGAGCTTGCAGTGAGCTGAGATCCGGCGCCACTGCTGCACTCCAGCCCGGGCGACAGAGCGAGACTCCATCTCAAAACAAAACAAAACAACAACAACAACAAAAGAAACTAGAATCTCTCTTCCCCAAGGTGGGTCAGAAACCAGAACCTCTTTTTCCCAAAGTCAGCCATAAAACCTAGAATTATTACGCTTTCCCTCCACCTTTCTATGTAAAACTGGCCATAAAATTATCCGACTTACCTTGTTTGACTACAGGTCAGAGGACCCCTGTTCCAGAGAAGGACCCGCCCCATACCCACAAGGAAGGTCTGCGTGCTCAGATACGCCAAGAACAGTCTAAACAGACCTTACCGGGTTTCCCCGCGCAGTCCCTTAGCATTTGACCCTACCCTTTTGTCCAATCATAAACACGGCCAAAGCATGGCTGTCAATACTTTGTGGAACCTAAGCATCAAAGTGAACAATATCCCCAGGATCTTTGGGCTTTCATTCTGAAGGCTCCTGTGTATACTCATTAAATAAATGTGTATGCCTTTTCTCTAATTAATCTGTGTTTTGCAAGTTGATTTTTCAGCAAACCTTCAGAGGATGAAAGACAAGTTCCCTTGGCCTCCTCAGTGGCATAGTCTTCCTTACTGGGAAAGGGCTTGTAGTTTTTATTTTGTTCTCAGCCCCTTTTCAAAACTAGTATTTTTTTTTTTTTTTTTTGAGACGGAGTCTCACTCTGTCGCCCAGGCTGGAGTGCAGTGGCACAATCTCAGCTCACTGCAAGCTCCGCCTCCCAGGTTCATTTCATTCTCCTGCCTCAGCCTCCCGAGTAGCTCGGACCACAGGTGCCCGCCACCATGCCTGGCTAAGGTTTTCGTATTTTTAGTAGAGACGAGGTTTCACTGTGTTAGGCAGGATGGTCTCAATCTGCTGACCTCGTGATCTACCCGCCTCAGCCTCCCAAAGTGCTGGGATTACAGGCGTCAGCCACCGCGCCCAGCCGAAAACTAGAATTCTTTTGGGATCTGAGTTTTTTGGATAATGGGCTCCCTGAACTGGGTAACTTTTGTCTATTTTTCCATCTTACTCTGCTTAACAAGATTACCTCAACGTTCTCTGTCAATGTCTTCTATTGTTTTCTTCTATTTTATGAAAAAAATTTTAAGACCTGATTTTCTGTGGGAAAAATTTTTCAAAGTGGCATCCTGTTGTTTTGTAGATGCAATGCTTATCTCTGAGGGTATAGTGATACAGCTTTCTTTTCCAATGCTTTCTTCTTCGTAGTGTCCTCCAGATTTCCTTTTTTCTTCCCGTTTTGGCCTCTTTTGTGCTTCTACTGCCATACCTGGAGGTAAACACCTGTCAGCATTCACACTAAGGGCTGCCTTCGAAGGCTCTCTGCAGTGCTGAGTCACTTTAGGAAAGCCTCTGCCACAGGAAGGGTGTGCTATCATCCAGCTGTGTATCACTTGATAAAGTTTTCTGTTCCAAACTCTAGATTTGCTTAGATACTCTGAACTCACCTTGATTTAGTGTTGACAAGATTGTCCTCAGGTCAGCTCTTACATTTAAAGCTGGGGAAAATGTTCCATTTCCTGCCTTGGAATGCTGGGAGACCTGATAGATACATACGAAGGGCTATTTTGAGTCGTGTAAAATACTAAAATGTGAGATTGGGGTTTGAGCTTAAGTAACTCCAGTGACTTTCCTGAACTTATGCACAGCTAAATATTTGTAGAATTACTTCCATATGACCTTTCCTTTTGAAGACAAATGACTCATTCTTTCATTGACTCATGCCACATCTTCATAAACTTTTCCCTGAAATACAGACTGAGGGCATGAGTTCCTCTTTTCCTGCTTACAGGCATTGGTTAGGGTCCAGGGAATGAGGCCATGTTCTCTGTAGACCTTAGGTTTATCTACTGCCATTGGACAATAGCTGAAAACTCTTCATACAGGATAACTGCATAACTTGTATATAAACCATATTCCTTTTCAATGTTAAAAAATTTAAGCATGAAACATTCTTATTTGTGTAAATAACAGAGTTTTCATTAACAGCTCTGGGCCTTTCTCTTCTCTTACAAAGTTATTTCCCTAAATTGGGGATTTGTAAAAATGATGGAAATGTACACATCTTCTTTCATAAGCTTGATGGCAAAACAAACGTTTTAAACTGGCCACCCTATTTGCTGTATTCATGGGACCCTGGAACCCACAGTACCCTCGCCCACCTTTTACTCCCTAAGTTTGGAAATTAGTGGTCAGTAATCCAGACGTGAAGTTCTTTGCTTTAAATGCTAAATGACATATTAAACAACACATGTAGTAACAACTAGTAATAGGAAAGCACTGATGACCAGGAGAAATGCCTGAAGTTTCCACTACAATGGAGGAGTTAAAGAATTTATTTCACAGAAAGTCATCTATGGGAAACAATAATTCTGAGAAGTGACCTAGTTCTGAGGTTTTTAACTGAGGTGACAGTGGGACTGAGTTTTCAGGTATTTTTAAAATATGTGCTTCTGGGCATTTTTGCATAAAGGGTTTATACATATTTCAACAGATTCTTAACACCAAAGTAAGATTTCCTGACCAGGTCAAACAGGCATTTCATAGACAAAATTAATGCCCAATGTCAGAAACCTAAGCAGGGCAGAATCTGCCTGACAAGCCAGTGTTCTTGACACAACCTCACTGCGCCCTGCAGTGAGGCGCACTCTGTCTACAAGGCTGACACCCTATTAGGTGTTTACATCTATTATTCTTGATCTCCTGAACATCCCCAGGAGGGAGACAGAGATTGTCTTGACCCCCACTTATTGGTGACAGCTCCAAGGTCACTTGGTGAAGGCCAGAACCACAGTCCAGGTGGCCCCAACTCAGTCCATACCAGCTCCAGGATACCTTACTTCTGTTCTCCTGCCCTAATTTAAACAGACCAGATGACACAAGACAATGGGTTAAACACTGAATTCAACCAAAATCCACACAAACATTTGGGGTTACTATGAGGATGGAATCTACACCTTGGGCATCCAGGAGTGATTCTGATATAACCTGGATACTCAGAACTTAACATGTACTCAAAAAAAACAAAAACAAAAAAAAAACACAAGAAAAAAACAAAACTGGAAACGCTCCGAGGAGCCAGGCAGTCACCCAGTTCTAACTCAGTGCCCATTCCAAGTTTGGTGTGTGCTGTGGGCCAGCCTTGGGGGTCTGCCTCCCCAGCTTCAGGACAGGCTGTCAGTTGTTTCTGAAGGTGCTTGAGTTGAATTTATACCAAGTCCCATCAAGGCTCAGGTGGCTCTGGCTCCAACCAACCCTTTGTCCTACTAATCTATGAAAAAACTCTTATTTGTTACTGGTGCTCCAGCCAACACTATGTATTAGTCTGCTTGGACTGTCATAACAACATACCATAGACTGGTGGCTAAACAACAAATTTAGTTTTCACAGTTCTGGAGGCTGGGAAGTTTAAGATCAATGTGCCAGCAAGTTAGGTTTCATTCTGAGGCCTCTTCTCTTGGCTTGTACTTGGCTCCCAGTGTGCTCACGTGACCTCTTGATGCAGAATGCCAGGTGTCAGGGGAGACGTACAGGTGGGCTCTCTGGTGTCTAAGGTATTATCCCCATTATGAGGGCTCCACCTTCATGACCTCAGGTATCTAACACTAATTACCCTCCCTGAGGCTCCATCTCCAAATACCACTGGGGGTTAGGGCCTCACCCTGTGAATTTTGGGGGAAGATACAACCATTTACTCCCAAACAACTAGCTTCCCTGAAGTCCTTGTCCTTCTCTGTCCCATCACAAAAGTGGTATGAGCACACATGTGACCATGAAACTACATATTGCAAAAGGAATTCAGTCATTTAAAAGAACATCTGATTAATAACTCGTTGGACAGAAAGCACATCCATCCAATTTCTCGTAACCACTGGTTTTTATCTTATTTCAAGGGGACTAATTTTGATTTTTTTTTGCCTCATAATATCCCTATTTAATTCTCGTAACACGCCTTTGAGGAATGGGCTCAGAATTAACCTTACTTTGTAGATAAGGAAACAAAGAAGTCTGCCTTCCTTGGTCATACTGCCGCTGACCAGTAAAAGGAGGGCCATGCATTCCCAGAAACTCAAGTAGGCAGTTAAATTCCTAGTCAGAGGAGGTTGCGAGAAAGTTTATCTGCAGTATTTTTTCCAAGTGCTCTTCCCAAAATCCTAATAAAGCTTATTTACACAATTTTCATATAATGAACAATTTCAGCATGAGAAGGATTACTGAAGTTCTAGACTGAAAGGGATTCTTGAGCATCTGGTGATGATCCTCGGTGGACGGACGAGGGTCCAGCATGGTCTCTTGCCCATTTCCAGTTTCTGCCTCTGCACTGCTCCTTAGATGGACTGTGGGTTACTAGGGTGTATCTCTGAGTTTTGCTACCTCTAAACAGCCCCTCCCCCAACAAACACACCAAAGTGATCACTCCACACTGCTGTTTAAAACACAGATCTCATTCCTGAATCACTATTAGGTTTGATGTTAATGCGTCAGCCCGGCACTTAGGACACCGTCCAGCTGGCTCCTCCCTGGGTCTCAGGCTGGGTTCTCTCTGGATCCTTTTCCCCCAGCCATACCAGACAACCCCCACCCCTCCAGGTGTCCTATATACACTTTCCTGTTACCCTGCTCAAGCTGTCTCACTTTTGTATCTCAGGACTGGAGCAAACGACTTCATACTTAAATCTCAGATAAAGCCTCCACCCTCAAATATCAAAACTCAACTTTCCCCATCACAGACACTTGCCTGACATTGCTGTCGTCTTAATGGCTCAGAATACACACCTCAGCGTCACATTAAGAGTTTTGATTTCTTACTCTGTTACTTACTAGTTGTGTGACTTTTAGTAAGCTGCTTTACTTATCTGAACCTCATGTTCTTCACCTGGAAGATGGGAATTGTATCAGTACCAAGCCCATAGGTTTGTTCTGAGGATTAACTGGCCCATAGGTTTGTTCTGAGGATTAAATGAGGTTATACAATACTTTGCAGACAGTAAATATTCAGTAAAGGTTAACTATTATTGACATCTAAACATCAATGATTACAGACTAGTTTAATGGGTCTTTATTGTATTCACAATACTTATATTCTTGGTATTTAAAAAAAAAATTGCTATGTTGATTTATGCTCTCCTAAATACCTAATCCCAATTTAGCTGTTATAATTTCTTTCAGTGAACATTTTTATGGCCATCTATTGTCTAGAAACTAAAACCCTAGTTACATATTAAAATACTTCCATTAACATATTATTCCATAATCTGTGAGAGATGATAAACTTGATGCAAAAGTTTGAATTAGTGACTTGGAATAGGAGTAAGTTTCCATTTTGGCTGTTCTTACACATCAACTGTGGAATCAACTCGGTTTTTGCTTTGAAAGGAAACTTGGGAGTGTGGGTATTTCCCCATTCTTTAAGAATTATTTGTTTATATTCTCCATGTTTATATTTTCTTGTAGTTTGTGGTCACACGAGAAAATCTATGTGCTGAGACTTGTTATTTGAAAAATCTTCTGGCTATTTAATTTTCTCTTCTTAAAAATAGAATTGTCACACATAATTAACAGCCTGACCCATTCCTGAGTGTTGTATGAAAAATAAATGAGATGCTGTGTCTGGAAACTTAGATGTGGCTGCAATATTAAACGAGAACAAATATATCTCATTAACAAAGCAGTCAATTCCCTTTATTTTTAAAATTTTATGTACACATATGAATGATCTGTATAATGTACATTCAATATAGAAAGCTTTATATATTTGATAGTGTATAGAACATTTCACAATTACACTAATCTCTTATATAACATCTTGACATCCATTTTTAAATTTTTTTGCACAAGCTCCTCTTCATTCAATTTGGTAAAGCCAGTTATACATACTAACATGTACTGTGAGCTTTCAGAAGTTAATGATTGAGGATGCCAGTGAGGAGTGCAGGGACAAAACCTAATAGTCTTGGACGGTGGGGTGAGGATGGCCACGCAGACTTGATGCAGGAGAGGGAAATATTCTTTCCTGGGGAAAAGTGACTTAGCCCAATTTTTGTTGACTGTAGCTCAACCCTACAGTCATGTTAATTCAAAAAAAAAAATTACAAAACTAGGAAGAAAGTTTTGTCTTTTGATTCACAGTTTTGTAAACAGATATAAGGAACAAATGTGCTTACATACACTAAGAAAAAAAAATTCTTGTGTACCCACTTAGGTTGATCCACAGAGTGCTTTCTTATAATGTGATACAATTAGAATCACTGACTTTTTTCCTAAAAATATATTTATAGAAAAAGGAGTAACACTGTCATGAAACCAGGAGAAAGGCAGTAAGAGTTTGCTTCAACGTATCAGCTGGAGGAATGTGGACTCGGACTCGGCACTGGCCTTTCAGTGTTTATTGTCTGTCGTGAATACTTCAAGTCTGATAGCCAAGGTCGCCTGCCTCATGGTCTACAGGAGGTGGCAGGTTAGACATGACCGACGAGGATGTACCTGCAGTAAGGTAGCCAGCAACTCCAGGTCCTGCAAGAAAGGAACACACACACCTCTAGAGAGCAGAGTCAAGTGAAAGCACTGACCTTTATAAAAATGTCAGAGCCTGTTCAGGCACTCCATCACACAAAACTCATCATCTATTTCAATTACCTAAATGTGCATCCATACCTTAATCAACAGCTACATACTACCATTTTCATGTCTGCCTGTACTATAGACTAGAAATCATTTCAAAATGTATGCTGGACAGTAACACTGGTGATTTTCCTTCTTACATTTGGGAATCTTTCGTTTTCAATCTTTCAAAAAATTCCGAGCACTGAAAAGAACTATGTCAAATGGACAAAAATGGAAACAGACAAAAGAAACTACACTCAGCCCATCCAAAAGTCATATGTGACAAAATTCAACATAAACACTTCTGTCAACACTCAAACTAACCTATTTTCATTTGGTGCAAAGAAATGTTATTATAACAAGTAACACCAAATGAACAAGGGTTGCTACACCAAGGACTCTGAGAAAGAAAAGGAAGGCTCTGGACATCCATCAGTCATAGGTTAAAACAAGAATGCTACGTGAAAGGGTATTGATATTTTAGTTATATATTTCTCCCTTGATTCTGTTTCTATTGCACGAAAATGCTATACACGCCAGCATTTATCGAGATGTGTCCTATGGGCATATTAATGGCTTTAACCCTCTAGAGTTTATTTTAAACATTGCATAAACATTTAATTACATCTCAGAAGCACTGCACAAACTAACAAGTACTTGGAAGGGACACTGTAGCGTAATACTGCATACTGAGCAATAGTTTTAGCTGAAATTGTAGGAAACAAGGCAAACAACTAAGGAACAATGAAGGGTTAGGACTAGAAAGGCAGTGGGAGTGGCATGCATTTAGCAAAACGTTTCTCTACCTGCTTCAGAGAGCTACACAGAAGTTAGCAAGCTGCCTGGCAGAGCGGATCTAAAGCCCACTCCTGAGGTGAAGGGGGCTGCTGCCAGTTAGAAGGGAAGGAGAGACACCTGAGGGGAAAAAAGAAATATAAGCAGCAAGGGAAGTTGTGAGGAAGCGCAAACAGCAGAGTAGTTTGAGGAAGGTAGAAACAGGGATTGGTGGAGGACAAAAGGCTACCATTCAGATTCATCTTGTTTTTGACCTTAGAAGTATTGGTACTGTGGATGTGAAATGGCTTGCACAGATACATGGGCAGAGATGACTCAGCCTGTGTGAGCTGTAACTGAAGCCAACCAGAGTGCCCAGGTACTTGGAATGCTGTACTTATAAAAACCTTGTACTTGTAGAGCTTACAAAAAATATTTCCCCTTTTTAAGGTACTGTGGGAGCCTGCATCTATCAACTCCTGCCTTGAGCCAATCAGGATGCCAGGCCTTTCACCGTCTGCTCAGGAAAAAGGCCAGCAGGTCAACAAAGCCCCTCTAACAACGCAGTTCAGAGCGCAGCAGCACCCTGTGATCATTTCCCACCACCTGTCACTCTCTGAACTGTAGGCTGCAGCACCATTACTGCAAAACTATCCAGTAGGTCTCATCAAAGATGTAAGACCCTTAACAGTAAGACCTCAAACACTCTAGACTGTGTGGTTTCTGAGCAATTCTGATTGTGGGTTCAACTTGGTTCCCATCAAAATAGTAGGTTACGAGACCAAACCACGAATGCTACATCTAGAAAGTGGATTAATGATACAGTTCTCAAACTGTGTGCTGAGGCACCCTGGGGCATTGCTGGATATTTATTTATTCTCTTCACCTGTGTGTGTGTATTTAACAGATGGGGGTCTATGTTGCCTTGAACTCCTGGGCTCAAGCAACTCCCCTAAAAGCCCCCCTATCCAGGCCTCGAACTCCTAGGCTCAAGTGATTTTCCCACCCCAGCCTACTGAGTAGCTGGATTAGGCCTGTCCACGTGGACTACAGGTGCCTGCCACATCATCCAGCTAACTGCTGGTTATTTTAAATTTGAAACACAGCGCCATCTGCTGACTACCATACAAACAACTACTTTCAAGTTGTCTTGCAATTACTTCATTATAGGTATTTCTTTTGGCTTGGGGATGGATGAAAAAATTACTGCGCTATTAAGGGCACTGTGAACTGAGAAAATGTGGGAACCTCTGAGCTAAAACCTAAATGGTGAAACGATGGGCTTGGAAGAAACCAAATTTTAGTACCATCATTTGCCTCTTTAGGAAAGGCAAATCAAAATCAATTCCTGGATAGTTCTACAAATGAAATCTGAGGTGCTCTCCCCAGGCCCCTGGCCTCTCCTTGAGGATATGTCTGGTTTCTTGGGGCTAAAAGGTGCTGCTTGGTCACTTCCATGGAATAGAGCAGTTGTGTTCTCCAGAGACAGATGGGAAGAACAGGGGCTGCCAGGAATGGACATGTGGCAAGTTTGCACAAGGCTGATGAACTTCAGAGAAATGAGAAAAGATGGAAAATTTACAGAGAATCCCACAAAACCGAACTGGCTACCATGATGAAGTATATATGTGAAAAGTTATCTCCAATTCTGGCTTCTAAAAGCATCTTCACCCTGGCTTCTGTTCCTTTTCGTGTTCCTTCTTTTGCTACTGATTTTCTAGGTGAGGTAATTTGAGGATTTTCACTGCTGAAATTATTTTTTATGAGGCCCTGAGACAGCACCAAGCTGTTCTAGAACCTAACAAATGGCTAAGTAATCAAGGGCCCTGGATAATGAGTAACCACAATTTATCTGCATCCACAGGAAAAATTCCACTGAGGCACCTTTAAACAAGCATTTGTCATAAAACAAAATATGCCAGGCTAGAGAAACTATGGAAATAGGCAGTCTCATTTCAATTTTTCAATATTGAGTAATCCTACCTAGCTAGGACTTTAAAATTTTTACCCCAAATCTTGAGCATGTGACTGAATGACAGACATTTACTCAGCCGCCAGAGAGAAGACAACATAGTTTTGGTCATTTTTATCTTTCTTTGAAGTAGTAATTCACTCCTTTATCTTTCCCCATGTCCTAAATAAAATTCACCTAACCTGCCAAACTCACCTAAAGACATCAGTTAGAAAAAAGGGTTGGTGGTGTGTGTTGTCACACCAACCTTGATTTCTTCTTTTTTTTTTTTTCTGAGACAGAGTCTCGCTCTGTCGCCCAGGCTGGAGTGCAGTGGCGCCATCTCGGCTCACTGCAAGCTCCACCTCCCGGGTTCACACCATTCTCCTGCCTCAGCCTCCCGAGTAGCTGGGACCACAGGCATCCGCCACTACACCTGGCTAATTTTTTTGTATTTTTAGTAGAGATGGAGTTTCACTGTGTTAGCTGGGATGGTCTTGATCTCCTGACCTCGTGATCCGCCTGCCTCGGCCTCCCAAAGTACTGGGATTACAGGCGTGAGCCACCGTGCCCAGTCAGCAACCTTGATTTCAATGATTACAGAGGGGTTGGGTACAATCTGTATCTTCTGAAGTTTGGAAGTAGCACAGGGCACATTTTAATTAAATGCAATCCCAATTCAACACAACACTATAAATTCCTGGAGTTCCACATCATGGTATTTTACCATTATTAGAACTATATGCCCCTTTTATCAAACACATGATACACAATACATCAATGAAAAGCTCAAACACAAAAAACATTTGGCAACTCAATGAGCACACATCAATCCAACTGGTGGTAAATTTACCTAATTTATCTCTTAATTTGCCTACATCATCTGCAATTAGAGGAAGATGTAGGGTTGACATCTTATATACTACAATTTCAGGCAGACGGCAAGAGTTAGCAGCTTTAAATCTTGAAATAGTTCATTTTTAATGTAATTTAATTAATTAATTTTTTTTGAGACAAGGTCTTGCTCTGTTGCCCAGGCTGGAGTGTGGTGGTGCGAGCTCAGCTCACTGTGACTTCCGCCTCCTAGGCTCAAGAGAGCCTCCCGAGTAGGTGGGACTACAGGCATGCACCAACATGCCTGGCTAAATTTTTGTATTTTTTTTGTAGAGACGGGGTCTTGCCGTGTTGCCTACGCTGGTCTGAAACTCAGACTCAAGCAGTCTGCCCACCTTGGCCTCCAAAATTGCTGGGATTACAGACAAAAGCCACTGTAGCCGGCAAGTTGGTCCTTTCAAATAGGACAGACTAGAGCTGACGAAAAAATCTCAAGCAACTAACATCACTACAGAAGAGCATCCCAGATTGATAACATGTCCAGAATTTCACAATTCTGGGGCCAATAATGCTTACAGCTTGTCCAGACTGTTCTACATGGACATGTCTGCAGGCTTCAGTAATGGCCTTCTGGAAGACTCATCTCCAAGTCCCTTCCTGGTTGGGTTTTACACCATCTCCCCACTTGGCCAGGCCTGTACAGAACTTGCTGTCCCTTCAGCTGGCTCAGGGATGGGAAAAAATTTGTATACCCCAACTTTTCTTTTTCCCCAACCTTCTTCTAATCTCTTCACAGCCACTTTTCATACCTCATTCAGAAGCCACCCCACAGATCCAAGTAAAAGGAAAGGCAAGAAGCTTTTTACTGCCTATACCTTTTCCCTATAGTTACTAGAGCATGTGGATGGGGGTGAGGACCAAATGAAGTCCAGGTTTCTGAAGATAAACCCCTATTTCTTCTGGATTCTAACCACAGACCTTTTAAAGGTTCACACTCTAAGTCAAGGACACATGTTTTTTATTTCATCAAGTCAAAGAATGATAGATAAGACAGAACAAAAGAATTAGAACAAGCTTTCCTGTAGAGAAGCTTATAATAGACATATTACTATTCTTCAGGGCCAATTTACTCTTAGTTAAGAAAAATAAGGCTGACCAGGTGCAGTGGCTCACACCTGTAATCCCAGGACTTTGGGAGTATGAGGCGGGTGGATCATTTGAGGTCAGGAGTCCGAGACCAGCCTGGCCAACATGGCAAAACCCCATCTCTACTAAAAATACAAAAATTAGCCAGGCATGGTGGTGCATACCTGTAATCCCAGCTACTTGGGAGGCTGAGGCAGGAGAATCGTTTGAACCCAGGAGGCAAAGGTTGCAGTGAGCTGAGATCATGCTGCAGCACTCCAGCCTGGGCAACAGAGCAAGACTCCATCTCAAAAAAAAAAAAAAAAAAAGGCGGCAGTGCTGGCTCAAGCCTGTAATCCCAACACTTTGGGAGGCCAAAGTGGGCAGATCACCTGAGGTCAGGAGTTTGAGACCAGCCTTTACTAAAAATACAAAAATTCGCCAGGCATGGTGGTACATGCCTATCATCCCAAATACTTGGGAAGCTGAGGCAGGAGAATGGCTGGAACCTGGGAGGCAGAGATTTCAGTGAGCCGAGATTGCACCATTGCACTCCAGCCTGGGTGACAGAGCCAGACTCCATCGCAGAAAAAAAAAAAAAAAAAAAACCAGGTGTGGTGGCTCACGCCTGTAATCCCAGCACTTTGGGAGGCCGTGTTGGGTGGATCACCTGAAGCCAGGAGTTCAAGACCAGCAGGGCTAACATGGCAAAATCCCGTCTTTACTAAAAATAATAATGATAATAATAATTACAAAAATTAGCTGAGTATGCTGGGGCAAGCCTGTAATCCCAGCTACTTGGGAAGCTGAAGCAGGAGAATCACTTGAATACGGGGAGCAGAGGTTACAGTGAGCTGAGGTCGCGACACTGCACTCCAGCCTGGGTGAGAGAGTGAGACTGTCTCAAAAAAATAAATAATAAAAATAAGGCAGATTTTTTTTTTCAATCATACCATCCTTATACACAAAGTAATGAATGTAATGCCATGAAAATGTGGTATGTAAATTTTTGGACAGAGGCTAAAGAGGTAAAGTTTTTATAGTGCCTATAAGAACAAACTCCTACTTAGAAGCTATAGTTTTAACACCAAATCTGAAGAGAGATATGGGATAGACTAAGACCACGGTCTAGGTATTTTTCTCCATAGATATGAGGGACAGGGGATGGAAAAGTTAAAATAAAAACCTATGACACTGTTCTGAACAGGACAGACCTGCAGCCAAAGCACTGCATGTTTATACATTTTAGGACTCTGCTCCAACTTTAGGATTGTCAATATTAAAGTGGTTATGGTGAAGAAAAAAAGTGTCACACTAAGTTTAAAATTAAAACCAGGTAAAACTTCTTCCAAAGCCCCTAGTTTTGAATATTCCAGATTGAGTCTTCATGATTTTATAAACTTCTGTACTAGCAATCAAGATTAAAACAATTACAATGGTTTAGAAACCCTGGGTGATAATTTTTTCTCTTAGTTTATCTCTATCATCTTTGGTTAGGAGAGAATGCAGGGCTGACATCTTTTTATATACTACAATTTCAGGCAGACAGCAAGAACCGCCTCATATTCCTAAGGTTAATTTCAAATTAAAAACTTTTATACCAGACAAGATACTGCTCTTTAGCATTCAGCAATAGTCTGACTTTCTTATGTTGAAGCCTATATGAAAATGACTATTCTAAAATTATGCAATTAGTGTGTCAAACAAATGTTCTGAGTTTTAAACATAGTATCCTTTGAAACCAAAGCAGTAAAACATCCTTTCATTCCTATATATTCCACACCCATAAAAGGACACACCCTAAATATTTAGCAAAACCATAAACGAATCACTGGAAACTTAGGAGAATATCTTTTTTTGAGGCGGAATCTCCCTCTGTCGCCCAGGCTGGAGTGCAGTAGCACCATCTTGGCTCACTGCAAGGCTCTGCCTCCCAGGTTCACGCCATTCTCCTGCCTCAGCCTCCCGAGTAGCTGGGACAACAGGCACCTGCCACCACACCTGGCTAATTTTTTGTATTTTTAGTAGAGATGGGAGTTTCACCGTGTTAGGATGGTCTCGATCTCCTGACCTTGTGATCCGCCCGCCTCGGCTTCCCAAAGTGCTGGGATTACAGGCCACTGCGCCTAGTCAAGAATATCTTTTACATACAATTATACATATTTGGAGTTTTAATCTGTTATTCTGACAGATATGGAATGATGATATCATGTTTCTGATACTGATATTCCTCAGCAGATATTTATTCATTCTCTTTACAAGATAAATACTTTAATACAGACATGCTCCAAATATATTCTATGACCCAATTAACTGGATCAAAACTGAACAAAATACATGCTTTAGTCAGTACCTATTCAACACAACAACAGTTTGCATGCTATATAAGGCTAAAACCAGAGGTCTACATGCTCATAGCACCTCCAAGAAAGGTCAGCCAGTAGCCTAAGAAACACTCTAAAAACAATTTTAAGTCTACTTAAGGCAAAAGAAAGGTCCAAGTGGCTTCTGCCAGGTGTCTTATGATAACCAATTAGGTATGGCTTACCTGTGAGGTATCCTGCTGTTTGTGACTCAGAAATGAACAAATCATGTTTCTGATCTTTGAAGGCACTCCAGACTGAAGAACGACACAGGATTTCATTCACCTAGGGAAGTAAAACAAGCCCTTTGAACATAAAATCAAGGGCTGGATGTTGGAAGACAAAAAGAAAAACTAACTTCCAAAGCAACAAGGAAGAAGACCAGTGAGGAAAGACTCAAATATGGAGCAAGAACTAGCATTCATCAAACACGCCATAGCAGGCACTGTGCCAGACACATCTCATTAAGGCAGACCCAAAGAAGTCCTCGAGTCAGCCGCCCCACTAAAGCTGGACTCTATTATTTGAACCTACAATTACTGACTTATATGTAATTCAAGGAGGAAGATTCCTATGCAGAGTATTTTCTCGTGACAGTAACAGATGGCTGACAGTGTATGGGCTGATGAGCTATTCTCAAGGAAGGAGTTTGGGGAGAAGATACTGCCAAATTGAGCTAAAACTTAAAGCAGTCTTTCAAATTATGAGCTGTGACCTAAAGACGTTTATGAAACAACCAGGAGGGTTATGAACAGCATGCTTGAAAAAATAAAACTGGTTAATATAGAAAGCATCAGAGTATCAGAAGTAAAATGGGTACACGTATGTACTTGAAATACATACACATGAGTATAAATAATATATGGGTGGGAATATGCACTAAACTACGATGAACGATATTTCTGGGTGACAAAACATTCAGGAAATACCAACTTAGTGAATATCTTTTGCACATCAATGTTCATATCAAATATTTTACTGAGCACCTCTTATGTGGTAAGCACAGTGAACACAAAGATGAGAAAGACAGTCTCTGAAGTGCTTACAATCTAGTAGGGGAGACAGAGTCAAATAATTCCGTGGTAAGAATTAAAGCAGGGTTATACAAGGGGACCGTGTGAGTCCAAGGAAGGGGGTACCTGCTCCAACCTTGGAAAGAAGCAATAGTGGAAGTGATTAGTTGTAAAGCTGGTAGGGGAGTTCCTATTTAGAAACTACTATACCTCTTTCCTCCCCTCCCTAGGGTGCAGAAAGTGGGTGTCAGGATTACTTTGCTAATTTCATTACCAGGAATCCTGAGGCAAGTCAAGGACAAGACAACTGCCTACAAGTGGTACGCAGGAGAGCCTCTGCTTGGTGTTTAGAACACTCATAGGCAAAACCAAGAAAATACTTTTAAAACACACCAGTTAATGACTGCAGCAATATGTGCTGCTTCTCTTCTTTAATATCATTTTAAATCATTTAAATGATCATATCAATAGAATGACAATGGCATGAAAAATGTTTCTTTACTTGAAACATACAAATCCAGTAAATTCACTATAGGAAAGCTATAGCTGAAGTCAGTTAAAACCTGTAGAAGATTAGCAGAGGAAATAACCCAAATGTCCATCAACAGATGAATGGATAAGCAAATTGGAGCATTACATACAATGACATATTTAGACATAAAAATGAAGCATTGATAACATGGATGCTGCTTAAAAACATGCTCAGTGACAAGACAGACACAAAGGGTCACGTGTATGATTCTATTTATATGAAATACGCAGAAGAGGTAAATCCAGAGACAGAAAACAGATTGGTGGGTGCCGAAGGTTGGGGGAAGGAAGAAAGGGAGAGTAGCTGCTGAATGGGTACAGAGGTGATGAAAATGTTTTGGAACTAGATACAGTGGAATTTGCACAACACTGTTAATGTCCTAAATGCCAATTAACTATTTACCATAAAATGGTTAATTTTATGCTATGTAAATTTCATGTCAATAAAAATGAGCATTAGTAGATGGGGCTATATAGTAACAATGAATGAAGAACTCCTTAGAGGCAATAATAAAAATAAAACTGAGGAGGAAAATTAAATTACTGAACAGGCCTGAAGTCAGCAAATACGTGCAGCTGAAATACACTAATACACACAGGAAAAATGAAGTCACAACAAAAGAAAAAAAAACCCAACACTTTATAAGCACCAGCAAGAAAGGAAATGAAAACAAAAATGATGTTCTACATCTTTTAAAATAGCATTATGGGATGGTTAATGAATTTCATTATCACTACCCATGAATAACTCCTAGAGCTGAAAGTTAAGCAGCACTAAATGCTGCATATTCCGTGCTAAAGGCTTCCAGCATTTTTCTTCCTGAAGTGTACAACATGCCATCACTATCCAGGAGAATCCTCTTGAATACTGAGTGTATGGTTTATGCTTTTTCATCAGTTATGAGGCAGGTATGCAAGTCCATCCTTGGGCTCTGGATCTTCTCCAGTTACAGCCAACAGAACCATATCTGTAAGTGGAACTCGAACACAGGTTCGTGGATCATCCATAGCCAAGACCCTGGCTTTTAGAAAATCAAAAGTTGCCTCTATGCAGACTCACCTGTTCTCCATACTGCAAACTTCGAGTCATTGCCTTGAGAGCTTTAACAATCTGAGCCTTAGTGGCTGCTGGGCTGTCCAGGTTTTCAAGACCAATCCCTTCGAGTAATTTTAAGAGGTATGGAACCAAATCTGCTTTCAGGGCCTAGAAAAAATATTAAGCATATATACACACACAGAAAAAATGCAAATCATCCACTGAAGAAATAATTTTACCCCCAGGACCACACCTGGAAGGCAGCCTGTGCACCATTATTTTAATGCCATACACAGGCTTAAGTATCTAATGATATTTTTATTTAATGAGATCTTATTCTGTGCCATCAACCATCCTAAATGCTATACATCAATTATTTTATTCAATTAATGCACAAAGGGTAAAACAGTAAAAAAACATGTTCATAATCACAGAGCTGGGCAGTACTAAAATATGTATCTGGAGCCAGAAAATATAGAACCTGAGCTGTTAGCTCCTGTACTGGGCTGCCTGCCCTAGTAGCACTGTACTAACAGGCAACAATCTCTGAAATACGTTAGTATATTTTCATATTTTCTTCAAACATCAATCTTTGTAGTCATCATACATTTCATATCAGCCTAATAAAAGCTGAATAATAATCTAGTATCACAATTTTCACTATCCATTTTGAAACTCAGAGGGAATAGGTAGAAATAAGACACTTAGTGAGTGCACCTCTTTTTTCAGGGACTATTCTCATTAACAACCCTGCGAGATGTCATAACTTTATTTTACAGATGAGAAATCTGGGCATTTTAAGGTTAAATATCATGTCTGAGGTCAGAAAGCCAGTAAGTGGTAGTACCAGCTCCTGTTCTTTCCTACACATCAAACTCCTCAAGCCAATCATAAGTTTGAACCTCAGAGCATCCAATATCTCTTTGAGATTTACCCAACAGCTCTGCTTGCCTCAATGAGGGTCCAGCGGGTAAGGCTGAGGAGCTGGGAGAATGGGAAGCCCAGATAATAAAGATGCAGGGCCTTGTATTCTGTTTAAGGATACCAGATGTCACTTAGTGATCTGGCAGGTAATGAGAAACCACTGAATGGTTTTTAAGATGAAGAATGCCTCAGTTATTGTGAATAGAATTCAGAATTCTAGAATTCTGAATTCATTCAGAATTCTATTTAAACAATTTATTATTTTTTATTGTATGTATTTATGGGAAATAAAGTGATGTTATGACACATGCATACAATGCAGAATAATTAAATCAAGCTAATCAGCATATCTTCCATTACAAATACCTTTTTTGTGGAAACATTTAAAGTCTACTCTTACCAATTTTGAAATATACAATGTATTATTAACTATAGTCACCATACTGCACAATAGATCTTAAAAGCCTTATTCTTCCTAACAGAAACTTTGTACTTTTAGACCAGCTTTTTCCCATTCTCCCCACCCCCAGCCTCTAGTAATCACCATTCTACTCTCTGCTTCTATGAGTCTGATTGTTTTAGACTCCATTACAGGTCAGATCATGTGGTATTTGTTCTTTGAGTTACATTTTAGATCGTTTTCGTAAGTTTTTAAATTTATTGCATGTTTTTTGTTCTTTCAACATCTATCTACATGGATATCCATCAAGTCCAGTTTTCATTAGGTGGACAGTCTCTTTGAAAAAGGCATTATCTTGGCATGTTTCTTAAACATGACTTAAGAAACAAAGGAATAAATAAACAGAATGAATTTTTCCAAAGAGGATGCAGCACATTTTACAAATCAAGCTAAGCAAGCTAAGCTAGGCTAATTGCACAATGGATAGCCAAGATTTAAATTTTATACACCATAAAAGTACTTTCAGTTGGTAAGACTGTTGGCAGTTGGCCCCATTTTTCTGTGTGTGTCTATATACACACACCAATATACATGTATATATGCATACACATATACACACACATATACACTGTATGTGTATGTATATATAAGATATAAAATTGTGTATACACAAACTCACAAGTTAACTCTCACCAACCTTAAGTCAAGGAAACCAAATCAGTACCAAATCAGTAAAAATCTATTTGGTATGTTTGCTTTCCTAAAATAGTGCTAAATCTAGAAAGTAACTTACTTGTGCTACTAATTCACTCTGCTCCTTCTGAAACATTCGATTAATTGCTTCGCAGGCTAGACCAACAGTATCTGCTCGCTTTTTCATTCCATTCATCAGTGGGCCAATGGTCTCTAAAGATGCCATGGCTCGAACACACAGCTAAGTGCCCAAAAGAGAAGGTTACTTGTAGAGTAACAATATTTATATAACATGGTAAATACTGCAACAAAATAAGTAAATAGGTAAAAAAGAATCCCTTTCAGTTTAACAATGAACTGAACCAAAATTTAATCTATTAATTATATCATCTAAACTGGTATTTATCAAAATTGATTTGATAAATACCAGTTTTGATAAACCCAGAACTAATAAAATACCATGTGGTTCGTATGCAAAAAGACACATGGCAGAAAGGGGATTTATATAATACTACAACTTATATCAGTCAAGAAGGGAGTGCAGATAAATTCTGGAGCTTATAAGCTACTACGTGATTCATCAATACCTCATTTTCAGACAAGGCATGGATAACCCGAATGGCACTCTTAGGAATGGCATTGTTCCTATGATTCATTGCCTGGATAACTTTGGGAAGATGGCCCAATGGCGGGACCTGATCTGCCAGCTGAGGCTGTGCACTGAAGAGACACACTGTTGCCATTGTCAAGGTTTCCAGAGTTTCTCCCTGCAGGTGTAAAACAAAAATAAATCAACTATAAAACACTCACACAGTCCTAAATACCCAAGGTAATGTATTTGGTATTCAAAACTAGGGATTCAAAAGTTCTAAGTGCTGATACTTGAAAACAGACTCACGAATCTGAAGAGAACAATGAACTTCCCATTTTCTTTGATAAAAGGCATGAATCCAAAGGACTTTAAGAATGTGCTATTTAAGATTTCACTAGGTTAGATATACCTAATTTCTGCTGCAGGTTTAAGAGATCATGTCCCAAATGATATTACTAGAAATTTTTAGACCATGTTGCAGGTATGTTAGTGTCAGAACAATAATCCAGAAGAATGCAGAACTAGTGAAATGTTTTCCCAGTTTCATTAAAACCCTACCATTTAACATGTCTGGCTCCCACAAAGCACTTTCTATTGTGGATAACGGATTGGAAAGACCTTCAGCTTATATCACTAGATGCACACATCCAGAACCATAATAAAATGCATCTTAAATTAACATTAAAATTGGAATGTGTCCAAAAAGAAAGGTGACATAGGAGGAAACTGCTATGTGCTTTCCTAAGTTTTAGCTTCTGAGAACTGCATTTCCCAAGCAAACTATGTATGTAGTAAAAATCCTGTTAGAGGAATATGACTACGGAAAGTAGCACTGGTAAATACTTGGCAAGCTAATGATGTTTCTAAAATACGTTTTACTAAGCTAATGATAATAACTAATAATTTCTAAGCACTTGAAATGTGCCAGACATTATGTTAAGTATTCTAAATATATTAACTCATTAGAACCTCAGCCTCAGAGACAGGTGCTATGATTATTCTATAAACGCAGCAACTGAGGCAGAGTCAGGAGGTATTGCCCAAGGTCACAGAGCTGGTCAGTGGTACGGCTGGGACCATCTAATAACACAACTCAGGCTCTTAATCACCTTATTCTGTAGCCAGGCTGTTTAATTCAACAACAATCATGTAGGTTAATTGTCTTCCATCTCAACAAAATCTTAAAACTTCTGAAAACAAAAAAGACTTTGAAAAACAAAATCTTATATACTATCAGGGTATTTGGCTTGCCAAACCAAGAACAAAGCTACCTTTTCACTCACTCCTGCTTCCCAGGTAGCCTCAGCCACAGATACAGGATTCAACCACATAGTTACTACTCTTCTGTCAATTTCTTTGACTAGGGTTATTATCCCTGCCATATACATAAAGTAGAGTGTAGCACATGCCCAAGCAGAACACACTCTCAGAGGAACACTGAACACTTAGGTTTCTCCTTAAAATTACATATTCATTAGAGATGGACAGTAAAAACCTTCTTTTAGGGCTTCTGTAATTTTTAGAAATAGCATCCTCCCAATATAGATATCTTTAACTTTAGTTCATAAACATACTAAAGAGCTTCACTTTTGAACATGGCAAAAAATTATCGAGGGGAATATGTGAATTTAAATGTGGCTGCTACACTGAAAGAGCTGGCCAGTTCCTAATTCACGGTCTTTGTGAATAAGGTTGTAAGAGAAACACCAGTCTAGTTAGCAAAGTCTTTGAAATGTTTTGCTGATGACTGAAGCTTACATGAGGATTGTTCTTCTCTAGGAGCTCAGTTAATTTTTCTAATAGTGCAATAAGAAATTCTCTAGGCTTTCTTAGAACCCAGGCTGGTTGTGCAATAAAGATCCTCAAGAAGACTCCTCCAACAGCAAGTTCACCCTCTGCTTCTCCAAACACCACGGCAAAATCTTCAGGTAACTTTAAATAGAGAAAGAACCACAGTCAAGGCACTTAATAATCTTGAAGCTAGAAATGCACACCATATTGAAGAATTGTTTACAATGTTAATCAGTCCACAAATAGCCATTAATGTAATCAAATTATGAATTTTTTCTTAATAAAGTTCAGAAAGGGTGCTCTTCTTACTAACTTCAAAAGTAAGTATTCCAATTTTTATGTTTGAAGCCTTATTTTCCAGGGGAATACCCAAGAGTCTTAATGACAAAGTAGTTATAGGTTGGCATTAAACTGACTCAGTAGAAAGTTAAAATAACTAAATCAACAGAAAATAAGATGTAAAATAAAAGCATGTTTTACCTTCCAGTTTGCCTCAGGGTTGTCCTGCTGATTTTTAAAGTGCCTTGGGGAAAAAAGGGGATGAATACCAAACTTCAGTCACAAAATACATTTTCATTAATCTTTAGCATAAGTTTTAGAGGTGATAGGCACAGTAAGAAATGTTTGCCCTTCCCAGTGATTTTATTTAAAGGCTATAAATTATTACCTTTGTTTTTACTTACTCTAGCATCATTTCCCTAACTGTTGTGGACACTTTATCTCTGGAATTATCATTCCAAATTAACTCAGGATTTTCATGAGTTCCTTCAAAAATATGTACAGCAGCTTCAGGATTGTCTCTCATAGCATCCATGAAAACACTTGGTAGAAATTTCATTAACATGATCCGAACCTATAGGAGGAGGTTTGAGAATGAAAAAGACACCTATTGGAAACATCTCAGTATTTTGTTTGTATTTTGCTAATAAGATAGAATATCAATATAATTTGTGTTATGACTTATGTGGGCCATAACCATTACCTAAAAGTTCTGAAGTGAAAAAGATAATCCTCGGTTTATGCAAAGGTACCTTTAAATAAGACTCAGTATGACCTGATCCTACTTACCTATCAAGTTTCATTTTCTCTGTTCTGCCATGGTGACCAAAAAAAAAAGTTTCATTTTACCCCTGCCTCAGTATCACTAGTATGGTAAAGTTCCCAGAGCACACCTCATAGGTCTTGCCTTACCTATGCAGAACGCCCTTAGCCAGGCCTGTCCCTTCCAACTCTCCGTTATAGCCCCTGCCCGCACAAACTATTTTTTCTCATTCTACCTCTGTCTTACAAGTATTTTCTAGTGCATTTATTTTGTTGCATGTTTTATGTTATACTGTGTGTTTTTCCAAGAAAAGATTTAAAATGCAGCTTTTAAAAAATACATCTAGCATATACATACAGACAAAATGAAACTTAGTGCGAGGCATGGGGCAAAGGGAAAAATCAGGGTTGGGAAAGTGTTTTTCCTTCAGATCATCACGTTTATCTCTTCTCTGGGTCAGAGGCTCACATCTTATCTTATGGAAACCCTCTAGGCCCAATCTTTCTTACTCATTGTTTGTATTCTCAGCCCTTGACACATAACATATGCTTAAATACTTGAATAAATGAAGACTAATATGAAGTCAGTACACAAAAGAAACATAAAAAGCTCCATAACTGCTGGAGATATACTACAAATTTAGCTCTGAATTTCCTAGCAGCCAATGAGCTAAATTTCAGTTACATAACAGAACACCCACAAAATAAAATCATGTCAGTTGCTTCAGAGACACCCAACTATTTCTGGAGGAAAAAAGCAATTTCTCCTGGGGTTCCCATGGAAGGGCATTTGTTATATATTAAATAAAACCACCAAGGTGAACTCAACAAGAGGTTTCACAGGCTTATTTCTTCCTATATTCCCTATGATGAGAGTATTGTGCTGCAATATAATTAAACTCTACAGAGGACAAGAGAAGGTAGAGAAAGTAATTAAGTATGTCCTTCTTGGTCATCAGCTCCTTGAGTGTAAGAACAATTCTTGACCTGCTCACTGTGGTATATCTGCCCCTAGTAGCTCATTCTCACAAAGACCAGAGAAATACATGCCAAAGAAGCACCTAAAAGAGCAGGATTTAAAGGCCATTTATTTAAATTTTTTCACTGTGGAGCTAAAGACAGACAAGCTACCCAGAGTCATTAAGTCAGTGATCTGTGACGCATAAAGCAAGAGTTCTGCTCAGAACATTATGCTGCCATCTTGCTATACCAGGCCAATTACTTCACCTTTAATACAACTGCTTATTGTTGTTTTTTATCTTTTTTTTTTTAAGACAGGATCTCACTCTGTCACCAGGCTGGTGTGCAGTGGCTTGATCATAGCTCACTGCAGCCTCAAACTCCTGGGCTTAAGTAATCCTTCCTCCTTAGCCTCCTGAGTAGCTAAGATTACAGGTGCACTACCATGCTTGGCTAATTTCTAACTTTTTTTTTTTTTTTTTTTTTAAGAGATAGGGTCTCTCTACCTCACCCAGGTTGGTCTTGAACTCCTGGCCTTAAGTAATCCTCCTGCCTCAGCCTCCTGAATAGCTTGGATTAGAGGCATGAATCACTGTGCCCGACTGTTGTGTTTAAGGTTTTTAACAAAATCCTCTTCTGAAACATACTTAGCTGTCTAATAAGAATCACTGTTGAAACCATTCTACATAAATTTTAGGGCAGAAATATCTGATATGTCTTAACAGATTTCATTATATACTAGTATTTAAAAAAATTCCTAATAACTAACCTGTTTTAAAATACTTTATAGCTTGAAACAAAATTTAAATTTTATGGCAAGCAAACTAAATTTGAAGTAATAACCTTTTTAGAAGTGAACTATATGCTCGTAATAAGCTGTATTTGTTAGTGACTGCTATAGAAATCATCTATTGACCAGTTGGGTGAATTTAAAATGTCTTATATAAGAGCTATATTTATGAGTCTTAACAAGTTGATACGAAAGCAAACTTTAATTGTACTTAGGATAACTGTCTTAACATGAGTCCTTTCATTTCTAAGTTTACTTAATCTAACCTACTGTCATCTGATACTTTTTAAAAAGGCAAATTATTTGGCCAGCTGTACAAAATCAAAAGTCTCTTCCTATCATATTTCTGAGAATGCTTTATTTTAATTTAATTCAATTTAATGCACGACTCAAGTCTATCATCAGTAAAAAGCAGTATTAAACCTCAGTTTACCAGGATGTTTAAAGCATTTCAAATGCTAAGAACTACGTAAGTTTATTACTCACTGGCGTGTATACTATTAAACATTTGAGCAAAAAACTTACATAAGGCAAATACTGTGACCATAAACCTTCAGTTATGTTCAGGTTACTCAGCTATTCTACAACAGGGGTTGGCAAACAAGGGGTTACATCTGGCCTGCCATCTATTTTTGTATATAAAGTTTTGTTGGAACACAGCCACATCCATTTGTTCATTTACTGTCCATGGCTATTTTCCTGTCACAAAAGAAGAGCTCAATTTTTGTAACAGAGATCACATACCCCACAAAGGATAGAATATTGACTATATGGTCCCCTGATATGGTTTGGCTGTGTCACCACCCAAATGTCATCTTGAATTTCCACATGTTGTGGGGGGGACTCGGTGGGAGGTAACTGAATCACAGGGGCAGGTCTTTCTCGTGCTGTTTTGTTCTCATGATAGTAAGTCTCAAGGGATCTGAGGGTTTTAAAAAGGGAGGTTTCCCTACACAGTCGCTCCTCTCTTGTCTGCTGCCATGTGAGACGTGTCTTTCACCTTCTGCCATGATTGTGAGGGCTTCCCAGCCACGTGCAGATGTTAAGTCCAATAAACCTTTCTTCTGTAAATTGCCCAGTGTCGGGTATGTGTTTATCAGCAGCATGAAAATGGACTAACACACCCTTTATAGAAAAAGTTTACTGGCCTACCCCTACCTCACACCATGGATAAAAATTAACTCAAATGGATCAAAACACAAACCTAAGAGCTAATACTATAACACTGAAGAGAAAACATAGCCACAAATCTTTGTAACCTTGGATTAGGCAATGGTTTCTTAGATACGACATCAAAAGAACAAGCCTAACTAAAAGGAACTGGACCTCCTCAAAATTAAAATTTTCGTGCTCCAAGAAAGTGGAGAAACAATCAGGAAAATGTGAAAAAATATTTGAAAATCGTATCTATAATAAGGGACTAGTATCTAAAACATATAAAGAACAATTACAAAATAATAAAAAGATAAATAATCTAAATTTAAAAATTAGTGAAGGATGTAAATAAACATTTCTCTTAAAAAGTTGTACAAATGGCCAATAAGCACATGAAAACATTAGCCACCAGGGAAATGCAGATCGAAACCATGATGTAACACATCATACCTACTAGGATGGTTGTCATAAAAGATATAACAAGTGTTAGAGAAGAAGATGATAAATGCATTGCTAGGGGAATGTAAAATGGTATTGCCACTTTGGAAAACAATCTGACAATTCCTCAAAAGGTTTAATATAATATTATCACATGACTCAGAAATTCCACTCCTAATAAAAACATGTCCACACAAAACCTGTACACAGATGTTCACAGTATTGTAATTTAGCAGAGCCAAAAAGAAGAAACAATCCATGTGTCCATTGAGATAAATGGATACCAAAACATGGAATACTATATGGCAATAAAAATAAATTTACTAATACTTGCTACAACATAGATGAAAACATTAAGTGACAGAAGTCAGTCACAAAAGACTATAGCATGATTCCATTTATATAAAATGCCTAGCATTTGGCAAATCTATACAGAAGGAAGTAGATTAGTGGTTGTCAGGTGCTAGGGGAAAGGGAGAATGGGGAGTGACTACTAATAGAAATAGGGTTTCTTTTTGGGTTGATGAAAATCAAACCTAAAATTGATTATGGTTGCTCAATCTGTGAATATACTAAAAATCACTGAGTTGTACACTAGGTATGTGTGAACTATATGGTATGTCAATGATATTAATAGCTCAAGAAAACTGTTACCAAAAAAGAAAAAAAATTTTTGGCCAGACACAGTGGCTCACCCTGCAAATTCTAGCACTTTTGGAGGCCAAGGCGGGTGGATCACTTGAGCTCAGGAGTTTGAGATCAGCCTGGACAACATGGCCAAACCTTTCCACCTCTACAAAAAATACAAAAATTAGCCAGGTGTAGTGGTACATGCCTGTAGTGCCAGCTACTTGGGAGGCTGAGATGGGAGGATGGCTTGAGTCTGGGAGACAGGTTGCAGTGGGCTGAGATTGCACCACTGCACTTGCAGCCTGGGTGACAGAGCCAGACTGTCTGAAAAACAAAAAAATTTACTGACCACAGTTCTAGAATAGAATCTCTTGCAATTAAGGCGTTGATACTTGT
Source organism: Rhinopithecus bieti (assembly GCF_001698545.2). Classification (NCBI taxonomy): domain Eukaryota; kingdom Metazoa; phylum Chordata; class Mammalia; order Primates; family Cercopithecidae; genus Rhinopithecus; species Rhinopithecus bieti. The sequence goes on along the minus strand of NW_016804447.1, from coordinate 6,625,558 downwards.
GTTTTTTCTATACAGAAAGTTTAAGTGTAAAAACAGTCAGCTTGACAAAATTTGTTCTGCACATATTTCAAAGGTCAGAAATATAACCAAAGGGCTCAGTCGATTCCAGTACATATTTAAACATCTAAAACACTATTGAAAAAATAACTAATATTAGATATTGCAGTTATGTGCTACATAGCTCTAGCTTTAAGAAAATTCAATATTAAATATTAACTATTTTATAGACCCTCCTGTAGGCTTCCAAATGTAATCTCCCTTGTCTCATCAACTCTGCTGAAGACTGTGAACTTACTACTAAAGTAAAACTGTTTCAGGTCCTATGATAGATTCTCAATACCTAGACTGAGAGATCAAGCAAGAAAACAACAACTGAATCCAATTTGTTTTATTAATGTAAAAAGTGTTTAATTAGCCTTGGCCTTTTTTTTTTTTTTCAAACTGAACTTTACATGGAGGCACAATGTGTACAAGGAAAGCCACCCTGACTTTAGATAGAGGTAGGGGACCTTAGCCTCCCCCTTACCCAAAGTGCCTTTGTGCACTTGCTTGAATAATGATCCCTAAATATCAGTCCTAATAGACTTCAAAAGAATCACTTTGGAAGCATGTTAAGAATGGAGACTCCTGGGCCCCACCCTAGATCTACTGAATCAGACTCTGAAAGTAGGACTCCTGAGCCTTTATTTCATGGTTCCCCTATGACTCTAAGGTGCTGCTTTGTGGTCAGGCACAGAGGATTCTTCAGTGAGTACTACTTGTGAAACTGACTTGGTAACAAAATAAAGGGACATGGATACTACTTGCACCTGAATGAAATTCTATTCAGAACTATTGTTTTAACAGGTTCCTGCTCTTCAAACTGGACCATGGATCCAGACATCATCTGGTTATCTCCAGATTTGGGACAGAAGATCTCCCTGAAGAGTTGGAAGCCAGAGGTGCTGTTACACTCATGTCCCTATATGAATTCACTGCTGAGGGTGGCATGTCCTTAATAATTCAGGTGTGGAATGTAAAAGACACAAACCACCATCTCCTTCACTAGTTATTTCCACAGGTCAATCCTTGAAGTGTGAAAGTCTAACCTATTTTCTGTCATAGTCTTGATATACTTTTTGTTCTCTCTTTGAGGGAGATGAACAGTTTATCATCATAATCCAAACATTCTCTTAAGACTTTTCAATTCCAGTACAGACTGCCCTGACTCTAGTTTTCTCAAACAGTAATATGTAAGAACAATTTCTAGAATGTCAATTTCCCAACTTTCACATCACGTCATTTCCTTATCCTCACCATCTCAGATTTTACTAAACTTCTTGAAATCAGTATCAAAGTAACAAAGCTTTAATAATTAATTTCCTTTCAAGAACTTATTTTGTACCTACCTTTGGACCTATTAGTTTATCTGCTGTCATTTTGGCAAAAAGTTCTGCTGTCTGGGCTCGAACCTGTGGATGTGTTGAATTGCAGAACATATCCAGTAAATAGATCAAAGCACCTATGAAGGAAAAAGAGAATTAATGCTTATAAAGAATTTGACTTTTCTAATCAGAATTCATTTTCAACCATATTTCAACTCAATGTAGTTTTTAAAAACTAAACATTCTAAAGCATTCTTCTAGTTTATCAGGCTGTAAAATGCAGCTCAAAATAAGTTTCATTATACTGTACATGACTAGCTAAGAAAGCACTCTATACATTACCCTTTGCCATTGCTTCTTTGATTATTTTTGTACTTGATGTCAAAGCATAAAGAGTTTCCAGAACAAGCTGACGACCTGCAGAGTAAAAGACATTTCAAGGAATGCATCATCAGGTTAGCTTCTATTTACTTGGCACCAGCTCTGTGCCAGGCACTTAACTAGATGTTCTACACAGGATGTCATATTTAATCTTCATAATAACCAGTGAGACAGGTATTTTCATGGCCATGTTATCAGTGAGGAAGCTGAGGTCCAGTTTAACCTGCCCAAGGTCTCACAGCTAGTAAGTGGTATAGCTGAGTTTTGTATGCAGGTCTGACTGACTCCAAAGTCCATACTCATAACCATTATAAAACCCTGTCTTCCTACCTCACTGTTCACTGCACATCCAAAAATCTTCTAATTTCCTGACACCCAGAGGACACTCTAATCAGGCATCTAAGATTTTTACCTGGTGCTACTGTCTTGAGGGAAAAAGTAGGAAGCAGCAGTTGTAAGACCGGGTTCCATTCTAAGACATAATTGCATCCTTCTGAACAAAGCCTGTGTGCCTCTCACCCAGTCACTACCATATTATATGCAAGTATAGCTTACTGGACTTAACTCTTCTAGAGTCAAATGGGAATGACAGGCAGCCAAACGAATAAAGTGTTGGCAAATAAGGCAGAGGCTGCAAAGTATTAGGCTGACATGAAAACAACAAGAACAGTAACAATGTACCTTAGCAAACAGAGTAAGATAATTTAGTCTGAAATCTGAATGATAGAGAGTAGGCTAAAATATCTGGATGCCAGCTATTTTCCCTGTAAGATTAAAATATTGACTGGACTATATAAGTAATAAAAATTATGAGTTCCATAACATCCTTTACTTCACCAACCCGTTTAGTTTTCATTGTTTGAAGTCTCACAAAGCTACTGAAAACCAAGAAAAAAGAAAAACAAACTAAGGTTGCAGATATGATAAAAACAATCTGGAAATGACTTTACAAAGCTGCCATTTTAAAGATCTGTTTCAAGCATATCATGTATTGAAGAGAAAAAAAATTCCATGGAAATTCAACTCAATTTACCAAACATAACACCAAAAATAAGCAAGCCACTGGTATATAAGATGAATGACATGGTTCCTTCTCTTACGGAGGTGGACAGACATGAATTCAAGATTAACATGACTTCCAAGGGATTGGCAAAGTCAACTAAGCAATGTATTCTGGTTATTGGTGAGTTTGGAGTTACATGTAATTGCCTACAAACTCAATATTCCTGCCTTTGAAAAGCAATCTCAGGTTGGTTTTAGCATAATTACAAACCATTAGACTAGGTAATTGTATAGATTAGGGCAGGCTGTATTCAGGAAATAAGGTTGGGATATTTTTTAAACCACCTTGGTATTTTATCTTATTAATATCAAATCAGCAAAAGACAAAGTACACAGATTTGAACACTAAGCTGAATACAAGGCCATCAGTATCTTAAGCATGTTTTCTATCATCCAAGATTACTTATATTTAGTAAGCCATGAAATATTAGTTAATTCTCAATTACCCATGTATGGATCTCAACAAACTGAAAATCCCAGGTTATTTTCTGTTGGTTTTGGACCTCTCTCACCCCCAACTGTCAACTTTTGACATGGGAAATGCAAGACAGTAACCTATGTAAAACATAATTAGGAAGACAAATCTAGTGTAAAGAACACTTTAAAACTAAACACAGATGACATTTGTTTGAGGTTTTGTATCAATTATGCAACAACTCCCTTCCACGGGCTGATCCTGCTGTGGTTTCCAAAATTCCACCTGCATACATACTTGATGGCAACGAATGTAGAAGAGCCAATAAACTGGACAAAACCATTGATTCAGCAATATTGTTGACACAGTCTTGGTTAGATGTCACTATATTCACAACCTGCAAATTAATCAACAGGATAGTAAAAGTTTCAGAAATAATTTTGAACCTAAATCAAATTAAGTCATATAGACTGTAGAAGTGAGACAAATGCTTGGGGGACGAAACATTTAACTTTTAGATAAGCGTTTGATTTTAAAAGATTGCCTTTATTACTTTAATCTCTTTGGAAATAATACGTTGAGGTTTCTAAGAAGCCTTCAATCCTATACCCATACGTGCTCCAGAACTAAGGTACATACTATAGTGTTTTCCAATTACAGAGTTTGGGTGGTGGCTGGTGATTAGGAAAATAATGATTCTCACTACTGGGACTTTTTTACTTTTAGAGGAAAAAAGTAAATGTCTTCAGCACCCAGCACAACAGATTGGGGTTATCTTTCTATTATAAAGAAACAGGTATGTTTTTCTTTCGGAAAGGATGACCACTCAATTCTTTTAGAGTATACATCTAAACATCATTGGTCAGTGTCTCAGTGCAACATATCCTAGATTTAATAACGTTCATTTAAAACTTACAAGATGCTTGAAGGAATTAAGTAGGAAAACATGTTTTCAATTGAAATAACTTGCTTGTTAAGCTTGTTGACCAATTTAAAGTTTTTTATTCTATTAAAAATCTGTTTTAAGCCAAAATGGTATCTAAGAACATGTTACACAAATTATTCATAAACCATCTATATACCTGTTACTGCAGGGTTACATTTGGTGTTCTGTGCAATCAACTGTGTGTGTTACAAAGATAAAGATCTCAGAAATAATCCTGGGAAGTCTGGGTTGCCTGGGCAAAGAACTACTTGTGACTAGGGACTTCTTGCTTCTCTCTCAGAAGAAAAGGCTACATTTAAACAGCATCCTATGAGACTAGTGGCTTCAATATCCTGAACAAGAGGACTCCAACTTCTCTTGGACTCTTAAGACCCATGGGTTCTGGCAGTTGGCTTTTTTAGGCCACTCCTATAACAGCAGCACACCCAGGTGTCTGTCTGTAACCCTCATAGAAAAGGTGGCTTTTGTACTAGATTTGTAAGAAGGGAGATCAGCTGCGGGGGAGGAACAAGGATCACTCCTCTGGAATGCAAACCCACAGTATGCAGCCAACAGATATGGCCTCAATATGTCTCTCCATGGGAACACAGCAATCAGGGAAACCCTGCACCATCTTCTTGCTGATGTGTGGCTTCTAAGCTTCCCCAGTAAAGCCCATTCCTTAACCCATACCTGACACTGTACAACACTATCCCAAGCCCTAACGCATAACAGAAAGAGAACCACTTTGAACGACACTGTGCAATTGTGCAATATTCACTCTTCAAATTGACATGTTAATTCAAGTTTCAAAAAATATTGATGTGGCTTAAATAGGCAAAATGATGAAACAAAAAAGCACACTTCAACTTCAATGACTGATCAAGACTCAAATCACACATGGTAAATGGTAGGAAAAGTAACATGCTTTAGTAACAAAACATTTTTACCTCTAAAGCCAACTGCTGCACTTGACCAGCTCCATGAACTCGGAGAAGAGAAAATATCAACTTAAAGTGCCCAATGCATTCACTCTCAGAACCTAGAGAATAAGAATAAAATGGTTTTTTATTTCCAAGAGATGTTTGAAATTATTTAGCTTCAGAAAACCGATATAAACTTGTTTACTGTCAATTTTAAGTCTCTGATAACCCTTTCTAAACATCTGTGACATGAAGTAAGTGGTTGACCTCTAAGCAGCCATAAGTCTGAAAAGGCAAAACGTAAGGTACTAGAGCTTTTTAGGTTTACTTTGTTTGCATTCCTATCTCCACCCCTAACCCTCAGGCTAAGACCTTTATCAAATAAACAATCCAAATATAGCTCAAAAATCTAAAGTGTAAGGTAGTAATTTTATTCTTTACCTCTAGACCTTAGGGTTACCCCCCTCAACCTAGTTATACTTTGGGAGACTCTGACATGATCTGGCTTTTAAATAAGACTAGGTTAGAACTCTGCCACTTAACTATAATACAAACTGGTATGAATATACAAAGCACTCCCTGTGAAAATACATAAAATGAAATGGTATTTCCATTCCTACCTACCTCAAATCCTAATCCCATGTATTTACTCCCAATTTTGTTGTTAATAAAACAAAAGCATGAAACAGGTTTTGTTCAGCATATTCTTCCTTTTCTATGTGGCAGTAAAACAGTGTAATTTTTTATCTTTTCTCAGTAAGCCTCCTTCAAATTAAAGAGTTTGAGAATATTCTATAAATATGTTGCTTTTAAATTCATTTTCAAACCACTTCTTAATAGGGAATAACTGTCAAATACATCAATGACACACAAACCATACTTCTAAATTACAAGAGAGAGTTAATTCTAATAAATGTGATAGATATTATCAGAAGGATTTCTGCACAGGCCTTTCTTCAACTTTTTACAAATTCCAAATCAACAGTCTGCTCTGCTACAATTTCTTTGTTCCTAACACACCACTAGCAATATTCGACACTTTGACAACTGCAAAAAAAAAGACAAAGTTTTCTTCAGATTTTATAACACTGTCTTTAATAACATCCCAATGTACATCTTGTAAATGCGTAATTTTCCCAATATTTAATTACTGTTATTTAAATAACTTTTTGGCAATAATCCAAAAGTCAGAATTTTAATAGTACTTTAATACATACCAAGAAGAGTAAAAATGTACCTGAAAGGTAATGTTTAATGTTATTTTAAAAGATCAAGTAACTTAAATTGAATTTGTATTATTTTAGGTTTATATTCTATATTTATTATCAAAGTTAGAGTTGAAAGAAGCTGTTAGACTTTCACTCACCCATCTCCCTGGAGTCAGGCTAGAGTAATATTTTTGGAAATGTCCTCTTAAAGATGATTAAGAGTAGGAACTCTCACATCTTTATTTCAATTTTATACACCAAAACTTCAGGCAAGTTTTCAAAATATCAGTGCCCATATGCACATGGCACTGGTTAGAGACCAGAAAGGAGGCAAAAATTAGATGACTTTTTATTAAATAACTCTAATTCAAGCACTTATACTTGATATGTTAACTTATGACATTAATGTGAAATTTTATGCTATCAAACTATTCTGCCTTTTCAACTCATTTAGATACATGTTCTCATAAAGACATGAATTTTTCTAAACATGGTGCCTTGACCTCTCCCCCCAGCTTAACTTTTATTGTAAAAATATTACAGGGTCAATTCCCTGTAATGTTATATTAATACATTATAACCAAGCATAATTCTCCCTGAGTTTCCCCGATCAAATTGATTATTGGAATTTTTAGGGCTCCTGTATTATACTGATCAAAGGTTTAGTCACATACCTGGATTATATTTTATGACATTTCTCAGAGCCTCCAAAGCCATTTCTACTCTCGGTAAGCGATCTCCATGTTGTTCTGACTCCACTTTTGCAGCATGTGTGATGGCCATGAATGTGTGCAGGTACTGGGCCTGGGAGCCTATATAATCCAAGAGACTTGCAGCAAATGCTTTTGGAACCTAATCAAAGCAGACAAGTATTTAAAAAACATGGGTGCCCTAAGAAATAACTCCATAGCAAAAGAAAGAACTTTAAGCTATGAAAGTGAATAAACATGATAAAATTATACATACATACGAATACACCTATGCATTATGGGGGACATGTAGAGGGCAGGAAACATACGGTATTTCTCAACTTCCAGAGATCTGATATACTCCCATTAGTATCTTAGTGTAACAATTCTGAGATTAGAATACCTCCTCCCTTTATCAATCGAAGTAACAGTATGATATAGAACTTCTAAAATTTGGTTATATTTTTATAGTTAAAAGTTACATAAAATTTAGAACATAGATTCAAAGAACAATTTTCAAAGGGACTTCACAAGTCACTTAACTCATTCTGCTTAATAGCTATTTACATATATATTACTCTGTGATAAGTGATATATATTATGGCTTAGTAAATTTTTCTTCTAAGAGCAAACTCTAAAACAAAGCCTCACTTCTTTCCTTCTTACAAACAAATCAACCACCAAATCCTCTTTGCCACCTCCTACAAGTCAGGTGCAGTGGCTTGCACCTGTAATCCCAGCTACTTGGGAGGCTGAGACAGAAGGACTGCTTGAGGCCAGGAGTTTGAGACCAGCCTGGGCAAGAGAGTGAGACCCCTGTCTTTAAATAGAAAAAACAAAAAATGAGAGCAAAAACTCCCTATATGATCCCCAAGCCCTCAGAAGAAGCTCCTCAGTTGCTTCTGGAAGTGATTAGGAATCATTACAAAAGATGACCTGATGTGACTCCAGTCATCTTCGAAAAAAATCTTTATTTTCAACCTATATTTTCTCCTAATACTGGCCAGAGGAAGCCTCAGGTCTGGTGGTCTGAAATCCCTTGTGATGAAAAGAGCATGTAACTGGCCTTGTACGTCCATGAAGGACTACTGAGTTAAAGGCCATGGCCCAATGGGATAGCAGTAGGCATAAAATATAAGAAAAAGCTGGGCAAGGAACAACTTCTTGTGAACAAACTTCACAAAATTCAGTTCTTCAACAATCAAGATAAAGAGGCTCACAAGCTGTCAGTGGTTACCCCATCACAAGCATTTGGTATTATTTCAGGTATTATTTCAGTGTAGAGGCACACCTCAGAGATAGTGTGGGTTCAGTTCCAGATCACCGAAATAAAGCATATTTTCTGGTTTCCCAGTGCATATAAAAGTTATTTTTATATTATACTGTGGTCTACTATTAAGTGCACGATAGTATTATGTCTAAAAAAACTATATGCATACCTTAACTAAAAAATGCTAACCATTATCCAAGCCTTCAGCAAGTCAATCTTTTTGCTGGTGGGAATGTGACCTTGATGTTGATAGCTGCTGACTAATCAGGGTGGTGGTTGCTGAAGGTTGGGGTGGCTTCCCAAAGTAAAACAATGAAGTCTGCTCTATCAACTGATTCTTCCTCTCATGAAAGAGTTCTTTGTAATATGTGATCTGTTTGATAACATTTTATCCACAGGAGAACTTCTTTCAAAATTGAAGTCAATCTTCCCAAACCCTGCTGCTGCTTTATCAACTCAGTTTATGTAATATACTAAATCTTTTGTCATTTTAACAATGTTCACAGCATCTTCACAAGCTTTCACCTCAAGAACCACTCTTTGCTTATTCACAAGAAGCAACTCCTTATCTGTTCAAGTTTTATCATGAGATTGTAGCAACTGAGTCACATATTCAGGATCTACTTCTAATTCTAGTTCTCTTGCTAGTTCCAGCCCATGTGCAGTGACTTCCTCCACTGGAATCTTGAGCTTCTCTAAGTCATCCATGAGAGCCAGAAACAATTTCTTCCAAACTCCTGCTAATGTTGATATTTTTACCTCCTCCCATGAATTACAAATGTTCTTATGCATCTAGAAAGGTGAATCCTTTCCAGAAGGTTTTCAATTTACTTTGCCCACATCCATTAGAGGAATCACTATCTATGGTAGCTATAGCCGTATGAAATATATGTCTTAAATAACAAGATGTAAAACTTGAAATTACTCCTTGATCCATGGGCTGCAAAATGGATGTTGTATTAGCAGGCATGAAAACATTAATCTCCTTGTACATCTCCAGCAGAGTTCTTGGGTGACCAGGTGCATTGTCAGTGAGCAGTAGTATTTTGAAAGCTCTTTTCTCCTGAGCAGTAGGTCTCCACACTGGGCTTATAATATTTGGTAAAATATGCATAAACATGTGTTGTCATTCAGGCTTTGTTTTTCCATTTATAGAGCACAGGCAGAGTAGATTTAGCATTTTTTTTTTTAAATAATTTCAACTTTTCTTTTAGATTCGGGGGTAGGTTTATAAGCTTGTCACCTGGAATACTGAAGTTTGGGGTATGACTGTCACCCAGGTACTGACTACAGTATCAACCTTGACCACCCCCCCTCTTCCCTCTAGTAGTCTCCAGTGTCTATTATAGCCACTTTTATGTCCATAAGTACCCACTGTTTAGCCTCCACTTATAAGTGAGAACAGATTTATCAATCTTAAAAGTTCCTAGGATCTTCAGAAGGGTAAATGAACACTGGCTTCAACATAAAAGTCAGCAGCTGCATCAGCCTCTACCAAGACAGTCAACTTGTCCTTCGAAGCTCTGAAGCCAGACATTGATTGCTCCTCTCTAGCTAAATCCTAGCTGGCATGCTCTCCCAATAGAAGGCATTAGAAACTTTAGTGTAGTGACCTTCAATTATCTTAGCTAAGTTTCCGGGTAACTTGCTGCAGCTTCTCCATCAGCACTTGCTGCTTCACCTTGCACTTTTATGTTATGAAGATAGCTTTTTTCTTTAAACCTCATGAACCAACCCCCCCAGCTTCAAACTTTTCTTCTGCAGCTTCCTTACCCTCTCCCTCAGCCTTCACAGAATTAAAGAGAGTTAGGACCTTGCTCTCAATTAGCCTTTGTCTTATGTGAATGTTGTGGCTGGTTTGATCTTCTATCCAAATCATTAAAACTTTCCATATATCAGCAATAAGGCTGTTTCAGTTTCTTATCATTCATGTATTCATTGGAGTAGCACTTCTAATTTCCTTCAAGAACTTTTCCTTTGCATTCACAACTTGGCTGTGTGGCACAAGAGGCATAGCTTTCGGCCTGTTTCACCTTCTGACAAGCCTTCCTCATCAAGCTTAATCATTTCTAGCTTTTGATTTAAAGTGAGAGACCTGTGACTCTTGTAGGGTTATTAACTGGCCTAATTTCAATATTGTTGACTCGGAATGGGGAGGCCACAGGAGAGGGAGACTGGGGAACGGATGGTTGGTGGAACAATCAGAACATATACAGTTACTGATGAAGTTCACTATTGATGAACTTCACTATCTTATGTAAACAATTAGCAAGAGCAACATCACTGATCACAGATCACCATAACAGATATGATAAAGAAAAAGTGTGAAATATTGAGAGAATTACTAAAATGTGACACAGAGACAGGAAGTGAACACATGGTGCCAACAGGCTTGCTCGGCACAGGGTTGCCACAAACCTTCAATTTGTTTTTCTTTTTTTTTTTTTTAAAGAGAAAAGCAACATAGTAAAGAAAGTGCAATAAAATGAAGTGTGCTTCTATACAGTGTGACTAAACTAGTAACTTTTAGTAACAGATGATCAAAGGTATCAGATAAAATTAAAAGCAGAGAGCTTACCTCCAGTTGGAAAGTAGGAACTTCATTATACACCCTAACAAAAATCTCCCCTACAATAAGTTCTTTGGCATGATCACTGTAGACAAATTCTGATCCATAAGTTTTGTCACAATCACCCTTTTTAAAAGATGAAAATAGACTGTTAGATGTAAATCTATCCATGTTCAGTTTAATAACTTAACAGATAAATAACTTGAGAGATCTATGCATTTTCTAGAGAAAAAATGTGGTGTGATACATGTCAGAGCACTTAAAATGACTTTGGAATAGGCACACAATTACATTTTTTTTATTCCAAATATTACTATTATTAACTCATTTTAAAATTTCAAAGGATCAGAGGTCAGCTAACAAAAGTCTTAGAGCAAGAGATTATAAAACAAGTATGACACTTTATTCTTAATCAACTCAGCAGACATCAGACCTAGTAAGATGTAGTAAAACAGAGTTGAGAAATGAGCATATTTGGACTGGGTTTTAAAAAGTAATACACTGGGCCGGGCACGATGACTCACGACTGTAATCCCAGCACTTTGGGAGGCTGAGGCAGGCAGATCATGAGGTCAAGAGATTGAGAACATCCTGGCCAATATAGTGAAACCCTGTCTCCACTAAAAATACAAAAATTAGCTGGGCATGGTGGCGCACGCCTGTAGTCCCAGCTACCCGGGAGGCTGAGGCAGAAGAATCACTTGAACCCGGGAGGCGGAGGTTGCAGTGGGCAGAGATCACGCCACTGCATTCCAGCCTGGTGACAGAGTGAGACTGTGTCTCAAAGAAAAAAAAAAAAAAAAAGAAAGAAAAAAGAAGTAATACACTGAACAAAAGTGCTGAAAAACAAAAGAGGAATGGGAGAAAAACAGTCCCAAAGAAGATTAAGAATGAAACCAAAATGAATTTAGGTTGGACTAAAATAACATGTAAAAGTATACAATAAATTATAAAATGCTAAACAAAGAGATGTTATTATGTCTATTCCGGTAAAAGATAATGTACAGAAGGCCGAGCATGGCGGTTCATGCCTGTAATCCCAGACCTTTGGGAGGCCAGGTGGGTGGATCACCTGAGGTCAGGAGTTTGAGACCAGCCTGACCAACATGGAAAAACGCCATCTCTACTAAAAATACAAAATTAGCTGGGCATGGTGGCCCATGCCTGTAATCCCCGCTACTCGGGAGGCTGAAGCAGGGCAGGAGAATCGCTTGAAACCGGGAGGCGGAGGTTGCAACAAGCCGAGATTGCACCATCGCACTCCAGCCTGGGCCAACAAGAAGGAAACTCTGTCTCAAAAATAAAAACAAAACAAAGATAATGTACAGAAATGTGAAAGCTGTTCTCCCTAGCTCTGCAATTCTCAAAAATTTTATCCATAAAGAGTTCTAAGTACTAACATGGAATGAGCTCAAAAACGCTAAATAATGGAGATATTACAGTAATAGCTACTCTAATTTCCAAAGCCACACACATAATTATCTTCAAAGTCATCAAGATTCAACCATCTAGTGTATGGATTATCCAGGTCTTCTCCTTATTGCCCATCCTACTGCCTTTTTTTTTTTTTTCCCATGGCTTAGTAATAGCTTCTCCACTAAAGGTGGTAGGGTAGAAAAAAATGTTGAGTTTTGACACTGGAAAGCAACTTTCACTTACTAGGGAAAAGAGGTTGGAGTGAACTAAAATAAGGTTTCTGGGTTAAAAAACTGGTTAAAATAGAAGACAGCTGTATATAAGTGGTAACAATAATAAAAAATCCTGATGTATTACCACATACAACAAAATACTCTTCTTAAATGGGCCAAATATTAGATAGCAGAAAGCCATACTGACTGACACTAAACTGAGAAATAGTTTTCTGTTCTAATCAACACTGCTATATTTCCAGAGATTCCATCAGAATAAATTACCCAAGAAATTTATAAAACAATGACATACTTTTTTAATCATGTTTTCTTGTTGGGATTCAAGAAATTCAAGTAATTCTGCTCTTGTAGAATTGTTCCATATCAAATACGGACTTTCTGTGTTGCTGTTAAGCATCTTCAAAATCTAGGAGACAATATTACTGTTTTATAACATTTAGTGAAAAAAAATTATCGACATTATCAATTATTAAAATTGTCTATCATATGCCAAACACTAAAATAGTTGCCTATAGTATAATGGACCTCAATAATAAGTATCTCAATAATTCTAACAAGTTTGTTGATATGACCCACTTTACGGCTGAGAAAAACTAAGGCTGCAAATCATTAAATTATTTGTCCCAGGTCTTACAACTGGTAACTGGTGAAACTGGGATCTGAAACTGAGTCTGACTTCAACATTCTCAAAATCTGCTGTGCCATAGTGAAATTCAATATTTTTAAAGTATTTAATAAACACATTGTGAATATAAGCTTGAAAAGAATCACAACATAATACCTTTATATACATGTATTTGAAAATAAAACCAAGTCTTTAAGAAGCATACCTGTATGAAGGAAAATAAAATTTATGGGGAGAAAGCTAGATTTTCTTGACCACACCCTGATACTGAAGGCTGTGCAGTCATTCTGCAGGCATAGATTATGGCTGCTTAGGCAACTGGTGTGCTTTCTTATTGTTAAGCTCTCCTCAATTTGAAATGTAAACACAGACATTTCACAATTCCTTAAATGTCTGAATAAAAAGCTTTTATTTTTACAGAGGTCTATTGCTAATAGGAAAACAGAGGAGTATAACCTCCATCTTATACAGACATGCAAGCCTTGTTTTCAAAAGGCTAATTTCTTGTTAAGCATTTTATTAAATCCAGATGGAGCTCATGCCAACATTTAATTTTGAAATGCTATAAAAATTTTTTGGTGGGGATGGCTATAGAAGTTAATCCCGAACTTGTTGTCATTTTTGGAGAGAATGCTTTCCGTCAGCAAAATGTATCACATAGTTGAGTAAAAAGTCCAGGAAAATAACTAACATCAAGAGTGGTCCTGGTCGTCTAGTGTTTAGGAAAATAGTAAAACAAAACAAGATTAAAAAACAAAAACAAAAAAAACAAAAAACCAGTGGCATCTAGAGCCACTGCCTTTCACACATGGGGACTGAAAAGCATGGCAAGCACTGAAAACTGGACTCAATCACATTGGATTAAAAACAAATAAGCTGTTTAAAAGTTGTAAAATTACTTTGGAAACCTGAGGATTTTGTCACTTACAAAAGTAACAGTTTATCATTAGAGAAAACAAAAGAAAAAGTGCCTACAATTCTGCCACTCAGAAATAATTACAGTTAACGTATTGGTACAAATCTATCAATCCATTTATTTTGTTATACCAAACATAGGATCTAGTGTCTTCATTTAAAATCTTTTAATGCCTTTCAGTACTCTGTTTACAATTAAAGGATAATAGTAACCTATTTAACGGATTTCTAGTTTACCTAATTCTTTAATGCTATATTCTTAGATTATTTCTCAATAATCCTTGCAAAAGAAATTAAAGAGGTTGGGAGATCTATCATGTCATACTGATTTTTGTAATGCATCTATGTATGTACACAGATACATATACATGTACACGTGTATATATGTATTTACTTACAGGATTTTAGCCCTGCATCTGAATAAGCTATGGCTTACAATAAATAGCTTGAAATAGACTCTGGGTCTCCTATCTCCCAGCAGTCTGCCATTGTGAAACACCATTCCAACTTCACTCTCTTGTCCTGTCCCTTTGTGACTCAAGGTTGGTAAGAATTATGATGGGTTCCACAGCTGAGAAACAAAGTTAATTTGCCCTCGCAAAAACTGGACTTGTAGAACTGACATCATTAGCATCAATCCACTATAAAGTGAGTTTCTTGCTTGAGAGAACAAACGTGAACGTTCTTAATTTTTAGGTTTCCTAAATCAATATTATTGTATTACTTTACTGCTTAAAGGATCTTGCACTATTCATTAAAGCACATACCTCAGTCACACTAGCCACAGCAAGTTTTCTAGCAACATAGGGTGTCAGCATGCCAGCTAAGCTTTTCCTTATGGTTGGATTTTCTGGAGTTGCTTGTTCTTCAGCCAAATACCCTCCAAGGCGACTCAGAGCATGGACACTCAGTTTGGCAAGGCTGTTGGCTACCTCCTGTTACAAAAAAATTAAGTTGTTCAAGTAGATCTGTTATCTTACACAGGTAATACTATAACTTTACTGAATCACACTATATGGAACATATATTTAAGGAGTCAAAAGCCAACCAAACAAAAAGGGTACAAGAGTACCTAACATTGATACCAGAAAGTTTATGTGTTGGGGCTTGTGTTTTTACTTATAAGAAGGACTAACTTATACCCAATGCAGTATATCTAACAGACAACAGGAAGAAGCACATTTGGTGGTAATGTGGGAAGGAGGGGACAGGTAGGCAGCCCTGCCTGCTAGAAGCACACATTTACAATATGAGCAATAAATGAAGAGCACATAGAAGAGACAAAAAAAAAACCTATAAAAATCAGACAAGTACTCAGGTATTTAGGGGAGCTAGCCTCAATTGTCTGATGGTAACATTATATTGTCCTGTGTTACACAACCATAATTTTGCAATCATAAAGTTGACTCTGAGTAATTAAGAAAGTATTAAATTATGTCCAGTATATGCCACTGCAAATTCCCTTGCCTTGAATCCTTTCAGCATAAGCAATTACGACTAAAAATTTTGGGTCTTCAAAAGCAATAAACCTAATTTTCCTGAAAAACAATTTATCTCTGGGGACTCTGGATAGCTGCCACTTTGCTTTGCATTAGTTTAGCACTAACCTATAGTTTGGGTTCAAATTCAATATTAAAGCAACGTTAAAGTTACCTGCTGGTTTGTTTCTTCACTTTTCTGAATGCCACTCTCTTCTAGTGTATAGTCATAATTAAACAGAAAACCAAGCAGATACCACAAAATTCCAGCCTGAAATAGGTGTGTCTGTAGCCAGAAATCCACGGCAAAAGAACTGACACATTCTACCCCAAGAGAAGCCACCCGGGGAATACTCTGAGAGAAAAAGAATGAGAGAATTAGTTGTTACAGAGTTTAAAAAAAAAAAAAAAACTCCTAAGAGGAACCGGTTATGCACGTATGTCAAGCTAACTACGTTATTCTGTAAAATATTTACCTCTTCTTGTATTTTCAATTCCAATTTAAATCTGAATCCTACATCCTTTAAAGCCTAAAATTAAAAGTGACCTCATAACGAGATACCAGAATTACAACCTTTAAGGCTAGTGTCAGAAGACTTGGGAATAGTTTCCTGTTTCATTTCTTCTATTTTTAATTCTTAAAAATAGTGACATGGCATCAGTAGCAACTTACATGCTAGTGATCTTAAATGTAACAATAACTTTTGTGCAGTTGTAAACATTTATGTCAGAGTTTCTATTCTGTAATCAAATACTTCTAAGGACATCAAGTAGACATAGTAGAGGAGATACTTTCATCAGTTCCCTCACTTATTGATACTTTAGTATGAGATCAGCATCTCAATTCTGTTTTATTCAAGACAACTCTCACTCTGCCCAGTTATCTAAGACATCTCTCTATCCCTCCCAGTCAACTATCACATCTACCCACAGTCAACCTTCCTCAGGTCTGGATTGGGAGGAAATAGTAAGTTCTCAGATCTCTAAAGCCTTTCCCACCAAGCAGTGCCTGAACTCTCCAGTTTTCAGGTTTTAATGGCCCCCTCTTTTCTTTTCTTTTTTTTTTTTTGAGACAGGGTCTCAATCTCTTGCCCAGGCTGGAGCGTAGTGGCCCAGGCTACCTCTGAATCACATACCTCAGTCACACTAGCCACAGCAAGTTTTCTAGCAACATAGGGTGTCAGCATGCCAGCTAAACTTTTCCTTATGGTTGAATTTTCTGGAGTTGCTTATTCTGCAGCCAAATACTCAGCCTCCCAAGTACCTGGGATTACAGGCGCATGCCATCACACCCAGCTGATTTTTGTACTTTTTGTAGACAGGGTTTTGCAGTGTTGGCCAGGCTGGTCTCGAACTCCTGACCTTAAGTGATCTGCCAACCTCGGCCTGCCAAATTGCTGGGATTACAGGTGTGAGCCACCACACCAGGCTGGCCTTTTGCTTTTAATAGACTTATTTATTCCAGGCTTCTCTTTTCTCCCTGTCACTCATTCTAATGTTCAGATGGAACCCACTTCCCTTTAGGTATATCACTTCAGTCTTATTCTTTGCAGGCCAGCCTAGAAACAAAGCCTCCATTTACAGCAAGGCTTCTGTGAAAAACACTTTTAGAAATCCAAATAATTGACTGACAACTTTAGGAAAACAACGTGCTTATAAATTAGGAACTGGCTAGTTGACAAAAAGACACTTTGCTGTCTCTGTATCTAGAAAGCATTAAAGATTAACTCTACCTTGCCAAAATATAGTACCCGACAGAGATCCTTGATAATGCTAGGCATTTCCGTGATCTTCTCTCGGCATTCTTCAAACTGAGCAGCCACACTATAGCATTTACTTATGTGTCCACACACCTACAGACAACACAACAGAGCAAAAAAACCAGTAGAGTCACACAGGCATTCCTTATTTAACACATTAGAAATCAAACCAGCAGAGATTTGTGAATAATGCTTAATGGTATATACAATGCTCCAAAACTAAATAGAACGTCTTTACTAGATCACTAGTCTTTCTCATCAAGACCTCCTTTAAATGCTGGGGTAGTTGGCAAACCACAGCCACTACAACCCATGGGCCAAACTGACCATGGTCTTTGTACTACCAAAGAGCTAAGAATGGTTTTTAGATTTTTAAAGGGCTGTAAAAAAGTCACAAAAGAAAACGTAACATAGACTGTATGAAGCCTGAAAGACTCATATTTACTCCCTGGACCTTTATTTTAAGTTTGCTAGCCTCTGGATTAAGGTATTTTTGCATAGTTTATTAACATAGCAGAATATCACAATTCTATTTACACAACAGACTTCAAAATAGAAGATGGAACTCAACAGCCAGTACTCGTTTCATATTCTGAATTTTGCTGGCATAAGCAAAAGGCCAAATAAAAAGACACGCTCTACAAAGCTCTTAATGAACTCCTGATGAATTTCCTATCTTATAACCTTAAATGTTAAGCCAGTTAAAATACTAGGGATAGGAGAAGGAGGGATGGAAGATATGTGAAACAAGAATGGCATAAAGCTGGCTAATGGAAACATACAGGTTCAATAAACTCTTCTCTAGAAAGAAAACTTAAGCCAACAGATCACAAGTGCTTTAGTGCAGTTGATACACAGATCAGCAGCATCAATGACACTTGGAAACTTGTTATAAAAACATACTCTCATGCCACAACCCTAGACCCAGTAAATCAGAAACTTGGGGTGGGGTGGAGCTCTGCAACCCACAGTTTAATTAGCCCTCCAGCTGATTCTCATATATGTTAAAATCTGAACCACTGATCTAGTGCAATTTTCTTGGAACCACAGGTTTTAGCCTCACCTGTACTGACATGTCACTTGGTTTACTAGAACGAGTCAAGACAGCCACACAGCGACTAAATGCCTCTTGTAACACCTGCAGAGGAAGAAGTCAGCTATTAACTCTCCATTTTGACTTCAAGTCTGAAAAGCCTTTTCCAGCAGTAATAAAATATAAATAACCCTTTAATGTTAAATATTTGAGACATAAATGTTTAACATTTGCTAAATAAATAGTAAACAAAGGACTCCTACAAGTTTCTTTTTAAGCATTTCTAATAAGCTACTTTGTAAACAATATTACCATTATCAGTTTTGAACCCAATACTTTCCAACACACATTATGAAATAAAGCTCCATTTCTATCTTTAATTTGGTATGAGAATACAGAAAATACTGTGTTATCTGCTGAAATAAATTAAAGAATCTGCATTTGTACTTGCTAAATTCTTCACTGCCAAGAGTCATACATATAATGTGTGTAAACTGGCTTAAAAAGCACAAAGGTCACTCCATATTACCTCTAGTCCATTCTCTCTTCTGAGCTCTTCAGCATTGAGGGCTGAACAGTTGACAGTATGGAAAGCTAGTTCTGTAGCTGCAGGCAACAATGGTGATTCTTTTGAGAAAAGGAGGTCATCTGAAGTTTCCATTGTTATCGTCCGAATAAGCATGGGGTATCCTGCATATTTATAAGGCTGTAAATCTGAAATAACCAATGTTAGTGTTAGAAAAACGAAACAAAATTAATTATGTTGTTTCAATTTTGATACCATGTTCAATTATGTTGCCTTAAAAAAATAAAAATGGGGCCGGGCACGGTGGCTCACACCTGTAATCCCAGCACTTTGGGAGACCAAGGCAGGCAGATCACAATGTCAGGAGATTGAGACCATCCTGGCTAACACAGGGAAACCCCGTCTCTACTAAAAATATGAAAACGTTAGCCGGGCGTGGTGGCGGGTGCCTGTAGTCCCAGCTACTCAGGAGGCTGAGGCAGAAGAAAGGCGTGAACCCGGGAGGCGGTGCTTGCAGGGAGTGGAGATCTCGCCACTGCACTCCAGCCTGGGTGACAGAGCGACACTCCGTCTCAAAAAAAAAAAAAAAAAAAAAAGGCCGGGCGCGGTGGCTCAAGGCCGTAATCCCAGACGTTGGGAGACCCGGATGGGCGGATTACGAGGGGGTCAGGGAGATCCAGGACCATCCTGGCTAACATGGTGAAACGCCCGTCTCTACTAAAAAAATACACAAAAAATAACGAGGCATGGCGAGGTGGCGGCGGCCTTGTAGTCCCAGCACTCGGGGAGGGCTGAGGCAGGAGAAGGGACTTAAACCCGGGAGGCGGAGTCTTGCAGTGAGCTGAGATCCGGCCACTGCCACTCCAGCCTGGGCCACAGAGCGACGACTCCGTCCAAAAAAAAAAAAAAAAAAAAAAAAAAAGATAAGAATACTTGTATCTTATCTTAACATCTTAAATATCTCCTCATTCCAGTTGATAAAAAAGAAATTAAACCTACTATAAAATCCCTTGGATCTTTCCTTTCTAGTAAATTTAGTTGATTTTTCTAAAATGTTTCCACTAGAAAAATAACATTTTCTGGTAAATTAACTGCACTTGGTGTATAGTTTTGATCCTTTGCTGAATACCTACTTTCTATGCTGATCTTTGTAACTTTTCACCTCATCATCGACTGCAAGGTACAGCAAATGCACCAGAAATTCTATTAATATTATATGCACATTTTTATAAAGAAAAAAGACTGAGAAGATATTTAAATGACAGTGAATATTTTATATTAAGTTTTCTGGATAACAAGTGCCCTTTTCTATTTTACTAGTTATCTTAAATTTTTACCAGTCTTTTCTTAAATTTGAAAACACTGAATACAATTTCTTACTAGAAGTACAAAACAGAAAGTTAATTTTTAAACTACATTTAGTTAATTCCATGTTTTAATAACCAAATTTAAAAGTGAAAGCTAGTAAACCAACATGCCTAATTACTCCTTTCTTTCCATATTCTTTTTTCAATCTAACCTATTAGGCAGAGAGATGCAAATTAATTGGCTGTGACTTTAAAAGTATCTCCATAATTCCAAATTGAAATCAGCATAAATCTTATTGACTTTTGAGGCTGACCAATAATCTGCCTTAAAACTCATTTCTAAACTGGCTTTTTAAAAAAAGGTCCCTTGGAACAGGTCCTAATTTTCCTTAAAAAAAAGTGACACATACATGGTAGGAAAGAACAGTGAATAACTAAGTCCTGTCGGATCAGGACCTCCACCTCAGAGCTTCTTGGGTATAACTCCACCTTGGGAAAAGTTAAAGATGACCTTGTTAACAGAGAAACCAGTATGGGCCATAATTGTATCTTGTGGCTAAAAATTTAGTTATCGGCATTAAAAGACAACCAAGGGTTTTGAAAAAGGTTTCTAAACTCATTCTGATTAGTGGTAAATGCTATATAACTAAAATGTATTATAAACTTATTGTTAAACTCATGTAAAAGTAAATCAACTAATCAGTGCTCTCTTTAATAATCCAACTGCTAGATCCTCAGGCTGTCCCCTCCAATACTTAAACTGCAACCCCATCTCTTGTCTTTAGTTATCCAACACTCTCCATGCTTATCTCAAATCCCCACAGTCCTCTTCCTTCTCTCCCAACATCCCATTGCAAATGGCTCTCCCACTTTGTGCTGTAAATCAAGTTCAGTTCCCAAGCCAATGGACATCTGCTATATTGAACCCAACCCCTCATCACCAACAAAGGGGGACGTTTTGAATGTACTCTTGGCTTTCTGGACTGCTACTGTTAGGGCTACTGCAAATGGCCCCACAAACACTGGATAATCCTATAATGTGGAATCATACCTATTTCATCTATACCAGTGTTCTTCAAACTGTCCCACAGGACTAGAGGGTCCTGAGAGCTACAATAGGAAATAGAACATATGAGAAGTACATCATCATTTGAAGTTTCTACTGCTTTTAAAATCCTGAATGCTATTGGTGTTTTTAACCTTGAGAGGCTTTTTTTTGTTTGTTTGTTTGTTTTTGTTGAGACGGAGTCTCGCTCTGTCGCCCAGGCTGGAGTGCAGTGGCCGGATCTCAGCTCACTGCAAGCTCCGCCTCCCGGGTTTACGCCATTCTCCTGCCTCAGCCTCCGGAGTAGCTGGGACTACAGGCGCCCGCCACCTCGCCCGGCTAGTTTTGTATTTTAGTAGAGACGGGGTTTCACCGTGTTAGCCAGGATGGTCTCGATCTCCTGACCTTGTGATCCGCCCGTCTCGGCCTCCCAAAGTGCTGGGATTACAGGCTTGAGCCACCGCACCCGGCCGAGAGGCTTTTAAAGTTATGATAGGCTTTCATATGTCATTTAAGAAAAACATGAAATGATCTTTAAATTCCAGATTCCATTCTAGATCTCATTTAATACGTTTGCTGCTAAATGGCTAAACACAAAAACTAACCAAATAACTGCATAGAACGAAGATGTCAGAAATGCAAAATACTGAAAAACATAGGTATGAAGGGGAAGATATAAAACAAATATTTTAGACCTTTCTTTAGAAAACTACATTATCCTTTATGTAAAACACAATTACAAGAGTCTTTTGCAACAATAATTCTAAATCTATTAAAATATGCTGTAGAAACAGGTAATATGGTATAGGGTTAGCTGTGATAGGGTTAGCTGGAGGATAAATTAAAATCTGAGAACAGACATCTTACCTTCTTTATGACGGTTGAAGAGGATGCTCTGTGTTTTTAGAATTAAAATTATATTCTCTGGATCTGGTCCATCCACTATTTTGCTGATTTGGTACATAAAATTCGTATGCTTTATTTACTTTTCAAACATGTCCTATATGTAACCAAAGATAATTTAATGCTAATTTGGAACGTCCCAAAATTCAACTTAAACAAGATACATGGTTCGTATTTTATCAGTAACTTTAGCCATTATTTTATTATTTATATTAAGGAATTCATTCCAACTGTAATCTAGCTGGTATACTGTTAAGGTGAAACGTTGTTTCAAATAGTTGTCTAATGATCACCGTACCATTTACTGAAAAATTCTTCAAATAAGAATATTAAATGTATCCTTAAATACATCATGTTAAACTCATACATACTACAGACAGATTGCATCTATATAACAAAAATTATGAGCTACTGTTTATTAAGCACTGTGCTAAATGCCATAATCTCATTTAATCCTCAAACAGCCATGTAAACCATGTACCATTATCATCCTCATTCTTCACATGAGGATGCTGCAACTTAGATGTAATAACTTGCTTAAGGACACAAAATCAATTGCTGGCAGAGCTAAGAGGTACAGCCAAGTCGGCCTCCTAACTCCACGCTCTTAACTCTTACACTGTATGTTTGGTTGATGTATATGTTGATTCTTATGTCAGTTTCATATTGTTTTACTATTGTAGCTTTATGAAGTGTTATAATATCTGGTAAGTTAAGTGTAGCAATTTAAAAGAGA
Organism: Rhinopithecus bieti; assembly: GCF_001698545.2. Taxonomy (NCBI): domain Eukaryota; kingdom Metazoa; phylum Chordata; class Mammalia; order Primates; family Cercopithecidae; genus Rhinopithecus; species Rhinopithecus bieti. The sequence goes on along the minus strand of NW_016804447.1, from coordinate 6,602,775 downwards.
TTTCAAAATTTCTTCCTTTCTTATTTTTTCTCCTAGATGAATTTGAATTAACATGAGGTTCTCAAAAAACCCCCTAGGGTTTTGATTAAAAATACCTTAAACATATAAAAGTCAGATCTTTTCAATGTCACGTCTTCTCGTTCAGGAATACTGTCTCTGTTTTGTTTCCAGTGAAAACCAGACCTTGAACCCACTGGAAATTATTCCAAGTTTCTAGCAACAGAGTCCTGGTTTTGGTGGTTCTTATGTGATTTCATCTTTTATGAAACTTCATTGGAGGAGGCGGCATCAGGGAATGATGATTTCAAATCTGAACCAAATTTTCTATTTTTTCAGTTAGAGTGATATGAAATTGGATGTCATTGGAAAAAATTACATAAATTGCCCAAAGCAATCTGAATAGCAATGGTATCACCTACAACCTACAAATAAATTAAGTTCCCCTGCATTCCTTATTTTCAATTATTCTTATGATTGCCCATTAGAGTTAATTCTCAAACAGACGTGGATAAGGAGACACAATAAAACCTGTAAGTTACTAGTCATAAAGGCCACTCTTCTGGTAAACTGAGGGAGCATCATCCATGCAGAAGCTATGGCCATGTGGTTAGAAGTTTATTAAACATACACTGGGTATATATTATGAGGCAGGTACTGGCACAAAAGGTAATATACTTTCTCCTACTAAATAACAGTAGAGCAAGAGGAAGTCAGCCCAATGCCCTAATTCCAACAGCAGTACATACCCTCCCTTCTGGATTCTTATCAGGGTGGTACTTTTGTGCGAGTCTGAAGTAAGCTTTCCTAATCTTGCTCTCATCATGTCTGTTAAACAGGAAAATTGTTTTATGAGTATAGTAAGGCACAAGAAAAAATGTTTACAAAACTATCTAAAATATTTTAAGAATATTACTTATATCAAGAACTGTATATGATTACATATTAGTCTTCAAATTAAACCCAAGGAGGAATTAAGGTTTTTTAATATATTTTTTTTTACATGTAAAGATACATATTTATCTTTCACCCGTAAAGATAAAACCTGTAAGTTCCCTACGCATTCACTTTAAATTATGAAATTATACTTGAGTTGGAAGAACTACAAAATATATTGTTAAAAATCCACTAACTTGTCAAAATGTCCAAAATGCCAATTTCAAATTCTATAATTCTAAGTTATTATATCAGTCTTGACAAAATATACTTGATAAAATATACAGTTTTAGTCTATACTTAAGTTTTCAAACAATTTTTCCATAACACACCTAGTCTACCATAGAACTTCACTGATAAGACAAACCTGCATTCTTTCATAATCTGTCAGTTGGTGTCCTAGGCATATTGCTATCAAATCTCTTCCACATGTGTAACACAAATTACAAAAGGAAGGGGAAAAATGAATATGTGAAATGGCAACTGTGTGTTAGATATGGTGCCAGGTACTCGGCATACATTTTTCCAATTAATAGAGAAATGAATGTGCCAGCAAGAAGAGGAGGACACAATTTGGCTAATAAGTTTGCAATAAATCAAAGTCACACAGATATAGTTCCATATGGTTATTCCCAAGGTGTACATATCAAAGTACAGGCAAAAGATTTTAAAATGACTGATTTAAATATAACTTAGTCTTCGATACTGATACTTTAAGGTGGGACAGACATTTGCTACTGTACTGAAAACTCACGGTCCCTGTCCTTGAGGCAGATTAAGCACTTCATAAGCATCATCTATTGACATCATAGGTGGCTTCTTCTCTACTTCTTTCTTCCAGGCGTCAAGAGTATCTTTTAGTAGCTTAACCTTCAAGACAAAAGATTAAAATTTATATCAAAGTAAAACTATTTCAGAGTCTAATTTTTAAGTTATAGAATCATTGTGCTGTATTTATTTAAATGGATACTTTTAGCTGTCCAATTAACAGCTTTCTGAAATACAAATAACCAAAATCACCTGAGCACTGCTATATAGTTGGGCAGAGCAAGGTATTTGTTACAAGGCAATATTCCTCTATTTAAAAATTTTTTTTAATTCTCTGCCAATTTGTGTTATATATTAGGCTTCAAATTAAACCCAGGAAGAATTAAGGTTTTTTTTTTTACATGTTATCTTTATGGGTGAAAGATAAAACCTAAAAGTTTTAATTTTTAAAGTGTCCAGAAACCATGAAAGACATCAAAATTAGATGATACACTGTAGGAAGAAAGCAAGCAGTATATTGTGGTGTGCTTCTCAAGGTGATCTAACATAATTATAGGTGTGCTAGCATTCAAACAAATGTAAAGGATAGAGAACACAAGGGAATCTGGTTAGCGAACGGGAAAAAAAGATCTAATATTTATTGCCTGCCTACAAGCCAAGGAGCTAGGTACTTTACAGACTATCAAATTTAATTCTTGTCTAAAATTTCATCAATAAATAAAAACACTGAGATTCTAAGAGCTAGCTGCATGTTTCCCAGTTCAGTGGTAGAGCTGGATTAAAACCTAGGTCTGACTAAAAAGCCCATATCTAGTATCTCATGTTGAATCCTGAATAAGTACCCGAGTCTACCTGTGTTTTTTTGGTCACTGCACTGTAAAGAGGCGGTGACTTGCAGTACAAATGGCGATTATTCTGAAATCTTTTAGATGGTAATAATGGTATAAGTTCCACCACGGTAACAGAACAACATGGGCACAGGTGCCCACACATATACAAAGGCTCAGGTTAGAGGGGTCCCAAGGAGCCTCTGGACCGGCCAACAGTGCATACTGTTTTATAATTGAGGAGGTCACACTCATTGCCTCTTATGTGTGCCAGGAATTATGCTTATGTGAATTCTTAATAATCTTCACAAACACCACCAGATAGCTGCTTTTATTACCAATATTTTAGAGATGAGAACTGAGGTTTAGACAAATAAGCAATGTACTGAATATTAAATAGAGTTATTAAATATTAATGGCCCAGTTGAAACTCAATCCCAGACTGGCTAACTCCAACATCTGTGAGCTTCATCAACCTGCGATAAAGACAAGCTTCCACCGAGCTATTCTAGTATGTCATACTATATACATATAATTATGTTATCTGCATGAAGTTTGTTTTGTCTTTGTCACAAAAGATAAAGACTGCAATATTCTTAATACTCCCTTAAAAAATTATCTTTCAACGTGAGATCTACCCAAATATAATGAACTATACTCAGAGTTGCACAGTGCTTAGTGCTTAAGAAGGAATACTTAAGAAAGCTATTCTCCTTCTTACTGCAGGAGGACAAAATACCCAGAAGTGTTTAGAGGCCTTTTTTGTGGCTTAAGGCGGCACAAATTAAACTGCTGACTTACCGGGTCTTTAATTGGCCAATCTGGAAACCGGAGTGTATCACACAGTTGTTTGAGGTAATAAATATTACAAAACAGTTCATTTTCTAGTTGTGGATAGTTGATCACAGGAATGGGACAATACTGATAAAGTGCTCTTGTGTTACTCTGAAGGCGAGGTGTGAAATCAGCGAGATGGGCAGCAATCTTCTCTATCATGAGGCGCCTATAATCATAAAAACCTCCAGTCAAGTTTTATAAAGGGATTACTTTAAAGAGAAGGTTAAGATACATAATCATGCAAGATAGTTGTATCAATCATCTACAGAATAATTCAATTACTATCCTAAAATGAGAGCTTTTAAATATGTTACTTTGGGCATTTTATTGTACAAACATGGAAAAAACTTATCTATGATACTTATCTGTAAAGAAGATCATAGAGAAAAGGGCTGATACTCTCAGTCCTTCCTATTAAAAAATCAGCCATTAGAAGGGCAAATGGTATGCATCTGAATGCATGAGGGTGTAGCTAGGAAACTCAAACTTGCTATTATCCAAAGAAGCTCACTAGATGGTATTTATTTCAACTAACTTACTGTAGTCTAGGATCTGGCCTCAGATAAGCAGAAACTTATCAGCACAAAGAGCAATCCATCTTTTAGCTAGGGCCTTATATTAGCCAATCTCAGGAGAAAAATATTACACAGAAGAACTGTGTTGCTAATTTATTAATATTGTTACATATTTTTTCCCAATGAAAAATATGACTGCCATACAGAATATATTCAAATTGGTGGCTAACACATGACAAGCCCATAGGACAACAAGTCAAATGGTAACAAGCAGGTGGCATGGAGTGTGTGCAGTCTGATGAGGATCAGTGATTGACATAGAAGATCTAATGCCATCTAGCTAGGGGAATTGAGGGGTTCTCCAAAAAGAGACAACCTTGACACTGGAACTATGAAGTGTCAAGCCTTGTCTGAACAGAAACTGGCTGGGCATTGTCATCTGCTTCTGAAACTTTCCTTTTTCTGTGTTTCCACAGGTTTCTCCTATGGCATTCCCCCGCCAATAAAGACATACCTTAGGAATGCTAACCTCCAGATTAAGGACAAAAGGTGTTGGGGTAAGGGAGCCCACATTCTAGAATAATTTCGGGTATCTCTGATCTGATCCATTGATCCAAATTATGTAGGCATAGTTTTTAATTAGTGGGAGTATAGTCCTACTTCCAAATAGCCAGAAGTATGTCTTGATTTTATCCCAATTTCCTATATATATTATCAGTTCATTACTTAAAATCTTACTAGTTCTATAAACTGATTTAAGAAGTACCAGTGGTTGGTAGGCCCTACTGTTATACAAAGTTCTGTTAAGGTAATAGCAATTTTGTCAAATCTTGTTAGAACAGAGAAAACCTTAAGGCCTTATCGAAATCCATCATTTGATTTGGCATCAATGATTACTGTCATTTTAGATTATAAAACTAGTGAAAACATGTCTTTTAACAGAAGTTAAAGCAGATGGAGAGCAGCAAAGACTAAATTATAAAATACAAATCAATCAATCAACTGGTTATTTACCTCATTTCACTGCTCCAGATTGCTTCTGGAGTATCAAATTCTCCTAGAAAAATCTCAGAGAACTTTTCAGGTTCATAATTTTCTAAGTAACAAACCATTGCTTCAGGTAGAATGTGCCCAAGTATACTTCTTTGAAAAATATCTTGTCCTTTTGTCTTCAAAACAAAACAAAACAAAAGGTAGTCAAAAACATTAAAGTTATCTTTCAATTTTCTAATAAATGATTTATGGTTAGAGAACACTTTAAGAAAGGAACACAATTGGAACAAATTGCTTTTATGCTTTGAGAATGTAGATGGAAACACAGCAAAATGTGAAGTGGAAGGTATCTGGTACAAACTGGCTTGGCATTCTAAGGCAGAATCAACAGCCTCTGGTACTGCAGCAGTCTTAGCTTTAAGTGTCACAAGCTGCCAGTATTATTTAGGACAACTGGCCTTTGACCACGTGTAACAGTAATGGACAAACACGAGGAACATCCCACAAAGATTTACATCAATTATCCTGCATTATATTGTTGGCTATAGGTCCCACCTGTACTTGCTTCTGTTTTCAAAAATAAGTTCAGAAGATCATTAAGAGCCTGTCCTCATGAAATGTAGCTAGGATCTAGATGGAGAATTTCTACTTAAAGTAATTATAATTAACTGTTTTGAGAAGTCCATATCCTCTGGCAGGCCAAATGGGGTCAGGATAATGATCATACTAAATTTTAAACTCATTTCTTTATTCAATGGAAATAAAATCCCAAGGGCTAGCTAGGATTTATACAAATAAATGCTTATTTCCTTCTAGGAAAATTTAAGACATTTTACTTATCTAGGATAAAACAAAGAGACAAGGGAAAAAACCCAAACATGGTTTTATCATGTGGTGCAAAGACAAATTAGAAGATGAATATTTTCAGGCTTTCTGCTAATAAGAGAAACAAATTCACTATCTGTTAAACTTTTGGGTAAAGAATTGCTAGTTGTATTCTTGAATACTATTATTTGGTAATTCAAACATCCAGATTTGTGCTTTAAATACTGTTTTGCTGTAATTATTCAAAATACTGTTAGCTGAAATGATATAAATCATTTCTAATATAAAATTTGGAAAAAATTACATTATGCATAATGGCACAGAAATAAGGAAGAAAAAGAATGCCCAAATGTCTAATACTAATTAAGGTACTATCATTAGAGACTTTTTTAACTTGTTTATATTCTCATTTTCTATTTGTATAAAGCTGTGGAAATTATGCTGCCATGGGCATCTTTCATACTAGACGAATGGGTCACTTTCTAGGGCTTCACTGGCTGCTCTATAAAACATACAATTTAGTGTCTATTGTCAAGGTGGTGCCAGCATCCCTCGGTTAGTCTTCTAAACAGTGGTCTGGTTTTGGTTTATTATTCTGCTCTATCTGATCCAAAAAGAAGCCCATGCTCCATGAAAAGCTGAACATATTTCAAAACACCCTTCAGTTTCAACAATAAATATCTCTTTGCAAAATGTAGATATTAAGTTTAGATTGTCCAAACTACCTAAATAAGTCTTTTTTGTTTGTTTGTTCTTCTTTTAATTCCTAGCTTAACTCCTCAGTAAAATGACAAGAACACTTGAGAGCATATGAAAACTGAGTAGCTTCGAAAAAGAAACCTAGCACTTCTGCCACTTTGGGATCTGAACAAAAAGGCTGAAGTCTTCCTGAATTTTAGCTGACAACGTAAGACTCAGGTGAATTATTTACGAAAATCACTAATCTAAACCTTATACAGAGAACAACTTATATTCATGGAGGTGTCAGGCTATAATTCACAGCTGCAATCTCAATATTAAGTCTAACGGGTCAGCGACATTTATTTTCCTTTAAAAATATTACCTTAGACTTTATATGTGCAAGGTACCACGAACGATGTAAGAACAGAGTAAAACAATACCTGCCCTCAAGTCCTTATAATCTCATAAACATAATACACAGCTCAGGAAACTTTACAGTGCCAAAACAGCTGACCCAGGGCTAAGTATTCAGAGGATTAATCTGGCTTACCTCTTCTGACTTGAAAGCCTGTTTGGTATGTGTGTATTTCAAAAATCTAGAAAGAAAAATGAATTATCTATCAGATATAAAAGCGATTTAGTTTTGTAACCTTAGTTTTCTAAAGACTAGATCTTTTACAGCTAAATAAAACTCACAAATGGCCACTCACATAAATCCATATTCCCAAATTATTTAATTTCTGAATAAGGCAAGAACTTAACTAGAAAGATTTTTAAAGTGTAGTCATATTAAAGCTATGTGACAATATAAAAAATTATTAAATTTTAAGCAAGCAAAATGTAAAACTGCATGTACAATATGAATATGGCTATATTAAATACATACTTAAATACTAGATAATACATTCTTACGCTAGATGTGGTATAGTGGTACAATTCTGAGTAATTTTCCCCCATCCTTCTACTTTCCAAGTCTTTAGACATTACTTAAATAGCCTTTAAAATGAGAATCTTAATAAAAACAATGATGTACTCACAAAAAATTCAATTAAATCAGTCCATGTAAAATTCAAATAATACTTTTAAATAGATTACCCTTAAAGTTCTTACCGAGCAACAGGAAGCACATTGGAACCTGTGTACATCATGATAAAGAAAAATACTCCACTCAGATAAAGGCGGGGTAACTGTGGGTTATCTTGCATGATATGGTATAACAAAATAGCAACCTTCTCAACAAGGATAGGGTCAAAGGTCAGCAGTAGCTGAAAAAAAATTAACATGTTTTCATTGGGTTGTAAAAAACCTGCATCATCACTTTAGGTTTTTTATTTCATATGCTGAGGTTATAGCTCCTTATGTAAGTTATAAAATAAAAACCCATGGGAGTCAGTAAGCTCATCTACCAGACCCACAACAGATTTGAAAAATGATTCATTCTACAATATTTAATGCAGAAAATCAATTGAGAGTTGATCAAAATGTATTCAGAAAAGCCCAAACATGCCTGAAGCTAGTTTTGTCATAACGTTACAGGTAATATTGCTTCTTGTGCAAGAATCTTCCTAAAAAGACTTCTCGGTTTGTTTCAATTCAGCTGAGTTGACATAAGAATCCCTTGAAGGCTTCTTGAGAACTCAAGGAGCAGAGCAGAAAATAACGATCAATGAAACAGCCTAAAAAGTAGATCCAGAAGTGCAGGTAAAAGGCAAGAGGGTAAACAAGTATCAGGTAGTACATCTGCTACCAGAAATTACCAAAAGATGTGGCCTCTAGAAATCTGAGCTACAAATACAGGAATTTCTGGGATTACTCTAATAAATCTGGGCTAATTAAAAACCATACAGAATTGCTATCAATAAACTTTTGATAAACATTTAATAAGTTTTATCTATGAAGCTTAATAAAGGTGTCGTTCCAATTTTCTATAAACACCTGCTTCCAATGAATCCTCAGTTTTGGGTCAAATGCTCCCAGTACAAAAAAAAAAAAAAAATTTATAGCCAGGTGCAGTGGCTCACGCCTGTAAGCCCAGCACTTTGGGAGACTGAGGCAGGTGGATCACAAGGTCAGGAGTTCAAGACCAGCCTGGTCAATATGGTGAAACTCCATCTGTACTAAAAATACAAAAAATTAGCTGGGCGTGGTAGCAGGTGCCTGTAATCTCGGCTACTTGGGAGGCTGAGGCAGAATTGCTTAAACCTAGGAGGAGGAGGTTGCAGTGAGCAGATATTACACCACTGCACTCCAGCCTGGGCGACAGAGTAAAACTCCGTTTCAAAAAATAAACAAATAAATAAATAAATAAATTTACAATAAAGAGTAAGTAGCTCAAATTAGGAGGCTAAAGTTCTACACTCATGTGAGACTAAACAGCTATGTGTCTTTTAAGTAAATAACTCAAATTTCTCTGTGCTTTGGTATCTTATGTATTCCATAAGGTATTTAGATTAAGCGTTTCACACTATTACATATTTTAAAAAGGAAACATACAGTCATATAGGATTTTCCCTAGTGTTAATGGCAGTAGTTCAAGACTTGACATTATGGGAATTAGCAGCAAACACACACACAAGCGCGCACACACACCCAACCACCCACCGTATTTCAATCTGTCACTATACCAGAAAACCTAGAACATTTATTCAGCACACACACCCCCAGAGTATTTCAAACTATCACTATAATAGAAAACCGAGAACACTGACTCACTGTATCTTGGACCACTCTAAAAATTCTGAAGCTCTATCAGATGGTAAAAATGAGTACTGCTCTTAAAGTCAAATGAATTATAGATATCCCTTTCCAACCAATGAAGATAATGTTCCCGGAAAGTACTATAGCCACCTAACTGTGCTTTGGGCAAGATTTGGGTCTCCCAGAATATAAAAAATTAAGAGAAAATAAAATAACTTCTTAAAATATTTTTTAACTCAATATAAAAAAAAAAAGAAGGAGTCACATACTGTTCAAGAAGCTAGATTTATCAATACAAATATCTTTAATCACGTTGTTCAGATCTTACTGAAAATTTTGGTTAATTAAAAGAAAGCCTCCCTCCCCAAGCTTCATGTTATGCTGAGTACATTTCTTAAAAGTTTTCAATCAACCCTTCCTAGCCTGAAATTTAATGCCATTTGTATTTACTTTTTCCTTTCAGTTTCGTAAGACTTAGAAAAATGGGAGAGGTTGATCTTCTGGGTGTGGTGTTTTATCCACATGTTGAGAGGGTCTATCAAGGAGAACACATTCCTCTCTCTGCATCACCTCACACATGCAGCCACATGGCCCCACGGGGAGGGGGATGTGGTAATAGTTTAGAGTCCTCAATAACTGCAGTGCTTTTCACTGAAGGATCTGAATGGAAATGTCCACAAGAGAAAAGCACAGAAATGTTAAAATGTATGCTTAAATAACAGAAATTGGAAAAAAAAAAAAAAAAAAAATAGGGCATTATTGTATTGTATTTAGAAGTCTTTTACAGCATCAATGACTTACATAGGTATTTAGGTAGTAAATAAGTGAATGTAAAAATATATAAACTGAGTTAACTCTTCTCTCCCATTGCAGACCAATGTACAACTGAAAGGTACAAATGGCACAAATTACTGGCATAGAACTTAATAGAAACATTTGCCTGAAGTCTCTAGGACCTGACTTATTTGGGTTTAATGCTAATCTGAAGTTTAAATAGCTTAATTCCAAAAAAGCAGAATAATGCAAAAGAAAAAGGGATGATTGGAAACCTTTTAAGAAATATGCTCAGCATAGTATTAATTCCAACTCACTGCTCTGAATCATTGGTATCAATGAAAACATAATTAAGAATAGTCAAAATCTAGGGCAGAAGCTAGTGAGACTGCTGTGATTACTACTTAAGATATAAGCCACCAAGTCCACCCCTGTGGCCTGCTGGTGTGCCTCCCAGTAGTCTTAACAACATCAACATACACCACAAACTGGAGTAAATCACTTTTCAGATATTAAAGAGGTGTGATTTTAAAAATAGGTAAAAAATAAAACTCTTAGCACATTTCTGGAATCTGGAAACTTCTCATTTTTAGGTTCAATTTTATGTAATCAAAAGTTTGATTTTAGTTGCAGCATATTCAGCAACTCAAGAGTAAGTGAAATAGCCAGGTGTGGTGGCTCACGCCTGTAATCCCAGCACGCTGGGAGGCCAAGGCAGATGGATCATTTGAGGCCAGGAGTTTGAGAACAGTCTGGTTAACATGGGGAAACTCCTTCTCTACTAAAAATACAAAGTAGCTGGGTGTGGTGGTGCACACCTGTAATCCCAGCTACTCGGGAGGCTGAGGCAAGAGAATCATCTGAATATGGGAGGCAAAGGTTGGAGTGAGTCAAGATCCCACCACTGCACTTCAGCCTGGGCAACAGAGAGAGACTGTCTCAAAAAAAAAAAAAATTAAAAAAATAAAAAATTAAGTGAAATGAATGTAATTCAAATCTTCTCTTTTTGAGACAAGGTCTTGCTCTGTTGCCCAGGCTGGAGTGCAGTGGCATGATCACAGCTCACTGCAGCCTCAAACTCCTGGGAACAAATAATTGTCCCACCTCAGCCTCCCGAAGGGCAGGGACTACAGACGTGTGCCATCATGCCTGGGGGTTATTTACTTATTATTTTTTTTTTTTTGTAGAGATGGAGTCTTCCTATGTTGACCAAAGTAGTCTCGAATTCCTGGACTCAAGCAACCCTCCCGCCTCAGCCTCCCAAAGCACTGGGACTGGAGGTGTGAGACTCCACACCTGGCCTGTTTAGGCTTTTTGAAAATGGAATAGACTGCAACAAAACAAAGACTGGTACTGATAATAAAATTAAGAGAAAATGATTCTTAAAATTGCTCCTAGTTTGATTACATAAAAGTAACTCACCTGAATAATATGGGGAAGGCAAGTGCTATCTGACAGCAGTCTTTTCACTTTGGGTAGAGGCCGAATGATGGCATTGTCTTGATCCCTAGAAAACATTTTCTCACGTCAACATTTAATGTATTTATTAAAATTTGTATGTTCAGAGCATATGACATTCTACTAGGCATGAAGCAAGTTACCTTACTTTTTTGTTAATGAAGACTAAGCTCTCATACAGCTGGGAACATGATTAGGTATTTTGGTTTAAATCTATTTGGCTGCTTAATATGACTTCATTTCCTTCCATAAGATTTCCTTGAATAACAGTATCCTAGAAGAGCCAAAGACTCTTATTTATTATTTAATTGATTAAACTTGGTGTTGTCCAACACACTGTCAGTGGATATTTTCCCCCAAAGGGCATATCAAACTTTGTTACATAAATTTAAACCTTGATTTAACTATGTTTGGTATTTTCTAAGTATTGCTTTAATTTTAATGCTACCTTATTTCTAAATACTAACTGTATAACTTTTGAGTCCAACTGGAACCATGAAAACTTCAAGTGTTTTAAAATATGTGACAATTTCTCAGTAATTTCCATCACAAGACATCTTTAGTACAGTAATGAATCAAAATGATTTATATGTAAATATCTCATAAAGATTAAAAAGTTCCATGCAAGCGTTACATTTATGACTTAGAGAACAAATTCTCACCTTTACGGGTCAAGTGGGGCAAGATGTGGGCCTACACTTGCCTTCTATAGCAGAAACAGCTAGCCTGTCAGATCAATAGCTGGCATTCACCACTGTCTATGGACTGCAGTATGTATAATTCAAAACATTCACACCAATTCACAGAAATTAAAATAATGTAAGTCTCAGTTTTGTAATATTATTTGAAATCTCCCAGAGAAAGCTGTTTTAGTTACTTTATTAATATAATTTGCAAATTCTTTATATCCGTTTCAAAAAATGCCAAAGGTCAAAGCAGCATTCCTCCAAGGCCATAAATAGGAATCTTTGTTTTAAACCACCAGACTGATTCTATGATGTTACTACGGAAGCATATCAATTATCCATGAAAACATTCAATTACATTTTACCTGCTTGGAAAATATCCACACATTGTGATCAACATGTTCAATATAAGGGTAGCAAGGTCAGTTTCATTCAGGACAGCCTGTCCACTGGCTAAGAGACACCACTTAAGCTGGGGTATGGACTGAAGTGGTCGCCATCCATCCATGCCTTGAGCCCAGCATCTGGTTTTTGCATTTAACATTCCTTTGGTCCACAATTCTTGCATCTTAATGGATGGAAGGCATTATTACAAACAGACAAAATAAAATGAAAAACTTCACTAATGTTTTCTACCTTATAGTAAATACATACTAAATTATGAAACAAACATGCAAGTACACTATTTTAGGAAAACCAAGTTTTGTTGACAGGCCTTTGGGAACCCAAATTTAGTTAATACAAAAAAAAAAAAAACAAAACAAAACAAAAAAACAACCTACCACCACTTTGTCAACCTGCAGAGCATAAAGAATACTGGAAGGAGTAAAAATGATAGGTGGAGTGCTAATTAAATTATATGAGAGCAGAAGGGTTGGTCCTCTATAAAACTATTTTTGCCCCAATTCAAAATGAGCCTGGGAGGCTGAAGATTGGAGGCAGGATCAAATATCAAGATAAAAAGGAAAATTGTCCTTAGTTCTTGGACTGAGTAATTTTCAATGAATTTTAGACTGTATACTAAAACTTACTTGTTCATACCATATAGAAACATAGTTTGACATAAGTACTAAGAGAGCTTTTTTTTTTTTTTTTTTTTTTAGGAGATAGGGTTTCGCTATTCATTGCCTAGGCTGGAGTGCAGTGGTGTGATCATGGCTTACTGCAGTCTCAACCTCCTGGGCTCACGCGACCCTCCCACCTCAGCCTCTCAAGTAGCTGAGACTATAGGCATGCACCACCATGCCTAGCTAATTATTTTTTATTTTAATAGAGACAGTGTCTTGCTATGTTGCCCAGGCTGGTCTTGAACTACCGGCTTCAAGCGATCCTCCCACAGTGCTGGAATTACAGGTGTGAGCCACTATACACAGCCAGAAATTATTACATTAAAGTCACTAAAAACCTGAATGCTACATCCATAACCACAGCGTTTAAACAAGGCTTGAAGGCGTAATTTTATATGTATGTTTGGTTCTCCATTTTTCACGTGGAAACTGAGTTACAGGGCCCTTGGAGCTAATAACAGGAATTTAAATGACAGCTTTAAAATATTCCACACCTCTGTAAGTGCTAAGCAGGAGGGCATAAGAAATGCTGAGACCTTCACAAAAAGCTTCTCCAAGATACACACCTCATGAAATCCATATGGGCCACTCCTTTCTTTGTCTGCGTTGCCAAAATACCATTCCTTTTCACTCTCTCTTTTCATATCTGGAGCAGCTTCAATTACATTGCTCTAAGTTTAAAAAATATTTAAATTATTTTCCAAGGCAGAAAACTAAGAGACCAGATGTCATAAAACAAAGTTGCACAGCAGTACTTTGGAGGGGTTTATATTCCTTTAAAAGTTAACCTGAAATTTTAAGTGACCTTATTTTAAGATTTAAGAGTTCAAGACAAAATGCCTAACCTAACAGTCCAAAAAAACTATTTCCTTATTAATATACATTTGAAGTAAATGGTTTCCTAAGTTCACACTCAGCAATCTAAGCTAAATTCAGTGACATCTACATTCCCCATTGGTCATCAATAAATACCAAGGACACTAACATTTTAGTAGCAAAGAATATTGCAAATAGTTATGTAAATAGATATGTATCATTAATCTTAAGCAATAATGCTCAAAATATTAAAGTTCTTTTGGGGAAAAAACTCCAACTAAGAGTTCCAGTAAGTATCTGAGATCAAAGCATTAAAATGCTAACAGCAAAGTTAGTTTTCGGTGGTTTTATATACTTAGTCTCAATTTATTATCTATTACCCTTACTACAAATAATTCTTACAATGTTCTCTATCAATGTTTTACAAGAATCTATGTTAAAATTTTTATGTAGTTGGGTTATTTTATCACAACATGATTCTTACGTTCTTCGTCTTTCTTTTTTGAGACAGGGTCTTACTTTGTTACCTAGGCTGGAGTGCAATGGCACAAAAATGCCTCACTGCAGCCTTGACTTCCCAGGCTCATACAATCCTCCTGCCTTAGCCCCTCAAGTAGCTGGGACTACAGGTGTGTGCCACCACATCTGGCTAATTTTTTGTTTTTGTCAAGACGGGTTTTGCCAAGTTGCTTAGGCTGGTCTTGAACTCCTGAGTTCAAGCGATCCTCCCGCCTCAGCCTCCCAAAGTGCTGGGATTATGGGTGTGAGCCACCATGCCCAGCCTGTTCTTTTTCTTACAATCAGTTTCTTTGAGAATGAAATAACATGTTTTAAATACTGCCATTAATTATCAGCTTTCAGTTAGGCTCATATAGAGAGGTACAGCAAAGCTGTTATGAGCATACAGACTTCTGGGTCTTAACTGTAGCTCTGCCACTTATCAGGTGACCTTGGGCAAGATAGTTAGCCTCTGTGTTCCTTAGTTTCCTCATCTGTAAAACGTGGATAGTAACCACCTCAAAGGGCTGTTGGGGGATTCAAAAAGTTAATGTATTATATGTGTACCAGAACAGTACCTGTTGTAATGGTATATAACAGAATATGCCATATACTAAATACTCGATTAGCACTTTCGGTCACAATTCACATGAAATCTAACATGACACATCTCCTTACATCAGGAAATTAAAACACCAAAAAAAAAAAAAAATCAAATGAGCTAAGGATAGATTCTTCTATAAGTTAAGTATCAGTCCTCTTGGGGGTTTCAATAAGGTGTCCAGACTCCTTTAAGGCAAAGCATATTCTTACTGCTTGCCAATGTTAAAAGTACTAGTTACATATCTAATGAATTCCGTTTATGTCCTGAGAGTCACACTGCCTCAAGATAAGCCGTATTAGAGATAGTTACTTTAATTGAAAAAATAAAACTCAATCGTTACTGTCCATTTTGGATTGTTCTTACAGTGGTTTCACATTTTCTGTGTGAAATCTCCGAGAACTAGTACTCTGTAATTACTGGAGAAATATGTGATTGACCATATATTTTCATATTTCTATGATTCTTTTGACTTCAAAATTATACTCAAAGAATGTTAAGTTTGTAAAACCTAAACAAGGATACGTACTTGCAGTGGTACTGTAGCTCGGCTTACATGGAGATGTGCAAGGGTAAGCAAGTCCACAAGTATTCTTATTCCATTTGAATCCATGAGATCCTTAACATTTTTCTGGAAGAAGAAAACATTTTTTTCGTAATCTAAACATTTTTCATAATCTAAAACCTTTCCCAACAGTACCTTTCCCAATAGGTACTACCACCTACAAGGTCCTCGAAGAGGAGAATGCTTGGAATCTTTGGAAATAATTGATACAACTGGTATTACTTGGTCTTTTCAGCATTTTGTGTTCAAGGAACCTGAATTCCAATTGATTAAAAGGGCAAAATTGTATTACAAAGAGATCACTTAAGAATTTTTACTTAAATATGTTCTGAAGAAAAAACAACCCATAAAAATAAGAGCAAACAAATTGAAGACTGTCAATGATAAACTCTGGTTTTACAATTATTCTGCCAAGGTCTTTTTAATAAACAGATTATTCTATATCAGAAATAAAGTCTGCTATATTAAAAAAAATCCTTTAATGTTCCAGTTTGTTTTTCTTAAACTGTAAAAATGAACTGTAATTTCTTAGAAGAACTATAATTTCAATAAATTTCTTGTACTTAATAATTAAACACTTCAGTTTAAAAACAATGTTGCCATTACTTTAAGAATAAAACTACAAAATTGGCGAATTAGTATCCAAGTTTTAAAAAATGGGAATAAGAAATGAAAATCTGCTTACACTTCAACATAAATTGTGAATTAATTGCATATATTACAACTATGAATTCCTCTTGTTCGAAATGAGCATGAACTTATTAAAATGTCTTCAAAACAGTAAAATGACTAATTTATAACTTCCAATTACTTTTATCTACAAAATGTATACTGATAAAGACTTTCCATTTTATGTCAAACATATATTTTACTTAAAATTTAGCCCTAGAGTCCCTAAAGAAAATAAGGTAATAATTTTATTATTAAAGATCATTTTAATGTATTAAAAGTCATCCATTATTCATCATTCAGAATTTTATTATCATTCATTCATTCTGCACCCATAATATTAAGACAGACTATACAGGGAATACTGACAAAACCCTTTCCCTCCAGGTTAGAGCACACAGAACTTTGTCTAAAAAGGAGAAGACAGAAAAGAACACTCCCTGGATAATCAACTCAAACTGTGAGTTTATCTTACATTACTTATATGACTTGGAAATAACAATGTATGTATGCGAAACTACTGTACCTTATTAAGGATCAACTTGTTAAGGAAGAGAATCAACCTATCTCGTTCAAGTTTATCTGTGCACTATTGAAATAAATGAGAATCTGGTCAGAACTGAATAGAAATACAAATTAAGCTATTACTATTACTAGACAAAATCAACCAACAGCCCATAAGTAATGCCATCTTTTAAACATTAAAGAGAAAAATCATAGAAATCTGTCAATTACTGCAATTCCTTAATGAATCCTGAAAATTACATTCTTTATAACTTTATATAACTTGTCTAATTTCCCTAGAAAGGCAGACATTGTAAAGTCATCAAACAGATTAATATATAGCTTTAAGGACATATGTAAAAATTGAAGTAAGTGAAAAAATTGGTCCAAATGATACTTTAAAAGGAATGTAAACACAAAAGAAAGTATAAAACATACACTGCAACAAACAGGTAGCAATCAAATAAGCTGCATGATGAATTAATTTGTCCCCTTCACCATGTTCTAGTGTTAAATCACAAATTCTTAAAAAAAAAAGAAATTTTTTTTTTGAGACAAGGTCCTGCTCTGTCATCCAGGATGGAGTGTGATCACAGCTCACTGCTCAACCTCCTGGGTTCCAGTGATCCTCCCACTTCCAGGTGAACCACCAGGTACATGCCACCATGTCCACTAATTTTTTTATTTGACAAACTGTATAAAATTCTTTGTAAAGTGCTAACTCAAGGTTTCTTTTTTGGAGGGTTAGCGCTGTAGTTTTAAAAGGTTTTTGCTATCTTCACACTTCTAAATTTAGTATGCTAGCATCAATTAAGATTTTTCCAAAATGGAAAATCAGAGGTACATACAACTCTAGAAGTCACCATTTCTTTTATACACCTGTCCAACTCATCCATACTTAAAGACTGACTAGTAGGTCAACTAAAGTCATTTGAAAATAGTAACTGAAACACATAAAGCGACATGGACAAATTCTAACCCATTATTCATTTTCCTATTCATCTAACTCAGATTTAAGTAAGTATAAATTACAGAAAAATGAATGCAGAAAGTTACAGTAATAATGTGATCAAACAGAATTTAAATTTAGTTTTAAAATTTAACACATACCCTAGTGACACTATCAAATAGTAATTTCCTTAAATGATATCCTTACCCTCTCTAACATTCCAATGATATATCTGGTATCTGTAAAAGGTCCTATTTCTTCGTGACATCTGCCATAAACAATAGCAAGGGCTTGTAAACATAAACACTTCATGTTTACTTTTGGGGTGAGCAAGAAGCGATGATAAAGCTCATTGAAAAATTCATACCTAGATTAAAAAAAAAAAGTTCACAATAGAAATAACCATGAAATCAACAGTGAGAACAAATGCAACAGGATATACAGAGTAGCTCACGATCTCTTAATTGATCCACTTTCTTCATTCTCATCTTCCTCCAATAGTAATCTCAGGTAATAGTCTCCTATTTTAATTTCCTCTGCCAGGCACTCATATTTAACCTTCATAAACAAAAGCAAATTACACTATTTTAGTATACAATAGATTTTGGCAATTTCTAATAATTATTTCTTATAATTCTTTCTGTTCAGAACTTATTTCTTACAATACCTGTTAATTCAATATTGTTAACATGACTATTTTAGCTAAATGCTGAGAATTACATACCAATTTTATAAATGTCAGACTTGCCGATAAAAACGATCACAGCACTATGTGGTGTCAATTAAAAAACGAAGAATAAAATCTGCTTTATTCCCTACTGGGTTTACCATAAAAAAGCAAGGAGTAGATGGTCCTGCATCATACATAATTTGCTCAACACACATACACTACTTCAGGTCTTCCTTCTATCCCGCAGCTCTACCCCCGGTGATGTGCCAAGACTTAAAACCAACACATCAACTGCATTTTACATTTTCGTAAAGAATTCCTTCTATGTCAAATCACCCCATTCTACTAAATTGAGGTGATAAATGAGTGCAAAGTCAAAGATCAGGAGTTGGGCCAGCACCACCATGCTTGCACTCAGGTTGTGTGTCTCAAGGAAAGATTTCAGGCAATTATAAAAAGGAATTCTCAGATCAAAATTCTTTTCCAAAGTCTGAAATAATGGATTTCTAAAAATATGAATTATATAAAATCAAATATATATCTTCGTTTCACTTTTTTTTTGAGATGGAGTCTCACTCTGTCTCCCAGGCTGGAGTGCAGTGGCGTGATCTCCACTCACTGCAAGCTCCGCCTCCCAGGTTCATGCCATTCTCCTGCCTCAGCCTCCTGAGTAGCTGGGACTACAGGTGCATGCCACCACGCCCAGCTAATTGTTTTATATTGTTAGTAGAGACGGGGTTTCACTGTGAGAGTCAGGATGGTCTTGATCTCCTGACCTCATGATCCACCCGCCTCGGCCTCCCAAAGTGTTGGGGTTACAGGCGTGAGCCACCGCGCTGGCCTCACTTTCTATAAAGTCTAAGCATTCAATTCATTCAATTTCTATTAAGCATATACTGCGTGCCATGCACTATTCTAGGCACTGGAGACGCAGCAGTTGAACAAAGGTTTCTGCCCTCACAGGTGAAGCCCATAAAAAAGTGAAATATATTTGATAGCTGGGTAACAGTAAGCACTACAGAGTGAAATAAAGCAGGAAATGGGGATAGGGAGACAGAATGTAGATGTAAATATGTGTGCATGTATAAAAGGGGCTGCATTTTTAAACAAGGTATCCAAGGGAAGGCCCACTCAGATAACGACATTCGAAAGATCCAAAGATGAGAAAACAAGTTATGAGGCTATCTGGGGAAAACCTTATTCTAAGCAGAGGAAACACCAAATAAAAAGACCTTGAGGCAAGAACGTGAGTTTGGTGTTTTCTAAGAAGCCTGTTTGGCTGGAACAGAGTGTGAGAGAGGGAGAGGAGTAGGAGATGAGATAAAAGAAACAATGCTTAGCACGGGGGGTTACATAGATTCTGGCTTGTAAGTCATTTTAAGGTCTCAGATTTTAAATGAGATGGGAAACTACAAGAGCACCAAGGGTTTGAGCACAGAAATAATGTGCTTGCTATTTAGCAAGGTAACTCTGCTATGTTGATAACAGATTCCAGGGAGGCAAGAGTAGAAGCAGTGATACTGTTGCAATCTACCAGCAAGAAGGTCTGAATAAATTTTGAAGGTGTACTGTATGGAATTTGCTAAAAAACCTGATATGGGGTTTAACAGAAAAAAAAATGTCAAGGGTTTTCACTAGAAAATAAGGACTAGTCGTTATCTAAGATCATAAAGAGTGTAAGAGAAGTAGGCTCAGGGGAAGAACAAGAGCACAATTTTGGAGAAAAGTTCTAGATACTTATTAGATACCCAATTATGAGTCTAGGTATGAAGTATGAAGTCTAGGGCCGAAAGTCTAAGCAAGAGATAAAAATCTGGAAGCCATCAGCAAATGAAAAACCTTTAAAGCCAGACTGGGCAACACGGTAAAACTTTGTCTCTATAAAAAATACAAAAACTAGCTAAGCATGGTGGTGCAAGCCTCTGGTCCCACCTACTGGGGAGGCTAAGGTGGAAAGATTGCTTGAGCCAATGAGGCAGAGGCTGCAGTGAGCCAAGATGGCACCACTGCAGTCTAGCCTAGGCAATAAAGCAAGATCCTGTCTCAAAAAAATAAAATAAAATAAAATAAAAACATTTAAAGCCATGAAACTTAATGATTTCATTGAGGCAATGAATCAAAATGAAAGAGGTCAAAGAACTGAAACTTTGCAGCCAGCCAACATTTAGTGGTCAGCGAGATGAAGCAAAATGAGTAAGGAAAACTTGATAAGTAGACAGTGAAGAAGGAGAAAATCTAGAATACAGACTCCCAAAACCAAGTAAAGGCAAGTTTTTCATTTTGTTAAGAAAAGAATGACCATATTCAAAGTATTACATGTTTTGGAAACGCAACTGGGTTAAAGATCAAAGCCTGCAGGATCACTCACATGTTCAAATTTAAAGCTATTATAATAGTCTAAATTACATATGGTTATAATATACTTCAATTATATATACACCCACACATATAAAATTACCTACCACCACGACCTTTCTTGTTTTTCCTGCTCTTTACATCAATAGTTTAACAGAACAGCAAAATATGGTCACATTCAGAATCAATTAACACACAAAAAAATCAAACAAGTTACAAGGACCAAGGGAAACAGGGTATGTTTCAATGAAAAAAGAACTCAAAGGTCCCAGAAATGGGGGAGAAAAAAAAAAAAAAGGAACAGATTCGGAATGCATAGAATCAAATTTATTAAAATTCTTACATGATTCTCAGGTACAAAGCTAAGTTACTTAACAAAATTTTTTATTTTGTCTGACACAAAGATTAAAGTTTTCCAATATTTCCTACATAACATTAAAGGGGAAAGGCAAAGACAAGTTATATAATTACAATTTAAAAAAAAATCAGTCCCCAAATAGTACACGATTTTAAGATTAATATACTGGAAAATCAAACTTTACCTCAAACTCATGGTGGTTCCAAGAGATCACATTAGCACTTCCAAGCTCTCTGTCAATATTAAATGCTCTCATTTCAGATTCAAGAGTATCTTTCAGTTCTTCTCGTGTTTTGAAATTCCAAATAAGGTTTGACCTGGCATGGTCTTGACCAAACCTAGACATACATATTATCAGGAAATAGCAGGATGAACTAAGCATTTTAAAAAACCTGTAAATATCCCTTACTGTACCTTATAGTACATTATAATAAGAAAAAAAAAGTGGAATAGACTTTAGCAAGTGTAAGTAAAGAAAATAAAATCTGTGTAAAGAAGTAGAGTAAAATATTAATGATAGAATCTTAGTGGTAGGTATACAGATATCCACTGCAAAATTCTTTTACCTTTTGTATGTTTGAAAGTTTTCAAACATAGGCCAGGCGCGACGGCTCACGCCTGTAATCCCAGCACTTTGGGAGGCCGAGGCAGGCAGATCACGAGGTCAGGAGTTTTAGAGACCAGTCTGGCCAATATGATGAAACCCCGTCTCTACTAAAAATACAAAAATTAGCCAGGCATAGTGGCACGTGCCTGTAGTCTCAGCTACTTGGAAGGCTGAGACAGAAGAATCCTTGAACCAGGGAGGTGGAGGTCGCAGTGAGCTGAGATCATGCCACTGCACTCCAGCCTGGGTGACAGAGCAAGACTCTGTCTCAAAAAAAAAAAAAAAAAAAAAAAAAAAAAAAAAAATTCATAATAAAAAGTTAAGGAAAAAAGGGAACCTAAACTATACAACAAATCTGTGTGAATTTTTTAAAAAATCTGATATTTCAACTTCAATGTTTATTGCTAATACAAATTCCAGTTAGAAAACAATTCTATTGGCCAGGCGCGGTGGCTCCCACCTGTAACCCCAGCACTTTGGGAGGCCGAGGTGGGCAGATCATGAGGTTAGGAGTTCGAGATCAGTCTGGCCAACATGGTGAAACCCTGTCTCCAGTAAAAATACAAAAAATTAGCTGGGTGTGGTAGCGCATGCCTGTAATCCCAGCTACTCGAAGGCTGAAGCTGGAGAATCGCTTGAACTCGGGAGGCAGAGGTTGCAGCGAGCCGAGATCACGCCACTGCACTCCAGCCTGGGCAACAGGGCGAGACTCCGTCTCAAAATACACACACACACACACACACACACACCACAATTCTATTGTCAGATATAGAATTTTAGGTTGGGGAGATAAGAATTGCTGGACTTTTGGGTAAAGCATGTGGAATCAGCAACAATCTATATATGTTAGGACTTTATAGACTACCCAAGAAAGAATACTGCAAACTGCCAAGGTACGACTGAGCATTTTCCACGTATCTTCCTCATATACTTGGAGTAACTATTGTAAAACATTTGGGAACAAGTCTAACTGGGGATGAACGGGCTTCACATATGCTTACTTTCAAGTCTGCAATCCGCCTAGAAAGTCTCATTTCAGAGTTCCAAGGAAGTTCTATGGGGCGCAACACAACTGAGAGAGAAATCCAAGGCATATACTTAAGGATATACTATATACATACTGTATACTTTAAAAGTAGTGAGGGGGAGTTTTCAAAGGACATATTTTTCTTTATTGGCCAAGGTATAATTGATATGTCAGTTTCCAGAGTGAGTACTGTAAGTTATCTAAAAGAAGCTTTGCAAACTCCCCAAAATGATTGTTTCCCTGTCCTATGTGTACGTGTGTGTGTGTGTCCAGGAAGGGGGTGCAGGGTGAGGGTGAGATTAGTGGATAAGAAGAGGGAAGAGGTTACCACATTTGAAAGGAGGGAAGGCCCTCCTATCAGCTAACTTGGACACTCATTTCTCACAAGTCTTATGTTATTATCATCTGCCTCTTTTAAGACTCCATTTCCAGGCCGGGCGCGGTGGCTCAAGCCTGTAATCCCAGCACTTTGGGAGGCCGAGACGGGCGGATCACAAGGTTAGGAGATCGAGACCATCCCGGCTAACACGGTGAAACCCCGTCTCTACTAAAAAAAAAAAAAAAAATACAAAAAAAAACACTAGCCGCGCGAGGTGGCGGGCGCCTGTAGTCCCAGCTACTCGGGAGGCTGAGGCAGGAGAATGGCGTAAACCCGGGAGGCGGAGCTTGCAGTGAGCTGAGATCCGGCCACTGCACTCCAGCCTGGGCAACAGAGCGAGACTCAGTCTTCAAAAAAAAAAGACTCCATTTCCAACTAGGAATTATGCAATTATTTCTAAGCCCGCAATAAAGTATTTTAAAGTAATCATCACTAAGCCTTAATAAAGTCTTTAATGTAATTTTAGTTCCTCAGACTATCACTCTATGAAAAGCCTTAATTTTAGGAGCATCTCTAGTCACCCCAATCTTAACAGTTATAGTTCCTGAACTTGATGGCATAAAAATACTTGTGGCATAAAGCAATAGTTTCAGGGAAGAAAAACATGTCATGATGCTCTCATGGCAATACTAAATTTAATCTTTACTGGAAAAGAGACTTAAAGTTTACCTATAATAGAAGAGATCCCAATTTGCTTCTATTTTTATTCTTTGTCTTCTCTTTCGAAGAACTACTGGCTTCTGATTTATATTCTGGAATAGAAAAAACTTCATAGTGCTCAATCTGGGGCTACCAAATAGGCTTAGTCAGAAGATCATCAATTTATAAGTGATGAGAAACATTTCTTTCATCAAATTTTGATGGAAACAAAAATTAATGGAATAAATAAAATCTACAAAACATGAATATAAATGTAGGATATTAAATTATATCACATATAATTTGACAACATATATTTCTATAGTGTTACTCAAGTATTTTCCATGTAGTCTAAAGCTGTTTCAACACCAAATTTTGTTAAAGTTTACAGTGATTAATAAAATTTATAATAGTCAAAAACAGTGACTTGTTTCAAACATTTACATGCAGTTAACACAAAAGTCTTGGGACAACAATAAATGCAAAAGATTACAGATTATTAAAGTGCTACCAAAGCCAAGAGGAGCAAGTACAAATTGAAATAGCTAATGGAGAAGAAATGTGTCTACATTCAAACACATGTGAAGTAAGACTTGAATTTATTAAACAAAGAATTATCAAAGATGACTTCACATGCCAGGCAGCTTAATGCATTTCACACATGTAGCAGGAACTTACACTCACCATATTGTTTTTGTCCTGAATTTAGTTGTAAAAGGAAAAAAAATTAAAATAAAACAGAATGACCCTAGATCTGCTAAATTATATCTATTACACATCAATATAAAATTATCTTCACTTTAAGACTAAAATAGGTGCACGTGCTTCTCTAAGCCTGTGACTCAAATTTTAGGCAGTCATAAACCCTTTGAGAATTCAAAGAGAGCTATGGCCCCTGTTTCAGAGATAGGCACATACTTAAGGTTGCAACTGGAAGAGAAGATTTCAAGGAATTCTTAAAAGTCTCTATATGGACCAGAGGTTAAGAATCTCTGTTCCAAATGAAACCTATGTATATATCAGACATGAAAACTCTAATCTTCATTGTGATAGAAACAAAAAGTAGAAAGTGGTATAGATTAAAACATGGAAGTCTGTAATTTCATTAGAGTGCAAAAAAACCCCAGACTAGCTGATATAGAAAAAAAAAGGTAAAATAAATTTTAAAAAATATTGTTTGAAATATAAACCCTGTAAGTTATATAAGAAAATGTTTCCTACAAATTTTAATTCTGTGCACTATCACGAAAGCTAATGCAAACTGGTTTGAATAAAGTATATAAATAATTCAAAATTTGGTTTAATGACAAACCTTTTCTTAAACTTTCTAATTAAGAAGTACTTTCTTCAATCCCTCCTCCCCTCTAGGACAAAAGGCTGGCAGTCCAAAGTAACAAAAATGTAAATACTATACAGAAAAAGGGCAAAAAGCTCTCCCTAAACTAAGTGACTGAATTGGAGACTCAGGCTAACAGTTCTAACTAGATAAACAAATCCCTAAACTGAAAATAACAAAGAAAAAGCAACCTTACACATTAGCCAAAGGTTACTAGTAATCCAGCACAGAGCATCAGCTGCAAATGGAACCGACTTCATAAACACTGATTATATAAGAAATGCAGATTATTTCAAGAATTGCCAGTTAATCTTGACAATGATTAGTTTTCAGACTCTAACTACAGCATAAGATCGTTTCAAACTTTGATGTTAGTGTTTCTATTAACAAAACAGTCACAAAGATTATTTGCTGTTCTCTAAAGAAATTAATGCTAAAAATAGGACCCACGCAGAAAGGAGATAAGCCATTGATGCTAACCAAAAGATCTTCTTGACCAACATTTATCTGGCATCATTATTTGCTCAAAACTTTAGCAATACCCCATGGAAATGATACCAACAAACCAGTAAAACATTTTTTATATTAAAAATATTCTTTTCCCTCTAAATTGTTTTAAAATAGCAGATTATTGTCTATAGTTTTAGCTAAGACAGCTTTGTGTTCATGCTTATGTTGGATAAATGTTACATATGAAGTCTGATGCCAAAAACTTATCTGCAGTATGATAACTATATTTAACAGCTTGAAACAACTGTTATTTTAGAAATCAGTTTAACTACCTGAAGCCAGGAGCTTGCAATTTTTAATAACTGTGAAAATCATTCATATCTGTAGATTTTTCAACTGTTCAAATGCTATACCAGTACTATCCTGACCAGATATGTATATAGTGCCTTTACTATTATCTTGCTTGTATATCAAAGAAACCCTATAAGATAGAGAAGGGAGGTATTGTTATTCCGATTTATGAAAGAGGAAAGTAAGGTTCTAAAAACCCATAACTTGGATTAACAAGTAATGAAACTAGGCTCAGAAGTTAACCAATTCAAAGTTCAGTATTCTCTTTACTATACTACATAGCCACTTGAAAGCCTGTCTAATGATTCCTTATATTGAATATATCACTTATATAAATTAGCAGTAATCTATTATTCTGGAGTTCTAAAGAATTGAACATTGACTCCAGTTTCAGATAGATACACAAGACTTTTGTTCTGCTATGCTTACATATTCTGGCAATCCATAAGAAACCCACTTGTTTTAGAAAGATATTAAAGTTATTTTCCTTGAATAAGGCAATAGCTACCATAAATAAGGAGAAGGTTAAAGAGGAAGAATGTACGTGTGATCAACAAAAACAGAGATCAAGACTGCTTCTACAGGACATCTTAATTCATACTTAACCACTGCAAAACCCATTATAGACAGAAGAATGCATTACTGAGTCAGGTTCTGTAGAACATAATGCATGCTGAAGAATAAGACCAAAACTGTTTTAGATCTAACTTTGATGTGAGAAAAAATTACTACAAAATTTAAGTATACACAATACATTTAATTTAAAATGTGAATCTTATCTCCAGAACACTTGTCTGGCTAGCTCTGAATAAAAAGGCTAACAGGAAGAGCACCTTTATTTTCACAGGTATAAAACAAAGTCCAGAGAAGAAGGGAAATAAAAACCTAATCATCAACTCATAAAACTATGAACTAAGGAAAATGTACATAACAGTATGAATTAGAAATTAGGTACCATTCATTTTTAAGCTTCAGGCATTCAGCAAGAAATATATCAATACCATCTCTGTGAACAGCAGGAACTAAAGTAGACTAGGACACACAGAAGTGCTAGGAATTTGGAAGCAAATTCTACTTTTACCTCTTTTTGAGCAATGCCCATCCGATCCCTCCAGTGCATCAATACAAGATCCACTTTTTCTTTGGCAAATTTTTCAACTTCTTTAGCAGCTTTTCCAGCTAGTCTTTGCCACTCTGGAACTTTACTAAATTTTCCATACTGATCCTGTAAAATAATGTTGAAATCCATTACATGCCTGTTTGCAAATTTATTTTAAAACTTTATGTAAAGCTGTGTCATTCTATCTATCTTATAAGGTAAATGCTGAATGTTATGGTTCAGTGAAGAAACAAACTGAAAACTTCTACAAATTATACTTTTTATCCAAAAAACTTTAACTTTTCTACTTAGGTTTCAAGATGATTCTTTTATGAGGGGTGGCAAGATGCAAGTGGGAGCTGGGTGCAGACAGAGAAGGATGACAGAAAAAGAATATATATAAGAAATTATTATAGTAGTATATCATAAAGATGTTTAATTTTTCCATGGATGGCCCAACCTTATAATTAACACAAATCTTGTAGGGAAAAAAACCCTACCTATAACTTTTTTCATGGTCGGCCCCTTTTACCAACAACATTTATCAATCTCCTATGTGCAAAGTACATTTACACACTTATTGGTACTCCAGAACGTACCAATAGGTTGAATTAGAGAAACAAAACATAGAATAAAATGACCACTATTCATAACATTAATTTGTGATGATAGTTGCATAACTCTGGAAATATACCACAAATTATTTAATTGTATACTTTAAAAAGATGAATATTACAGGATATAAATTTTACCTCAAGAAAGATATCAATAGTTAAGTATTACTATTCAATGCAATGAATTCTTTGTTTCTAAAATTTTTAGTGTGTTTCAAAAAAGACATATATATATAACAGTACCCTTACTCCTAAAAAAGACACACTTGGGACAATTATATTTACCATTGCTATTTTCACATTGTCTCTAACATGCATCCGATCAGCATCCTTCTCAGGCACGAGATCTGAGCTGTCCAAGTATGCCAGCAAGCCTGGCGGCTAAAAACAAAGCACAAAATCCACTTTCAAAACAATGTGAAAAAGAAAATTTAGCTTTAACAACCCAAATCAATTAATGCTGTGGCTTAGCTATTGAGGGTAAAACTTTAGGGCTTTAGGGTAACTCCTATAATAAATACCTTTTCAATCAAAAACAAACCATCCCCTTTTAACAATACAGATAATTTGTTCGATTAAATTTTATTAGATAGTATATAAACCTAATTTCTCAACTGACTTACCAAAATGCGTTTCAACAAGTTTGTTGCGGTTGCATTATCAGCTGTCCAGAGTCCCACTAAATGTCTACTTAGCTGTCTGAAAAAAGCAGACGTTGAGAAAGGTTTGCTGCTTTATCTCAGCTAGAACAGAAAAGGAATTTTTAAGAACAAAATATCACATATAAATTATAAAAAATATGGCTACAGGTAAAAAAAAATATTCCGATGTTAAAAATAATTACTAAAAATTTCTAATTCTAATGTGGCAAGTTATAATTCAAATGTTACTAATATTTTGGAATTTTCTAAAAATTAAAATGTTTTCCTAATAAATACACTCATTTTCAATAAACCTGAACATGGAAAAAGTAGTTTCTATCCCATTTAAAGGAAGAAAAAAACAGTAAAAACAATTAGAGTTGATGACACAAATAATTTGCATAACAAGTCCTACTAATATAGTGACAATGGCATCCTGGCATTTTTTGGAATTCTGAACAAGCAAGAAGTCAACAACTATGTTCTAATATAACCGTTTTGGCAAGGTCAGAGAGAAAATTATTTTCACTTCTAGAGTCTGGGCAAAGACCTAAACCACTTACAGCAAATTATTCAACTCATCTCACTTAAAAGCTCTAAGAGTATATTTTAATTCAAAGTAAAAATCTAAGATCCAAGTTCAATCTATGGTTTAGTCATTTACTAATTTTAATCCCCATGTCAACATCTGTCTCCTTAACTGAAAGCTCCTCATAAGTAGAAACCCTATTTTACTCACCAGTGACCTTTCTGTGCTTTGGTGGGGATTCAATTACCATAGCTATAAGAATGGTCATGAAACCTATGAGGGAAATAACCAAATAACCACCTACAAACATATGTTTTATATATGTTACATTATTGAAGAACAAAATTTAACTGCAAAACCCAAAATATACTTTGTCTGTCACCAGAAAGTGAATGCTACTAAAACTGTTCATTCCTGTGCCAATTTGAAAGCTAACATACTGAAGTAATTAAACTTGTAATTTCCTTCACTGGCATTTGGTAAGTTATCATGTCAGTGACTCCTAAAAAGGCTTTAGTTAGGGACAAAAGAGATAACACTTTATAACAGCAATTTCTAAAAGATAAAGCAATGCAAATAGAGTGATATTTCTATTATATATTGACAGATCTTTAACAGCCTATTTCAAATATTACTAACCTTTTGGAATTTTCTCCAAATTAAAATGCTTCCCTAATACACTAATTGATCACAGTAGGGGAATTTAACTGATTAACTATACTAATGAGGAACACAACAAGGAAGCATTTAACATTGGGGGCGGGTTAATGGAATAGGCTATCAACAGTCTCTGCTTTAATGAAAGATGCTGTCTAGCACTGCTAATAAGACAATACTAGGAAAATATCCTTCTTATTTTTATCCTCTAAGACTACTTTTGTTGTTAACACAAGTGAGGGAGGTAGTTTCTTCTAATAGTATAAATAGTAAAAAAAAAATCACTGGCAAGGCAGCATACCATGACGTATAATAACTACACACAGGTGACAAAGAAAATGTACAGTATTGTAACAAACTAAACATTTAACTCAGCAACTTATGCTATTATTTAAAAAGTCAAAAAATATAATTAAAAATATTTATGATACTCATTGTTTTTACTAATACGAATCATAGTATGGTATGCTTAAGATAGCTGAAAGGGTCACATGTTAGAAATCACAAAGAGGGTTAAAAGGGCTGGAATTCATGTAGTGTGGAATATATGAGTAAATTTATGTGTTTATATTTGAATGACTATTAGGAAAAAGGGAATCATTTAATTAAAAGAGATTTAGGTTAAGTCTAGCTTCAGCTGGATATGTAAGAGTATTTGACCAAAGATATTTAAAAATCAACTATGTGAGGTTTTCACATGGCATCACATGCATGCAAGATGGTCACAGGAATGTAAGGAGAAAAGGCCTGAGCATGTGGTTCTAGTTCCATAAGCTTGTATGTACTCTTTTCCATACTGGTCCCATGACTGTGGTGTCAGAGCCTGATAATAGGTTACTGGGGGGAAAAAGGTAAACAGTGTTTCCCCCCAAGTTATCCACAGGCAGGGACAGTGATCTTTTGGGCAAAATCCTTCTGTAAGGAAAGGAAAAGAACTAGGTGGATCAAAAGAAAATGTAATATTTGTGTAATACAAACACATTTAGTTTTATGTAATATCTGAATCAATTATCTATAGACAGGAAGTTAATTTATAGCAAATTGAATTAAATCACCTACCTATTTGTAAGCATCCTTTGATCTGAGCTTACTGTAAACATCGCTGTATGCAAGTGTCGAGGTAAGGCACCTTCACTTAGGGCAAGCTCCTGCATTTTTGTAGCAATTTCTTTATCACCTTCCTTTGGAAAAAGGGTAAGATGACCCCTAAGGCAGCAATCCAGGACAAACTATCCAAACTTTAAAAAACTAATTTTACATCTTTAAATGAAAAAACTATTCAGTATGTAATAAAAGTTTAAAATGCATCTTCCACTCACCCAAAAAAAACATAGGTTGAGTAGTAGCACAGGTAATTTTTAAACCTTTGGAATAAGGTAGAGATGTTTCCAGACAACTTTACCTCATAAACTATGCTTTGCTAAACTTAATATTAAAACTAGGTTCATTCCCTGTGTGTGTAGTTGCCAACAAAAAGGAGAGGCTTGGCTATTGCAAGTTCTGTTAAATTTGGGTACTTTGGAAGCTAATACTGAGCAAAGAACCCATTAGCTAAAGGGAGAAAATTAGCCTTTGGTTGTATATACACACTAAAAACGCAAACTTTGATGTTCCATCCAGTTCAATGCCTACATATAATTACAGCTACTTAAGGGCATACTAATTCTGTGATTGTGTGCTACACTTATGCACAATAGATGAATTTTTTGGTAAACGGAGAATTCTTAAATTGTATTCAAATTGCTTCTATGACAACAAAAGAATACGAGAATCCAAAAGCCATTTAGACTGATATCATTGTAAACATCAAAGTATGCAACAGACATTCATGGCCACCTTATCTTTTAAAAAATATAGAAACATAAAGCAACTATCTTAAAGAAGCAGTATCTTGGACAAGATCATGCCCCAATCTCTAGAGTTCAATTACAAATATGCTTTAGCAAGAACTTTTTTGTTGCCTTATTTGATATAATTTTGCTATGAACTAACTCCATCAATAGAGTTCTATTCAATCTCAAGATCCTTCCAAAAAAGGGCAACAGAACACTAACTTTTAATTACTTTAAGTAAAATGAACAAATAATGCAGTAACAGATTTATTTGCTCTACAACTTCGCCTACTATGAAATTAAAACTTTTATTATTGAGGATTGTTTCTGTAACAAGCTTAAAACTAATTTCTAAATAAAGATTTAAAATTACTTTTCTTATCCAGAGAAATGTTTATTTCCCAAAAAGACTGAAAGGCAATACTGTCAACTTCAATTAAAACAGCCTATCAACATTCAAGTAAGGTTAAAATTTCAAAACTGTTCTCTCACCTCTATTATTGCCTTCATAACCAACCCAGCTCCTTTTATTATTGCCATGGAAGGATGCTTTAAAGTGAGGGGGAAAAAAGTATCAAAAAATAAAGAATTTTATTCCAACACATTTAGCTGTTTACTCTTAAGAAGGATATACATTTTTACACAACGTATAAGCCATACAATTAGTGAAGGATACATCTCAAAGTCAGTTTGGTTAAATATTTTAGGTATTTTCACAATATAGCCTTAGAGATACAGACACATAAACAAAAAATTTATGTTAGTAGGAAACAGCCAACAATTATTTGAATAATTATTTGAATGATACTAATAAAAACATAAATACCATATATACATACATGTACCTAGTAAGTACTATAGTACTGTATAAAATAACAAACGTTTTCCAGTGTTTATGAAGAGCCCTGCTAAAGCTCATTTTATTATTTGGGAATTTGTAAAGAAAAGGGAACTTTGGGCCTACCACAGAAAAATGAGTTTTTCACTATTAAAATGGAGGCCAGGTGTGGTGGGTCATGTTTGTAATCCCAGCACTTTGGGAGGCTAAGGCAGGAGAATCGCTTAAGTTCAGGGGTATGAGAACAGCCTGGGCAACAAAGGGAGAACAGCCTGGGCAACAAACAAACAAATAAATAAATAAATTAGCCGGGTGTGGTAGCATATGCCTGTGGTCCCAGCTGCTCAGCAATTGAGGTGGGAAGATCACTTGAGTCTAGGAGGCTGAGGCTGCAGTGAGCTGTGACTGCATCACCGTACTCCAGTCTGGGCAACAGAACAAGATCTTTGCCTCAAAAAATAAAAAAGCAAGATACAGAAAATGGGCAGAGTGTCAAAACAGCAGTCAACACCCATCAACAGGGCTCTACATGAAACACCAAGAAATCTGTATGCTCAAAATGTACCAATATGATAATGTACTAGGTACATTTGTCTATATTATAGATCAAGCTTGTCCAACCTGCAGCCTACATAGATGTTTATATTTATTCAAAGCCAACCCAGGATGGTTTTGAATGTAGCCCAACACAAATTCTTAAACTTTCTTAAAACATTTTTGTGATTGTTTTTTCTTTTAGGTCATCAGGTATTGTTAGTGTTAGTGTATTTTATGTGTGGCCCAAGACAATTCTTCTTCCAACATGGCCCAGGGAAGCCAAAAGATTGGACATCTCTGCTGTAGAAGTATGCAAATGTTATCTTAGAAACAGTGATCCTAAAAGTGGTTCCCTTAAATTCATTGCTATCTGATAAGAAAAATATAAGCTCTCACCTGAAAAAGTTTAAAAAGGGTTCTTCCATTGGATGCTACCATCTCTAAGAGCATATCAAACTGCTGCCCTTCAGTTGTCTCACTATATGGAGCACAGAGGGCAAAGGTAAGGAAGTCCAAGAGCGAACTAATAACTAGGGCACCAGTCCCATGATCCTGAAACAAAGCAACAGATTCTCTTAAAGACTTGAAGATGGGGAGCTTCAGTTACACTGTAACAAGAATGTGTTCCTTTCTGTTATTCTATATGTCAGACATAAACATCGACTTTAATTTCTCAACATGAGGTTCAAAGTTGGATGACTCTTTAGTACTTGCTTTGCTCACACAGTGAATCCATTATCCATCATACCTCAAAAGGAACAACTAAAATTCAGTCAAATTTCAAGAGTATAATCAAGACTTCTCAAATGTGTATAACAAAGGTTAATGTTTATTTGTATAAAAGAAATCTTTGCCAATATTTAAAAAATTCTGGCAATCTGCTCATGTTCCTTCAAGATGCTATAGAATGCCCATCTCCAAAATTGTTATCAGGAACTGATGAACAAAGATTTGGCTTAATTTTCTTAGAGCAGTTTATTTAATAATGACATTTTTAAAGAAAGAAAAGACAAAAATTGGAGTATCACTGTGAAAATCTAAAGGCTTTGACATGTATCCTTCCCAGATGAATGGATACAGTCCTAAGACAAAATATTTTATTATCAGTGACCAAGCTGAACTGTGACCAATACTGACCAAAGCTGGGGGCTATAATAAAAAAACAAAATCATCCACATGGCACTTCTAGATTATCTTTCAATAATGGCATGATATCTACCATGAAGACAAATTTAATTATAACTTACCACATGGGAATTAAATTTCTCCAGTAAGTTTTCCAGAAACTTCTTTGATGAGAGAAGAGAAGCTTTGTTTAACTGTTCTTGTCTTAAGTCATAGTCGTCATGCATGGGCTATTGATGGAAAAAAAAAAAGTGGTAATTCATAAGCAGTCCCACGTGCTAGCATCACGCAAAAGTCATTTATAAAGAGTATTCAAATTACACACTGAAAGAATTAAAAACCATTGCCTTTAAAGTGTAAGACAAAAAGGAAACTCGTGGTAAGCAGGCAGAAGTGATGATTTACCATGATTTTGATCAGACTTCACAGATAATTTGCCCAACAATTAACTCAACATATACACAAGGTACTCTCTCAAAAGTCACAGATCTTA
This sequence comes from Rhinopithecus bieti, assembly GCF_001698545.2. NCBI lineage: Eukaryota > Metazoa > Chordata > Mammalia > Primates > Cercopithecidae > Rhinopithecus > Rhinopithecus bieti. The sequence continues at coordinate 6,568,575 of NW_016804447.1, read as the reverse complement.
TTAAAAGGTAAACAACATTTGCCCAGCCAGAATTTTAAAACTAAAATTTGAAATAAAACTTAGTATTTAAAAGCACGTAGTAAACAACAAATACTTGTCTCAAGGGTGATTTTCTTTTAACTATTGAAACATTCCAGCATGATGGTTAGGAGTACAGCTCCAATCCAAATTTTACTACTGACAATAACTGGGAGACATTAGGCAAGGTAAGTTACTTTACGTAACTCTGAGTTGCATTTTCCTCAGCTGTAAAGTAGGTGTAATAGTATTTATATAAGATTACTATAATGCTTAGATGAGATAATTCATGTAAGATACACAGCCAACACCTAATATGTAATGAGGGCTCAATGTTTCATAGCACTGTTTACTTTTTTTTATTGTGGTAAACTACATATAACAAAAGTTACCATCTTAACCATTTTAAATTACACTGTTCAGTGGCATTAAGCATTCACATTTTTGGGCAACTATCACCACCACTCATCGCTAGAATTTTTTTCATTTTCCCAGACTGAAACTCTGTAATCATTAAACAACAATTCCCCATTCTGCCTTCCTCCCAGCCCCTGGCAACCACCATTCTACTGTCTGTGAATTTGACCTCGTATAAATAAAATCATACAGTATTTATCCTTCTGTGACTGACTTCTTTCACTAGCTTCATGTTCTCAAGGTTCATCCATGTTGCAACACGTGTCAGAATTTCCTTCCTTTTTGTTTCTGCTCATTTAGCAAATACTGTACGTTGCTATGATTAACTGTACAAACTTTGGAGCCAGAAAGTGGGCTTGAAGCCTCCTCTACCACTTACTAGCTACACGACCTTGAACAAGTTACTTGGGCCTTAATTCCTTCTCTATAAAATAGATATAATAGTAGTAACTTCTAAAGTTCATTGGAAGACTGAATAATATATGCGAAATTCATAGAATAGTACCTGAAACACAGAAAAAAAATAATTATTGTTTATTAAACACCTTGATAAGGCCCGTTAAAGATAAAACAAAATTAAACAAGAATATTATCCTCAGGAAGCTGACAGATTGAAAAAAATACACCATGTTTAGAAATAGCAATAATCCAAAGAAGAAATTGCTAAGAAAGATAAGTGTTATATTTATGAGGGTAATTTCACTTCAGGGAGGGATAAATCACTACCACCTTCAGGAATAGGAAAGCTCCATTTATTTTTAAATTTTTTAATTGTTGTGGGTACATAGTAGGTGTGTATATTTGATAAGCTTCATTTAAAAGCTGACTTGAGCTCTTAATGAATGATGAGCAGGGAAAGAATCCTGAGCAGAGAGAATATATGACATATTAATATATATATAGGTCTCTGTCCATGGCTCCTGACATACAGCACCTAAAACCCTTGCAGACAGGGGTACTAGCAGAATATTTTGTTGCAACAGTCTTTTACTCTGGTTCCTGACACAGAGCTCCTAAGGCCTTTGCAATTTCCTGAATGATAGGGGAGCCTGACACAAAGCTCTTTACCCTTAGAATTTCCTGGGTGATAGGAACATCTTTTGTTATAATAAAGCAACTCTCCATGTCATTGTTATTTTAAGTTCTAGTTATCTCACTACTTGTTTGGAACAGTAAATATAATTAATTCACTTTTGGGGATGCAAGGTTTTATAGAAGTGTTTACTTATGTTTATGTACCACTAAGCTTGCCTAAAACACTTTATATAAGGAAAAGTCCCAGGTACTACACACAAAACTGAGATAATGAGAAACTTCAAAACTATACTAAACAATTGTTTCTCCCTCTGTACAAGCTGCCACTGAGTTAGATCTTTACTGCGCAACAGCTTTCAGATGTACCTCTTCTTTAGCCCCTGTGACTACCCTAGCTCAGCAACTCATTTCTTAAATGACAATTTGGTCTACTTGCCTCTAATTTTACTTCTATTCTCCACATACTACCAGTGTGGGTTTTTAAAAACTCAAACCTGATCACGTGACTGCTCTCTCGCTAAAAAATCGTTAAAAAAGGATGCAAATCTAGCTCCTCCCTCCTGATACAGGTTTTTTACTACTGTGTGCATACATCTCTAGCTGCAACTCCTAATTACCACCCCACCCATACCTTATAACCCAACCATATTTAATTATTTGTTGCTTTCCAAACATGCCTTTGTACATGCTATTCCCCACTCAGGAAGGCCTTTCCAGAGCCAGAAAATTCCTGCCTGTCCTTCAAGATTCAGATCAAATGTAACATCTTCCAGAAAGAGTGGGTGAGAATCTTTCATCTTCCCCTCATCACCAAACAAAAAGTGCTGCTTTTCAAGATCCTATGGCCCCTACTACCTTACCTTGTACAGATATGCCTACCTTACCAAACTGTCAACAAAGTGAAGGAAGAAAAGAATTTCTGTCTTAAAGATCTTTGATTTTCTGGCACACAGAACATTGCCTGGTATATAGAATATGCTAAACAAAGGTTTATTTGAATAACTATGAGAACAATTTTAAAAACATAGAAACAAGAACTGATTGGTACAATGAAAATCTGGGATTGTGGAAATCAAAACCACCAGTCAACTTAAGAAAAACCAGTTTCCTTAAGAAAACTACGACTTACACACATAAGGGCACAAAGCATATCAACTGCTGCATGGATGACTCCATTGTTGCTCCTTTTGAGTGCTTTTACTACCTTCACCCCTAGACGCTCACGAAACCTTTTGGAACAAAAACCAAGCATATAATAGCAATATCAAAACATTTTAAATTGTTATATTATTGAAACAGGTCATATTAACTTTCCATTGCATTACTGGAACAATGATGTATTTTAAATTCCACCTGTGAAATTTATCAGTCTTCATAACAGTTTTTTCTTCGAGAGGGAAAATATTTTTGTGGGGTTAACTAAAACTAAAAGGCACGTAATTTCCCATTCAAATTCAAGAGTCAGTAATATTACTGGTGAGTATGGGACCAATATTCCGCTTCTGTTCCCCTCACCTTCCTTTTTCATTTCTCATGAATAAAGTACCATATCACCCTATAAAAGGTATCTGGTTTAGTCAGGGGAAAGGAGGTGAATCATTCATTATTTGCCATTTTGAGTAGTTCAAACTCTCTAAGAGAAGTTAAGTTTCAGAAGACAACTTACTTTGGAAGCTGAGTGAAAGCTAGGAAACCAGCTTTGGATGCCACAAGCCTCCTCACGGCCTGGAACTGACTCTCAAGTTCTGCATTTGAAGCAACGACATCCCCCTCCTGGGACAACAATGCTGTTATGGCATTATTGATCAGTTTTTCTTTGTTTTCTGAGAAGAGACCCTAGGTGAAGAAAGAGTATTTCAAAAGAGTTTCCATACTAAAAGTTAGTAACAATGAACAATTATAAAACTTATCTTACATCTTGTGTTACTGCATGCAAGACTCCACTGTATGAAATATTAGCATTGAACCTGAATACAGCATCTGCAAAGTTGCCATCTGTAAAGAGATTAAGAGGTTCAAAAAGAAGATACGAATTCCTAATTCTTAAATTATTAAGTAGATGGGTGGAAATGTAATTACATTTAAACCAATACTTACTTGGAGGCGTAGCTAAGAACCTGAGGTGAAGGCTCTCTACTTCCTCATCAACAGGCATGCTGAGTAACCCCCATCGCTGACCTTTATGGGTTGGTGTCATTTTTACACAAACATCTCTATTACCAGAGGCTCTTACTCCATCCAGCAAACTTGCTAATAAGGAATCTCTAAGTAAGAATAAAAGTAAAAAAAGGTTTTAGCATTGATGATTAAGGGGAATTCTGATCTAGCATGAAGCATAGGCCCTTTAGCCGGTAACCTGCTCAGGGACACACTACAGTTACAATGGGAAACACAAACAGTGGGGCTAAGGAAGAGCTCTGATACTAGCTCTTCACTGTGCTGCTACATGACATTGCACAAGTTACTTAAACACTAACTTCAACGTCTCTTTCTCTCCCTTTATTTTTAACAGCTTTACTCAGTTCTAACTTACAAATCACAAGTCATCTAATTAAAATGTACAGTTTGATAATTTTTAATACATTTATACAACTATAATCACCATCATCCAGTTTTGATATATTTTCATCACTCCAGAAAATTTCCTCATGCCCATTTGCAAAAGAACACTCCCCAGCCCCAGGAAATCACCCATCTATCTCTATAGTTTTGCTTTTTAAAGAAACTTCATAAAAACAGAATTATAGAATATGTAGTCTTAGGTGTCTTATTTTACTTATCATACATAGGCTTTTAGGATTCACTCAAGTTGTTCCATGTATTAGTTCAGTCCTTTTTTACTGCTGAGTAGTATTCCATTGTATGAACAGACAACATTTTGTCTGTTCATTCACTGGCTGATCTAGACATGGATTGCTTCTGCTTTTGGCTATAATGAGTAATGATATTATGAACATTCATGTGCAAGTCTTTCTGTGGGCATCTTTTCATCTCTCTTGGAAACCTAAAAGTGGAACTGCTGGGCCATATAAGTATGTGTTTAATCTTTTAATAAATTATCAAACTATTTTTCAAACTGGTTTTATCATTTTGCCTTCTTACCAGCAATGTATGAGAGTTCTTTTCTCCATATCCTCACCAATACCTGGCACTGGCAGTCTTTTTGATGTCAGTCATTTTAGTGAATATCTAGTAGTTTGCATTTTTGTTTCCTAAAGATTCATGATCTTTTCATGTATTTACCATTCATATTTCTCCAGTGAGGTGTCTATTTGAATATTTTGCCCATTTACTATTGGGTCGCTTGGTTTTTCAGCATTGAGTTGTAAGAGTTCTTTACATATTCTGGATAGAAGTCCTTTATTAGCTATATGCTTTGCAAAGATTTTCTCCCTATGATCTGTCTTTTTCTAAATGGTGTCAAAGTTCTAAACTTTAATGAAGTCTAATTAACAACCTTTTTTTCTTCTTTTCTGGATTCTGTTTTTGGTATTGCATCTGATAAATCTTTTCCTAACCTCAAGTCACAAAGAAGTTGCTGTACTTTCTGCATGTAAGTGTTATTGGGAATAAGAGGACCTTCTTCCTATGGTTACTGTCAGGACTAAGCAAGATAATGTACATAAAGCATCTGACAAACACAGCGTTAAGATCCTTCCTCTGATTAGAACATCTGTACTTTTTTTAAGATGTTCTTTTTCCTTGAATTCAGGACAGGAAAAAACATAACCATTGCTTAACATTCCAGTCTTGTTGACCTTAGATTGAAAGCTCTGTAAGGCAAGAAACCGCTACCGGTCATACTAGACTACTGGAAATACTGTAAAAACACTATACAGGCCAGGTGTGGTGGCTCATGCCTATAATCCCAGCACTTTGGGAGGCCAAATCACTTGAGGTCAGGAGTTTGAGACCAGCCTGGCCAAGACGGAGAAACCCCATCTCTACTAAAAATACAAAAAAAAAAGAAAAGAAAAAAATTAGGTGTGCATGGTGGCGCACGCCTGTAATCCCAGCTAATAGTGAGGCTGAGGCAGGAGAATCGCTTGAATCCGGGAGGCGGAGGTTGCAGTGAGCCAAGATCATGCCATAGCACTCCAGCCTGAGTGACAGAGTGAGACTCTGTCTCAAAAAAAATAAAAATAAGAAATAATTTGAAAATGGGATGGTCATTTTAAATATGCAAGAAAATGTCTTTTCCCAAGTTAAACAATTTTAAATTTCTAGACTACAACTCTTTGGTTTTCCTTGTTGACCAAGCACTGTGCCTTGCACATACTAGGATTTCAAAAACTTAAACTGAAAAAAAAGATACCTTTCTGTTGAAGAATATTTCCGTACTTGCCCTTTTATAAATTCAATGGTAAAAAGTTGTGGATTTTCTGAGTCACAGACCAATGCAAATACCTAATGAAAAAACAAAAAATAGCTTCAACAAAAAAATGTTTATGGTTTTAGAGTATTTCATTATAAAATGCATCGCTTAGCTTACAAAAGTATTTTAAGATGTGATTTGTTTACAATATAAAAGTTTAAAACTGCTTAAAAGTCTCAAATTTTCAGTTATTGAGTAACAAGTTCCATTCTTTATATATACTTGGAAAATAACTTTTGTAATAATCATTGTTCTATGATCAATTAATATAAATATGTTAAGAGTTAAATACAAATTCTGTCCATTTCATATGCTTTAGCCAAGAGTAAACATTAAAATAGAAAGAAAACTATCCTAATTTATCAATAGCAAGAAATCTCATTTAAGCTAACAATGCTGAAACTTACTTCTCCTAAAGGCTTCAATGTTGCAATATTATAGGTTGCTGGATCACGTTCTACTAAACATGTTTCTGTAAGTGCTAGAACTCTTTTTACAGGCTCCTTCAAAAAATAAAATTGAGACATATTAAAAGTTATTTTAAAATGTCAAAATCAGATGAATAAATTTTCATTTTTAACATATGGGTCTTACCGAATGTCTAGGTGATATTTTTTGGACTACAAACTCTGCTAAAGATGTGATGGATTCATCAGTGCTGTATTTTCCAAAGCGAAGATTCAAATATTGCTCAAATTCTAAAGGCTCTTTCCTGATTCGCAATGAAATACCTATGTAGTTACCAGCATGGTCTATTGCACTTTTAATAATCTCTTCTCTTTGTTCTGATGCAAATAAATGCTGCACAAATTTAGAAATTTAAAAAGTCAGAGTTGAAACAACTGAAATGTGTCTATAGCTAATCAACTTATAGGAAAGGTATTAAAGTAGAAATTCTAGACAAAAAAGAGGTAGGTCTTAGAAGTAAATAAGCAGTTGTTTCAATGAAAAGACTATTACTAAGTTAAAATAATAAAGTCTGGGATACAGAGCCTGGCAAGTAACTCATTGAATGGCAATTATCTCAAAATTTCTCAGGTTCTGGTTCTCATCACCTTACGCAAAACAGCACGCTGGTTCTTCCAAGAAGGGCCTCCAAGGAACCCCAGCCAAGCCACTGGGGGTGATGGGTACTGTGTGGGCAGGACTCTCAGTTTCAAACAAGGCAGCTCTGATTTAATCTATTTTACATAGTGGGCTTCTTTGCAAGATGATGCTGAAGAATGTTTAAATGTTTACAAGTCATTGGCCTACTGATGTTACAGACAAACTTCCTGGGCTCTATTTACAAAGATAAGGAAACAGGCTACAGCTGAGTATCTGTCATTTGAAATGCTTGGGATCAGAAGTATTTCAGACTTCAGAGTTTTTCAGCATTTGGAATATTTTCATTACACTTACCAGTTGAGCATCTCAAATCTAAAAATCCCAAATTTGAAATGCCCCAGTAAGCATTTCCTTTAAGCATCATGTTGGCACTGAGAACGTTTCAGATTTTGGAACATTTTCAACTTCCAGATTTGGTATGCTCAACCTAAACTTGCATTTGGTGCCTAGAGGCCAGAAATGCTAAATGTCCTGTAAAGGGCAGAGTAGGTGTCCCACACAAGAAAGAATTGTCCTGCTCAGAATGTCAGTAGCTCCCCTGCTGAGAAACACTGGATCACATCGTGTTTAAGAACCTGATCTTATTCCTAGCAACTTTTTATAGTCACCATAGATGCAAAAGGTACTAAAAGTTTGTTGAATATATCTGGTATAGTACCATATTTATAGTGAATTGATTCATTTTAGCTAGTGTCTTACAGTGAGAAAGTGGATTAATTCAAATCAAAACTTCTTGCTGCCACCAAGTAATACAAAATGGTGGCAATAAGAAGAGTATCAAACAATTTCAATGCTTAATGTTTACCTTATTATTCCATTTTATGGCTTGGTTGAATTACTGTGATACAGTTATCCTATTAAGGCCTGACAGGCCATATTCTTGTAATCAGGTATGTTTACCAACAAGATGTTAAGCATTTCAAATTACCACTGACCAGGGAAGACAGTCTATGGATAGCACTAAGACAGCAGGCTTTGGGCTAGGAGAAGAGCCTTCATCTTTTGGGTCTAGCCTCAGAGGTAACACACGGAGGTTTACCTGTGTGTTCCTAGATAAGGGAAACTAGGATGGTACCCATCAAGTGGGGAAACAGTAAAATCTAAGAGGAAAAAGGCCTGTAACTCTGAAGAACAAACTATATTTTGTACATCAGATTATCTAGCCCCCATCATTGTTTATTTCCCTTTTGCTAACATCTACTCTTACATATGTAAAAGTTCTAGGCTTACTTTGGCTCTGCTACCAAGAGAAGGATATTTTATCTACAAAACACTAAATATTGAAGCAGCATTCCCAGAACACTAAGGTAGCTACAAATATTAAATTTTCAAGAGAAAGGAATTTTGCAATTAAGTTCAAATGAGTCTCTCCATTTGGAGACTTTCTCTACTGTACATCTTTGAGATAGAAAGGCAGGATATATCTTAAAAAAATAGTTATCTATACTTCAGCTTCTATTACTGATTAACAGGGTCTCAGCATCTTAAGTAGCTTCTATTACACCCCATAATTTACTTATATATAGTTCTGAATTTCAGAACAAAAACATGTAATGAATTCCAAATTAAGTTTCAACGAATACTCAGATTTCAGATTATAAACAGTTAGGCAAAGGATGAAAGGCTCACAAAAGTAAGCTATTTTAAATTACTTTTTCAATTTTTTTTTTCCTTTTGTGTAGAGCAAGATCTCGCTATGTTGCCCAGGCAGGTCTCAAACTCCTGGGCTCAAGCTATCCTCCTATCTCTGCCTCCCTAAGTGCTGGGATTATAGGTGTGAGCCGCCATGCAAGCCTTAAATTACTTTTTCAAAGAAAGCTTAGAAACTTTTTGGTAAGACAGTAATACCAATGAAAATAACAACTGTAGTCACTGTTTACAGTACTAAGCCATTCATTGTGTGTAAAGCATTTTACATAAATTATCTCACCAGATCCTCACCCTCCTCCTTTTGGAAAGCAGCAAATTGGGATTCAAGCTCAGGTATCTTTGATACCAAAACCTGCACTCTTATACTTCTTCCCAGAGGACTCACGTGAAATTTCTAAATGAAGTATAAAAGCTTTTGCTTTCCTTCAAATGGTCATGCCGCTTTTAAAGGGGTTTTTTTTTTTTTTTTAAAAAAAAGTACTTACCAATCTACTAAATCCTCCATAAAGTATACAAAATCCTCCTTGATAATCTGAGAGATCTACAAATCCTTCAATATTTCTATAGTCATAGGAACAGAGTACTCTGTTGGTTGCTGGATTAATTTGGTCAAAGCCTCCAGGAGTTACTTCCAAAATTACGGGTTTTCTTGAGTCACTCCAGTGATGCTTATAGCAGTTATATCTCTAGAGATAGGAACAGTATTACTTTTAGGTTTGTAAAATAAAACTATATAAAATAAAATTTAATGTATCAGTCACTATTGAAACAACCAAAAATCTAATTGTCATCATAAATATTTAGAACTACTATCCAAATTGTTAAAAATATGATTAATGTTAGCCATTTGGAGGTGTTTAAGAATGTTTGCACTAATTGAAGACAGTATATTCCTTTTTAATTAGCAAAGGTTTTGGGCTACAATATTTTGTGAAGCTATTTTAAGCCACTCTATGTGAATTTATAAAAAGAAAAAAGGAAATCCTACATAGAAATGTATTCTAAAAGAGTTTTATTGGAAAAAAGATCCACTTTCTTTGAGGGATTCTTTTAATCCAAGTTCAATATTGAAAAGAGCTAAGTCACATTTCAGGGAAGTTGTAATATTCAATTTAAACAACCTGAATCAGCTCAGTATATTAATGTATATTTTTTTCCACATAACCAAAAAAAAAAAGGCCTGAGCCTAACAATTTGACCCTTAGGCGTTTCTAACCACACAAATTGAAGTATTTCAAGCATTTAAATCATAATAAGCAAGTAAAAATGCATTTAGACGTAATTTTCTTTCACAAAGTAAAGTAAGCTGAAGGCTCAGAAATTATTTAAGAATTAGTTCGTATCCATTTTGCCTATTCAGTTTTTGTCTTTAAAAAGAAAAAGAGTTTAATTTTAATCAAGGCTGCTAAGCAAAATGATGCGATACGAAAGAAGAAAATAAATTTAAAATAAAAGAAAATTGAAGCAAAGAGAAAATAAGGATAACAAAGTTTCAGATGTGAAATGAGTATCCTCTCCCCCACCGAAACACCACAAAGTTTTCCCCCCATCAATATAAAGTGGGATACATGGTCATTTACCATTTTAACGTAAAATCAATTGGCTGCTCTACAGTACAACTATTTCTAATACTGAAATAACAAATTATCTTCTAGGTTTTCAGAAAAAGAGAGTGAGGCACTAAGTAATGAACACCTCCACTAATATCCCAACACTGAAGTCAGCAATGACCTTCACAGGACATCAAGTCTCCTCAACATTACTGATCTATGCATCACACACACATAGTTCCATAAAAGTAATTGTGCAGACAGACAAGGGGCCTGCATTAATCCAAGAATACAGAACCTTGATTTTGAACTAAAAGATCAATCAATGCCACACCTCTCCTGCAGGAACGGGAGAAGAAGGTAGGGCACAAAAATTGTGAAGCTTTCCAAACTACACTTGTGTACATGCCTCAAGACCACTATATAGAATATTCTCCATTCCTCCCAGCTCATAAACTGCCATTAATGAGATGTGCTGATAGAAACATCATTATATCTCAGGATTGCACAGACCAACCAAAAAGGACTTTGAGAAACCCTGATTTAGAAGTATATCTAGGGCAAATGGAGGTCTTAGAGCCAAATTCAACTTAGGCAAGAAGAGTGCCGTTTAGCCAGGACAGCATTTGGGGTGGAATCTAAACTTGTTTTTAGGATGATATAGGTGTCACTTTGAGCCCCTTACTCCTGATGTAAAATTAGGTCAACTATCCTTTGGGCTATCTTCTAGAGGTACTGTTTCTACCACAAGATTTTGAAAAGTATGAAGTGGCGGAAGTTAACCGGTACAAAAGACAGCTTATATAAAAAGTCTAAGTATGCTTTTGAAAGCAGTTGTTTCCCAAACAGATGAAGTACGTCACCTGCCAATATAGAATATTAAAATAAGCACACCAAGTTATGATTTATAAAAATTTGACCATGGCTCATCAGGAACAAGAAATAAGCAGCTCGCTGGTTGCCATTATACTATTTTAAAAGGCTGCTGAGCAACCAGTCAATTGCTAGAGTTGAAATTAATGAGGTTTCTAGGATGCTAAAACAAGGAGCAGAATATTCATAGAAAGGATGAGGGCCTAAGACGGACAGGAGAATGGTGCTGCCCGCATATTAGAATTCAGTTCCTGCCTTTTGCCAAAAGCTAGGGTTCTGAACAGTGCTATAAATTTAAGCATTATTTTTCCCCATTATAAAAGTAATACCTGCTAATGGGAAGAAAGTTAATATTTCAAGAGAGTGAAAAAGCATACACGCCTATTCCTCTTTCCCAGAAGTCTCTGATTTAGTTTAAATGCTGCTGTTACATTACTGGAAAAGGCCTGGGAAAGTTAAGATGACTCTGATATGTTACCAGTTTCCTCCAAAGCTGTCAGTGCACCATGCCAAGCTTCAGTACGGGCCAGATCCAGTCCAAGAACATGAAAGAAGACAGTTTCAATATGCTCAAATCTTAAAACTTGAACACTTCTGAAATAAGAAACTCCTACACGAAACAACGAATGCATGTTCCAACAAGCACTATCAGCAGTGTGACGCTCTCTAGTATTATTGTTTGGAATACTGAATAAGGACTACCTGAATGCTTATAGTGTTGCTTTTAAATGCTCCAAAGGTTTTTTTGCCTGATTTTTTTTTCCCACCTACCAGCATCAACATTCTTAAATCTAACTGTTCATATTTGAGTTTCCATTAAACTACATCATGCATCATATGGTATCAGGAGACATTAAAATTTTGTTCCCGTTTTTTCCCTTTAGCTTTGCTACAAATGGAACACACAGATTATGAAATGATTTTTACAATAAAGGGCAACATTTGAACAAATAAAAATACATAATAAATGTTAAATATTTACCCTTCCTGTGATTTTCCCTCTGAAAATCGGTTCTAAATCTCTGAAAGAGAAAACATAACCACAGTTTATAACAGACTGGTAAGGAAGACTTGGCTCAGTCCCTTCTACTCAAAGCAAGTAAAATCCTGACTTGGTAACCTGGACACTAAAAACTGTTATTCAAGTTATAGTTTAAGAATATTCAGGCCGGGTGCGGTGGCTCAAGCCTGTAATCCCAGCACTTTGGGAGGCCGAGATGGGCGGACCGATCACGAGGTCAGGAGATCGAGACCATCCTGGCTAACACGGTGAAACCTCGTCTCTACTAAAAAAAAAATACAAAAAA
>NW_016804447.1:6544645-6555857 GCF_001698545.2 Rhinopithecus bieti | reverse complement strand
TAAAAAAAAAAAAAAAAAAAAAAAGTTATTTTGACTGGTGCTACTATAACACAGTAAAATGTAATGCTTATTTTTGTCACTTTAATTTCATAATCACTGATTAAATCAGCAAAATTTTACAAAATAGAGGTCTAGAAGTTGTGTCTTATAGTAATTCTATAAAGAAATTCTTTTAAAGGTAGTCAGAAAATTCAATATGCATTCTTATTTTAATGATGACATTAATCCAAAGAAATTAAAATTAAAAGTGACAAGAACTGGGAAGTGAAATTTTATGATTACTTATAAATTTGTTAATAAGTTTGTGAAACATGCCTAATTTGGAATTAAAACAGGCCAGAATAATTTTGAATATGTTTTCTTACAAATGTTCAGGTTACTCTTGCCTTTATACACACATAATCCTACTTCCATGACAAGTATTTTATACCAACTGGACTCATGACTTACATATGTTTTTATTACAGTAAAAGTATAAGCCTTTAAAATTATAGAGAACTAAACTACTAATCGTACATAAAGGAGGTGGCCACAACTAATAGTAACTTCAAGTTATACCCTTGAGAACCGAGAAATAAGCGTATTCTCCCCCTCCTCTTTATTTATTATTTTGGATCCCCAAATCAGAGTATTACATAAGCACATCAATCTCTTTCAGAGTTGACATTTCTATCTTAAAGTACTGATTTAAGGGAGGGTAATGGGTCACAGCCTGGCTTTTAAAATTCAAAGGGAGTTCATACAAACACCTAACAGCTTCTAACAGGATTACCTGATTTGTTACTTCTAAGGTATTGGGATTATATGTAGTAATCGCATGAGTTCCAACTGAAAAGACACGCTTATACCTACAAAAGGAAAACAAGTGCTTAAATTTAGTGTTAAACAAAAAGATATTTTATAAGAAAATATATAACACAAAACATTTCAATAAATACACAGAAATGTGTTAGTTGATTAATGGTGACTAATGTAGCTTAGCTATATATTCTCACCTTTTTAAATGTTCTAAAATGTTATTTTATAAAAACCCACCCACTCATTTTACTGTGAACTATTAACATATCTAAGTAGAAAAGTATGACTTACATGCAAGCAACCTTGTGTGTTGCTAGTATAAATTAAGTTGGGAAAGCATCAGCTGAGGATGCTGAAAGATTCTAAATGGGAAACTTTTATTTTAAAAAAAAGACACTACATACCAATGCTTTCAAAACACCCTTACAACAAAGCCATTCGGAAAGGAAGGAAAAGCTATGGCCTGGGGCAACTGGTCAGTCCATATCCTGGAACACAGCCATATCCTGGAATCTTAATAGTTTCTACTTAAGCAACTACCTATTACATTTCAGTGTTGCAATTTTATAGAAGTAGGAAGCCTATACCACAAACAAGCAGTTTTCACTTCTCACTTCATTTCCTTTCCTTCAAGTAACATATTTGAAGGAGAAAATACATTTGGGTATCAGTAATCCTTCAGAAGAGAGAGGAATTCATAATCATAAAAGGAAATTGAATTAGAAAAATTTATTTAAAGCAAAATAGTTCTTTGGAAATAAAATATTAAAATGGATAAAACATTAGTATATATAAAACAAAATTTAGGAAAACAAATAATTCACACAACCATACAGACAAAAGTTTTTTAAAATGTTGTGTATAACTCTATGCTGACAAATTTGAAAATTAAGAATAAATCAACCTTTATATGGAAGAATTTAAGAAAGCTGCAAAGAATTACATCCTCCAAAAGCACCAGGCTCAAATGATTTCAAGGCAGAAGAAACCTAAGAGGACCAAGTAACTCCCATGCTTCTTAAATTGTTGCCGATAACTGAGTAAAGGCAGCTTCTCAATTCTTTCAATACTACTAAAATCTGAAAAGACAATACAATAAGAAAAAAACCCCACAAATCTATTTTCAAAGTTAATATTAGCAATACCAATCAAGTCACATTTTAAAATAGTAATACACCGTGACCAATTACGTAAACACTTCAATATTAGAAAAATCTATTGGTTATATTTATTGAAATATCTATTTGTATTTTAATACGAGATTTTTAAATTTTTATATGGATATGTNTATACCACAAACAAGCAGTTTTCACTTCTCACTTCATTTCCTTTCCTTCAAGTAACATATTTGAAGGAGAAAATACATTTGGGTATCAGTAATCCTTCAGAAGAGAGAGGAATTCATAATCATAAAAGGAAATTGAATTAGAAAAATTTATTTAAAGCAAAATAGTTCTTTGGAAATAAAATATTAAAATGGATAAAACATTAGTATATATAAAACAAAATTTAGGAAAACAAATAATTCACACAACCATACAGACAAAAGTTTTTTAAAATGTTGTGTATAACTCTATGCTGACAAATTTGAAAATTAAGAATAAATCAACCTTTATATGGAAGAATTTAAGAAAGCTGCAAAGAATTACATCCTCCAAAAGCACCAGGCTCAAATGATTTCAAGGCAGAAGAAACCTAAGAGGACCAAGTAACTCCCATGCTTCTTAAATTGTTGCCGATAACTGAGTAAAGGCAGCTTCTCAATTCTTTCAATACTACTAAAATCTGAAAAGACAATACAATAAGAAAAAAACCCCACAAATCTATTTTCAAAGTTAATATTAGCAATACCAATCAAGTCACATTTTAAAATAGTAATACACCGTGACCAATTACGTAAACACTTCAATATTAGAAAAAGCTATTGGTTATATTTATTGAAATATCTATTTGTATTTTAATACGAAATTTTTAAATTTTTATATGGATATGTGGTAAAGATTTATAAAATCGATCATTTTTTTCTTGTCTATTTTTAAAATCAGTATATTATAAAAATTACAAAGGAAATGATCAATTTTAGTAATCTTTACCACATATCCATATAAAAAAGTATTGCTACATTATAAATGCTTTTTTTCCTAATTCTACATGTCCAAAGTAGAGTGAGAAACTAAAGAATTACAGCACTTCCCTCTAACAAAAAAGCAGTCATTTGCTTCTTTTTAAAGTGGAGTGAGGGTTAGGGGACTGGTGAAGTAAACAAGCTATCTAAAGAGCTTAAAAGTCTCAAAACTTCAAAGTCTTTGTCAATTAATAGGAACTAAAACAAACAAGTAAGATTTTGCTCAATCTGACTTAAAAGCTGCACAATGAAATCAAATGTGTGATAAGAGATGTGAATTCACAAACTATTTTTCAGAATCACCTTTAAAGTCAAACATGAAAATGCTTATAATCCTGAAATAAAACAACAGAATTTGTTTATTTTATTCTGGGAGCAAAAAGTGAAAGAATGCCTGAAATGTTCCAAATGTAACTGCTGGTGTCATGTACAGTCTTAGAGGATTGGCTAAGAAAATCTCCTTTTCAATCTTACACCAATCTTCTCTACCACACCTAAGCCTCTTGTAATATCTTTCTCATATAATTCTGTCATCTAGATCATACTGTCAAAATTCTTTGAGATGACAATATTTTAGACCTATATTGTCCAATAAGACAGTTTCTGATATGGCAAATTTCCACTGTCCAATAACGAAGCAGTTCCCAACCTTTTTGTCACCAGGGACCAGCTTTGTGGAAGACAATTTTTCCATGGACAGGGCAGGGAGATGGCTTCAGGATAAAAGTGTTCTACCTCAGATCGTCAGGCATGAGTTAGATTATCATAAGGAGCGCACAATCTAGATTCCTCTCATGTGCAGGAGGTGGAGCTCAGGCGGTACTGCTTGCTCGCTTGCCCACCGCCTACCTCCTGTTGTGGGGCCCAGGTCTTAAGAGGCCAAAAACTTGGGCTTGGGGGCCCCTGCAATAAGGTAGCAATGAGCCAGGTGTACCTATTGAGCACTTGAAGTGTGGCTAAGGCAACTGAATTTTACATTTTATTTAAAGTTAAATACTTTAAATAGCCACATGTAGTTAGTGGCTACCATATTGAAGAGATCACATTCTGGATCCTTCAGCAAAAGGATCCTGGAGTTGTATACACACTAGATCCAGCAGAGTACTGTCATAACTAGTAAACTCACAGCTATCTTTCAGATAAATACTGAGCTCTAAAGCCATCCTAAGAAAGCTACAAAAAAAAAAAAATCCTAAGAGAATTCCCTTCCCCTCTGCATTCCCTTCCGTAAGTACTCCCCATGCCACTCCTCTTTTAAGAGTGGCTATTGAACTTCCGCTTAAGGATGGGGCAATTATTTCTATGTCATTTAAGACATCTTTATAAGCAAACTTGAACTTCCAAAGATTACCAAAAAAGCCTCCTTGGATAACAGATAGAGATGAAAATCTCTAAAATGTCTCACATGTATGGAAAATTAGTCACAACATTTACAGCTAAAATATTTTTATCAGCAGAGCATGATGACTCACACCTGTAATGCCAGCACTTTGGGAGGCCGAGGCAGGAGGATCACTTGAGGTCAGGAATTTGAGACCAGCCTGGTCAACATGGGGAAAACCCCTCTCTACTAAAAATACAAAAATTAGCCAGGCGTGATGGTGGGTGCCTGTAATCCCAGCTACTCAAGAGGCTGAGGCAGGAGAATTGCTTGAATGGGGGAGGTGGAGGCTGCAGTGAGCCAAGATCATACCACTGCATTCCAGCCTGGGTGAGACTCCATCTCAAGAAAAATAAAAAATAGAAGATTTTTATCTTTTACTAAGTCAACAGTGTCCCAAGTCAAAGAACAGACAAAGAGTCCATGGATTCAGGGAGGCACAAGTCTTCATCTTTGAGGCTGACTCCTACCATAGTACCCAGCATTGACTACAGTATATACTCAATAAATGCTTAATAGCTAAATAAAACAATTTATCCAAAAATGTCACTATGAATTATTAGCCTGCTCTTGCCTTTAAAGCAGGATGTCAGACAGCAAGTAATTTTACACCAATTTTAAATTCATAGAACATCAGAAAAGGCTAAGTTCATATTTTATGACGAAAATATTCATTTTATTGGCTGAGAAAATATTGCCATTTATAAATGACAATTTAATTTGCTGTTCTGAGTTTGCGATGAATTTATTGGCTAATTCTTAAAATTATCATACTAAAATTAGAAAAATACAGCCATATAAAATTTAACAAGACTGAAGTCAACAGAATATGAGACATTTATGACACATACCATATACATGATGTGAAAAAATATTACAGACCTTTGCCCCCCAAATGAAAAATTAATATTCATTATTGGCTTTACCTACTGCACCTGTTTTCTTTTTATTCAGGGACTAAACTTACATCATTAAATGCCTACAAGAAGTAGGTATTTCTTAAGTTATCACAATTCACAGACTTATTGTAATACAATACATTATCAAACATAATTTATGTTACCATTAGGTGTAATGTTATTTAGAATCAGGAAACAAATGCCGCTTAAAGAAATACAAGTGTTTGAGGCAATTGCTTTATCTATGGGGCATTTTACTCCCCCTGCAATTGGTGATAAAGAATAAGCAAAAAAAAATGTGCTAATGATAGTATTGGTGGAGATAAGATCGTCTGAACAGGAAGACCACTGAGGCAAAAGCTGGGGATGTAATCAAGCTTTGGATTTGATAAGGTGATGCTTATTTTTTTTAACAGATTAAATTTATATTAATTTATATTAAAACACTTCTAAATTGGCTGGGCCACTGCACTCCAGCCTGGGCGACAGAGCGAGACTCCGTCTCAAAAAAAAAAAACTTCTAAATTATTTTAATTCCTGAAAATAAAAATGTTACAAGCATTCTTAAATTTTCTAGTACTTATGAATACTGCTTTCCTCTTTTAAATAATTTCTTTGGCCAGGTACAGTGGCTCACGCCTGTAATCTCAGCACATTGAGCGGCTGAGGCAGGAGGATGGCTTGAGCCCTGAGACCAGCCTGGGCAAGATGGTAGACTCCATCTTGGGGAAAAGAAAAAAAAAAAAATCCAACAAATTTTTTATAACATGATTTTTTTTTTTTTACATATGGTATTTTATAGCTTTTTTTTTTTACATAAGGTATTTTATAACTTTTTTTTACATGTTTTCTTTAGGCAAAATAAAAAAGAAACCAATGTGTTAGGTCAGATACTGTATTAGGTACTATAATGGATTAAATGGGTATCTGACACTGTGCTGGGTTCAACAATATGGCAGTGATTAAGAGTCCTTTAAAGATTTAGTTTCCTCCCAACATTTTATTAGTTATCTAATTCAGACTTCTGAAATAAACTTCAAAGTAATAAGAGCTAAGATTCTTGTTGTTGTCTGAAAGTTAATTTCTGACTCGAATATTTAACTAGCTTCTATCAATTAGGTATGTCAAATAGTGCCAACAGAGATACTACAAAAATACTGGTCACCATCATAACATCCATTATACTCTTCTGCACCGAAAATCCATGTAATGCAGTGTTATAATAGAGAAAATTCAACATTTTTGTAAACTGAGAAAGTTTATGTTTACTATAAAATAGTCGTTCTCAATCAAATTCTTGACATCAGAAAATTCTTGTATACATGTATTACTTTTAAAGTTCAAGATCCTCAATCATCTTCAGTGGAGAATCTATGCAAACAGGCTTTAAAGAAGCCAAAGAGAGCTATTCAAAGTTAGAAGACAGCGTTTATGTTACAGACTCTAGACCTCATAACACACAGCAAAAACCTTTATAATATCGTAGGCAAGGTTGGCTAGTTATAATTGTTCACTACTGGCTGATGCAAGGGAACTAACAAACCTTCCCTGAAAGCAATTCTATTCATGTCCCAGTATTGTAGATATTGACAACTGTTCCCTAGAACTAAGCCAACATCTACTTCCCCACAAATTTCACCTGCTGGCCCAAGTTCTGTCTTTCAGCTGCACACAGAGCATACCTAATTCTTCTGCCAGTCAGACCTTCCATTTGAATTCTTTTTCCTAGGCTGAATATCCTAGTTCCCTTGGCCATTTTAAAACAAGTTTTGGCCACCAATTTCTCAAAGCCTTTAGGATCCTCATGGAACCCAGGACTTTTCCTTTTATCATTAAAAGCTTGAGAATTCAGTAACTTGAACTAAAATTTTAGTCCATCTAATAATGAAATTAAGGATAACTGACCTACAACATTTCTTAGGAGATTAATGGTCAGCACTGGTAAAGGAGGCACTACACCTTAATGGTTAAGCACACCAACTCAACCCACACTGCCTGGACTACTCACTAGCTGTGTTTTCTCTGATAACTTCCTTAACCTCTTTAAGCTTTGGTTTCCCTGACTGAAAGGTGTAGATAATACATACAGTCATGCATTGCTTAACTATGGGAATCGATTCTAAGAATGCGTCATTAGGTGACTTCATCATTATGTGACTATCAAAGAGTTCTTCTCAAAATTCTGTGCTTACTAGTTTTGTACTTACACAAACCTAGATGGTATAGCCTGCTACACTCCTAGGCTACATGGTATAGCTTATTGCTCCCGGTGTACAACATGTTCCTGTACTGAACACTGTAAGCAGCTATAACACAATGGTAAATATCTGTGTATCTAAACATATGGGATCATCATAGATGCAGTCCATCATTGACTGAAATGTTATATAGTACATGACTGTATATCTACTTCATAATGTGAGAAAAGAAATAATCGATGTAAAGTACTTGGCACTTATGTGCCTGGCTAATGAGTATAACAGTCAATAAATGTAAGCTATTCCTATAGCTATTATTTCACTAGTTGACTAAGAGTGGGGAAACCCAAAACTCCAGTAGAATAACCGAACAAATTATAATTAGTATATTTATGTTTTAAAGTAGCCATAACTGCTTTTTTTTTTTTTTTTTTTTTTTTTGAGATGGAATCTAGCTCTGTTGCCCAGGATGGAGTGTAGTTGCGTAATCTCAGTTCACTGCAACCTCTGCCTCCTGGGTTCAAGCGATTCTCCCACCTCAACCTCCTGAGTAGCTGGGACTACACGCGTGTGCCACCACACCAGATAATTTTTGTGTTTTTAGTAGAGATGGGATTTCACAACGTTGGTCAGGCTGATTTTGAACCCTTGACCTCAAGTGATCCTCCAGCCTTGACCTCCCAAAGTGCTGGGATTACAGTCATGAGCCACTGCGCCTGGTCCATGACTGCTTTAGTGTATTCATATTCAAAACAAAGAACAAAATTAATGGGCAAACTGATCGTTCATCTGGTTGTATTGCCAGGATACTCTGTGGTGAAAACTTCACTTGAAACATCAGTTTCACCGAGGAGGGCTCATTCAGATAAAAAGTCGTATTCCTCAGAAAAGAAAAAGAAGAAATGGATAGGACATACTCTGCAAAATTGTTCTGAAAAAGTTTTCAGAACAAATAAAAGGGCAACCCATGAAATGTAGTATTTTAAGGCCTTAAAATCCATGATGCAATGTCCATCTTTTCCAGCTCAGATGGAGCTAGCTTTGAACACAACATTGTGTGTAAAACATAAGATTCCGATAAAGGAGACGTGATCCAATTTGCAATTCTAGGTGAAAGATGTTCAAGTCCCAGGTTGCCTGATAATAGTCACAAAACATTAGACAAAGAAAACACAAAATAATTAATGATAGCTCATCTTAAGTTTAAAGACTGGCAGGGTCAAGAGCAAGGAAAAAAAAAAAAAAACCCTCAGGATTCCTGGAGGTTATGAGGATTGGTGGGGTGTGTAAATGCCAGGCAGCAAAAGAAAAAGGTATCTTTTCTCTTATAGAACTCCATTCCTACATATAAGAAAGGTATGAGAAATTCACCAGCTTTCCTTTCCCTCAGGACTTCTCTCAATTTCCTGTATCCAGTTATTACAGAGACTATGAATGTAGTGAGCTTGTTATTAAATTTCATAGACTTGATCATTACACATCCTAATGCATTGAGGTGAAAATCCTGTTTAGATACAAAAATGGTACTCTAAATTCAGAGCATTTGCTACAATTAATGTATGCAATATTAAGGTGATCCACAGGTAGATTTTACTTATAAATTTTTATCCAGAAAAAATTAAGAACCTGTACCTTGAATATCGCTCTGAAGTTTTCCATAGTGAATCTGCACTTCTGCTTTAACTGAAACATCTGAACCTTCCTTCCTCTCTGAAATGGCTTACTTAGGTCAAAAAAGAAATTTTTCTCCTTCATAAAAGTGCCTTCCCCCCTGAATCTACTCTCCTTTTCTTGCTCCTCCCAGAATAAACATATAATTATGTGATGTCTATACAAGTTGGAAAAATGAAAAGTGTAGAAGAAGCTAATTTGCCAGCTAAGGCATCCACACCAATGATGAACAGACCCTAAATAAAGGCATTCAGCAGCTATCAGCTGAGGTATAATGAAAACTACTACAAAGGTAACAGAAATGGGTCACACAAATATCTTCAAGGGGACTACCTGGAGAGGTTATCTTTACTTTTGTCATATGAAGAGAAGAAAAAATATTTATGCATCTTTACTACCACAATCAATAACATCTTTCTGAAATGCTGGGTCTAGGTTAGCAACACAGAAATAGGCATGGAGGCTCTAAAAACTCAGGCCCTAAATCCCAAAAATCACATAAAAAATTTGTTGTACATAGACATGTTTCTAGACACAAGGTTCAATTAACTATTCTGAAACAACAGAAAATTTTTAATGTTGGCCATTTATTTTTTACATTAACACTGCTGAGGAGTACTTTAAACCTAGATTAGACTTGGCCGTATAAAATAGGTAAGTATAATAAAAAGTCTCAGTGCCATTTAATAATGTATATAACCCAATGAAATGATAACTATCACCATCTGGAAAATGTAAACTCTTTCAGAGAGAAGTTAAGATTCAAGGTGTATACACTGAAATCAACAGAACATTGTTGAAAGAAATTTTAAAAGATGTAAATAAATGAAAACACCTATATGTTCATGAATCAGAAGACAATGCTGTTAAGATGGCAACACTCCACTAACAGATCTACAGATTCAATGTAATGGCTACCAAACTGTCAGCTTTTTTTTTTTTTTGAGACAGGGTCTCACTCTATCACCCAGGCTGGAGTACAATGGCATGATCTCTGTTCACCGCAGTCTCCACCTCCAAGGTACAACCCACCTCAGCTTCCCAAGTAGCTAGGACTAAAGGTGTGTGCCGCCATGCCCAGCTAATTTTTGTAATTTTTGGTAGACAGGATTTCATCATGTTGGTCAGGCTGGGCAGCTGTCTTTTTAAAAAAATTAACAACTGACTCTAAAATTTATTTGGAAATGCAAGAGACCAGGAATACCCAAAATAATACTGAAAGAAAAAAAATTCAGAGACTCATATTTCTAAGTTTCAAAACAGCACAAAGCTATAGTAATCAAAACAATATGGTATGGGCATAAGGTTAGGCATATAGGATAAACGGAACAGAATTATGAGTCCAGGAATTAATTCTTACAGTCACAGTAAATTGATTCTTGACAGGGGCGTTCAAACAATTCAAGTGGAAAGAACAGTTTTTTCAACAAATGATGCTGGCACAACTGGATATTCACATGCAAAGGAATGAATTTAGAACCCTACTTCACACCAAATACAAAAATTAACGCAATTAAAGTTATACAGCTCTTAGAAGAAAAGAAGAAGTAAATCTTCGTTAGCTTGAATTAGGTAATGGCTTTTTAGATTACCAAAAGCACAAATGGCAAAAGAAACAATTGATAAATTGATTTCATCAAAATTAAAAGCTTTGTGCTCCAAACAATACCATCAAGAAAGTAAAAAAACCTGAAGAATTGGAGAAAATATTTGCAAATCATATACAAGGAACTTTTATTCAGAATATATAAAGAACTCTCACAATTCAGGAATAAGACAACCTAATTTAAAAGTGAATAAATGACTTGGCCAGGTGCAGTGGCTCACACCTGTAATCCCAGCACTTCGGGAGGCTGAGGCAGGTGGATTACTTGAGGTCAGGAGTTTGAGACCAGCCTGGTCAACATGGTGAAACCCTGTCTCTACTAAAAATACAAAAATTAGCCAGGCGTGGTGACATGTGCCTGTAATCCCAGCTACTCAGGAGACGGAGGCAGGAGAATTACTTGGACCCATGAGGTGGAGGTTGCAGTGAGCCGAAATCAGCACTCTAGCCTGGGCAACAGAGTGAGACTATCTCAAAAAAAAAAAAAAAAAAAAAAAAAAATAAAAAAAAAAAAATTTTTTTTAATTAAAAAGA
>NW_016804447.1:6498844-6544620 GCF_001698545.2 Rhinopithecus bieti | reverse complement strand
AAAAAAAAAAAAAAAAAAAAAAAAAAAAATTAAAATAAAAAAAATTTTTTTTAATTAAAGTGAATAAATGATTTCAATAGATATTTCATCAAAGAAGATACACAAATGAACTACAAATACAAGAAAAGACACTCAGCATCATGAGTCACTAGGGAAATGAAATCAAAACTACAATGAGGCGCTACTCATACCTGCACTAGGATGGCTAAAATAAAAAAGACAGTAAGTGTTGAAAAGGATGTGGAGCACTTGGGACTCACACATTGAAGGTGGAAATGTAAAATGCTGCAGCTACTTTGGAAAACAGTTTGGCTGTTCATCAAAAAGTTAAACAGAGTTACCACATAACCCACCAATTCCATTCTTAGGTATAAACACAGAACAACTGGAAATATGAAAACATTCACAGTGGCATTATTCATAATAGTAAAAAAAGTAAGAACACCACAAATGTCCATCAGTTGATGAATGAATAAACAAAATATAGTATATCCATACAACAGATTATATGACATTAATGAAATGAAGTACTGACATGCTATAATATAGATGACCTTGAAAACATTATGCTTAATGGAAGAAGTCAAAAATATAGCATTTTATATCATTCTATTTACATAAAATGTTCCAAACAGACAAATCCAGAGACAGGAAGTAGATTAACGCCTGCCAAAAGAAGGGGAAAACGGGAGTTAACTGCTGATTTCTAACGCAGTCTTTAGAGGAAGTTTTTTGCAGGGAAGGCGAGGTGATAAAAGTGTTCTCAAAACAGTGACGAACGGCCGGGCGCGGTGGCTCAAGCCTGTAATCCCAGCACTTTGGGAGGCCGAGACGGGCGGATCACGAGGTCAGGAGATCGAGACCATCCTGGCTAACACGGTGAAACCCCGTCTCTACTAAAATACAAAACTAGCCGGGCGAGGTGGTGGGTGCCTGTAGTCCCAGCTACTCGGGAGGCTGAGGCAGGAGAATGGCGTAAACCCGGGAGGCGGAGCTTGCAGTGAGCTGAGATCTGGCCACTGCACTCCAGTCCGGGCGACAGAGCGAGACTCCGCCTCAAAAAAAAAAAAAAAAAAAGTGACGATGGTTTACAACTCTATGAATACACTAAAATCCACTGAATTGTATACTTTAAAAGGGTGAATTTTACGGTATAGAAATTATGCCTTAAAGCTGTTATAAAACAAAACAAAGTCTCAAGGCTAAAGGAATTTGCTAAGAGCACACAAACAGCTGGACTCTGAATTGTTACAAGGAGGAAATAAGAGGATTGTTAAGTCTTAGTCACAACTCTAACATTACCAAAATTTCGATAATCACAGTTACTTACAAGCTCACACAGCAAAAGCATTGCAGTAAGTTTGTTCTTTAGAATGTATCAGTATGTTATAACCATATTAAAAGCAGAAGTTGTATTATGATGACCAAAGTAATCTACCACTTGAGGAAAAAACAAGGATCATTTAAAGATATACTTTTCTAAGGTTGATTCAAAGAACTAAAATGACTCATACTACCCTGGATATGCCACTTTTCTCCCTAACTTCACTCATTGAAACTAACTAGGGGAAAAAAAAAAATTAGAGACAAGTATTCTACAAGGGTAACAATTATTCTAATTTAACAATTGAGCTATTAGACAACAAAATCAAATACTCAAATCTTCCAAAATTATAGGCAGTTTGCTAATGCAAACCAGAAATACTAGAGAGCTCATCCTAAGAAGTTACCACTCCAGTAACTAAAAAATGAAAACTTGAGAGAACACTTACTGGCTTTGTGCATGTGTCACATTTTACCTTGTGGCACGATTCAGAATAATGTGGTCAATGATTCGTAAAAGTGTGACACATTCATTTTACTCATTACTGATCAAAAGGACCAGAGACTAAACTTTTGTAATGGTCAACAGATGCCATTCACTGAATATTCAATATATTTAAGGCATAGTTTTAAAACTTTCATACATGCTATATCACTTCATTTAATCCTCACAAAATCTGAAGAGTAGGAATTACCATCCATCTTACAGACAGGAAACAGAAGCACTTACATTTTGGTCTGACTAGGGAGCTACTAAAAAATGCCATTGCTCCCTCCCAAAGAAAAAAGATTAAATCCAATTTTAAATTTCATTAAAGGCCTAAAAAATGGTTAGACTTCACCAGAACGGCCTATTTTCTCTGACAGTCAAACGGATATGAAAATGTTGGTTACAGACAGGTTAGTCTCTGGGTAACAAAATGTAGGGTTAACACCTGGCTACTACTACATAACCTCATCATTAATTGATAGCATACAAGAGGGTGGATAACTGGTTTATTTTCCTTTTAACTGTCACTTTTAATTCTTACCAAACTCCTTCCCAAGAAAGATACTGAAAACTGGAAATGTCAAAAGAGAAAAGAATGTAGCGTTTACATTTAAAATCGCACGTTTTCAGAAGAGGAGGGCTGTATAGCCTATTGAGTTATGCAGTATTAATCAAGATTATGAAAGAGTAATGTTTAAAATGTTTTATAGAAGCACAGAAAATAAAACCAACAGGAATACTTACTTCCCCTCCATGAATGTTTTGTTGTGTAGAAACATGCCAGATCCTTATTTTCCCTAATTATGTTCATTTTGTGCTCAAACCTGGAAGACAAAATATGAGGGCACTTAATACATGTTATATATCTTTAACCTTCCCAAGATTCCCATAAGAAAGGTAGTATGATCTCTGTCACTTTCACAGCCTGCTGTATATCCTTTACAAGACCATTAGGTTTTGTTTATTTTTGAAACCAAGTCTCGCTCTGCTGCCCAGGCTGGAGTGCAGTGGCGCGATCTCGGCTCACTGCAAGCTCCGCCTCCTGGCTTCACACCATTCTCCCGCCTCGGCCTCCCGAGTAGCTGGGACTACAGGCGGCCGCCACCACGCCCCACTAATTTTTTGTATTTTTAGTAGGGACGGGGTTTAACCGTAGCCAGGATGGTCTTGATCTCCTGACATCGTGAACCGCCCGCCTCGGCCTCCCAAAGTGCTGGGATTACAGGCGTGAGCCACCATGTCCGGCCAAGACCATAAGGTTTTTAAAGACAAGGACTGGTGTATGCAACTCTTTATCATAACCTTTAGCACCACATTGTGACTGTCCAACTCTCTCCCACACTGGACTGCGTTTGAGGACCAGAAACGACCCCTATCAACATCCCCAGTGTATAGAATTTTTAAAATGCCAAACAAATAAAGCTTTAAGTCTGACATTGCCAAATAATGCCACGGCACACAATGGACACCTAAACACATTTTCCAAGTGTCAAACCAATTCCAAAAGGTTTTTGGTGAGCTACTAAGTGCTGGCCATTTTGCTGACACTACCACTTCAAAGGGTACCTGCTATAAATAAGGTAATTTAAAAATAATTTTCTCGTGGGCACAGTGGCTCATGCCTGTAACCCCAGCTATTCTGAGGCTGAGGTGGGAGGATTGCTTGAGACCAGGAGTTTGACACCAGCCTAGACAACATAGTGAGGCCTTATCTCTCGAAAAAATAAGTTAACAGGGCATGGTAGCATGTGCCTACACTCCTAGCTACTTTTCAGAAGAGAAGGGCTGAATAGCACGATTGAATAGTGTGGTATTATCTGAGGCTGAGGTGGGAGGCTCACTTGAACCCAGGAGTGTGAGGCTACACCAAGCTATGATTTTGTCACTGTACTCCAGCCTGAGTGATAGAGTGAGATTGTGTCTCTAAAAATAAAACAATTTTCTCATTATAAAAGTGATATATGTCCATAGTAAGAAATCTAAAATGTTCAGAAAGCAAATCATTTGTTCTTGCATCTGAAGATATAATTTTAGCCTTCCTTTTATATTTAGAAAATCCTTTTTTTAAACAAGATTGCCATTTGTACTGCTTAACTTGTTTTCAAAGAATGTTAACCTTTCCCCATGTAAATATTCTATAAGAAAATGATTTTTAAGGCTATATGGTATTCCATTTTATGAATATTCCAGAACAGTGCTACTCAAAGCATAGCTGCAAATGCTTTGTTTCCAAGCCACATCAAGTACAGAAATTGAGAATAAATGTTTAGAAACTTTTACGGCGGTTTGATTAACGGACTCCTCTGGTTGAAAAGGATATAGAACAGATCAAGACTGTTCAATCTGCATGATGACTCACCAGTGGAATCAGCCTCCTAACAGTCACATGCAAAGAGACCACATTATGTACAATATTCATTGACTGTAACCCAGCATATAAAATCCACAATCCATTTATTTCACTTAAAAAAGGTAAACTTAGCTAATTTTACAGGATAAATTGTTAGAACTGGCTGCTAAAGAAAGACTGATAGATTTTGAAAATACTATATCACTTACTTCATTGTGAATAAAAGTTAAATATGGTTATTTCTTTTCTGACTTAGCTATCTCTCCCTTGCCTTGCTAGTTCAAAACGCACTGTAAAAAATATTGTAGAGACCGGGAGCGGTGGCTCACGCCTGTAATCCCAGCATTTTGGGAGGCCGAGGCGGGTGGATCACCTGAGGTTAGAAGTTCGAGACCAACCTGGCCAACATGGTGAAACCCCATCTCTACGAAAAATACAGAAAGACAGCCAGGCGTGGTGGCAGATGCCTGTAATCCCAGCTAACCGGGAGGCTGAGGCAGGGGAATCACTGGAACCCGGGAGGTGGAGATTGCAGTGAGCCGCGATTGCCCCACTGCACTCCAGACTGGGTGAAAAAGCAAGACTCTGTCTCTAAACAAACAAACAAACAAACAAAAATTGTAGAAAATACACGAAAGTGCTAATAATACACACTGAATAGTTGGAATTGTTTATTTAAGCTTTATACCTTTTTATACTGTGAATACTAAGTCAGCAAGTATTTTTTACATGATTAGAAAAAACTTTTCAGGCAAAAACATTTTTATAATGGCTTGAGACATAATTCACACACCATAAATTCACTTTTATTAAAAGTGTACAATTTGGTGATTTTTAGTACATGTAGAGTTCTGCAGCCATCACCACTATTTTCTGGAACACTTTCATCACCCCAATAAGAAACTGTTAGCAGTCACCCCCCATTATACCTCAACCTCAGCACCTAGCAGCCACTAATAATCTACTTTGTCACCGTGGGTTTACCTATGCTAGTCCATACCACCAAATAATATTCTGGTGTATGGATATACCTATTTTATGCATTCATCAATTGACTGACATGGGTGTTGTTTCTACCTTTTGGCTATTATGAATAATACAACTATGAACAAGCATATACGAGTTTTTGTGTGAACATACATATGCATTTCTCTTAGGTATATACCTGAGTGGTAAAAACATTTTTTTAAAGATACCCTTATTTTGAAATTGCTTTCTTCATTCGTCCTACTTGTTCTTGTATTACCAATTATCAAGAGCCTTTGTACTCTACATAGAACACTCATCCCCTGGATATTTATATGGCTTATACCTCTATCTCCTTCAAATCTATGTTCAAATGTCATCTTTCCAATGACACCGACCCTAACCATCTTGTTTTAAATTGTAACCACCCTCCTCCTCACTCTACACTTCTATTCCCTCTTACTCCTGTTTTTCCCCCATAGCACTTTTCACATTCGAATGTGCAATTTATTATTCACCTAATTCTACTGGAATATCCAGAAAGGCAGTTTTGTCTGTTCAGCTCATTATTGTTTCTACAGAGGCCACAAGAGTGCCTGATACAAAACAGGTGCTCAAAAATCAGTATTTGAGTGAAGGAATGAAATTCAGCAAATACATGGGCAATTCTGTTATCTACCTCAAATCTGATGCTGTAACAGGGACTCCCAAATAGGGTTTTGTCAAACCTTCTGGAAAGGCATCAGCAATTCATGCTTTGAAAAATAACAAAAGGAAACAAGTTTCTTTAAACAAGTTTAAAGAAGCTTTTATTGTTACCACAAAGAAGAAATTTCTTACAGTCAACTAACGTCTTCCTACTAGTGAGTATAGGGACAGCTAAATATAGTCCTGACAGTTGGTGTGGTGTTTTGTTCGTCTCTTTCTGGATTTCATACCTGGGATGACAAAGGCACCCAACTAAGATTCATTAAACCCAGTAAGCATTATCCCTGCCTGCTGAATCTTTTGCAGTAAATGATATTGCCTGAAAAGAAACCTGGGCAGTATCGTCTGAAGACTCAACCAAAAAGGGAGATAGAGAGAGAGAGAGAGAGAGAGAGAGAGAGAGAGAGAGAGAGAGAGATAGGGTACAGATATTTTCCCCTATATATTATAACTGAAGAGTGGAACAATGGAAGAGAAAGGCAGATAGAAAAGGTAAATGGCTGACACTGAAGAATGGGGTTTGTATTCCTAGTCTGTAACTTAAGATATTGGAAAACCTGACTCTGTACCAAGGGCCTATCTTGGGAAAACTGAGAAACAAGAAAATGTGTTGAGTGGAGACTAGTTGATAAAATTAAGGATCTAAAAGTTAAAATGAAAGGCAGAGAAAAAGATTTTTAAATGACAACCATAAAAAACACAGGTCATGACCCAGAAGGAATAAAGATCCCTAATAAACCCATAGGGGGGAAAAAGAACAAAATCATCTCACAATAACAAAAGAAATGTAAGAACTTTTAACTAAAAATTTTTAAATAATTTTTTTAAAAAACACCTCAAGAATGACCTCATAGGTATCACTGATTTGGAGGTATATAACTCCAACAGACCTTTCGGGAGAGGAATTAAACAACTTTACATCAAGAAGGCTTTTGAAGGTCTATAAACCAGGAGGTGATGAAAGCACCAGACTCCAGAGAGTCCTTAGATTGGGACAGATAAAAGGAGCGTGAGAAGATATAACACATTAAGATAAATGTAAACTACCAACGACCTGAACTATTAGGATAAATATTGTATTCCTAATGCAGATTAGAATGCTGACAGAAAACTAGTGTAGGAGGAAAGAAGTAGTACTTCAATTCTCTGGAAGTTCATATCATCAGTACAAGTTCCTGTGTCCAATATTTGCACACCTAATCTTCTGTCTCTAATATCTAAGAAAGCAACAAGTGATGTTTTACTCTGCATCCCATGAAAGGCTAGTAAAATGGGCTCTTTATGGAAGAAAATTGCTCCTCTATTTGAAAAGCTTGCCTTCAACTACGTTATATTTAAGTAGGGGTATATCTGAGAGCTAAGGGAGAGAAGAGATACCCCACTAAGTAACCAAGTCAACCCCAGAAATAGTGGAATAATTCAATGCTATATTACCGTCTGCCTAACCTCAAAATGGAGATCAGGATAATGCTTTTCCATTTTAAAACTCCATTAAAGACTGCCTTTAATAAAGTTGGGGAGGCAAGGTGACTCTTAACTGAAAATTTATGACGTGTCCTGAAATTATTAAACAACTTGTGTTGAATACTCATCACGTTAGTCATCAGGCTATGCATTTACCATGCATTTATTTCCTTTTGTCCCCATAACAACACTTCAGTACAGGTATGACTCTCATTTTATTGACAAGAAAACTGATACATAAATTAAATCACTTTTCTAATGTAACACAGCTAGTAAGCGATTGGGCCAGACTTTGGACCAATCTGCTCAGTTTCCACACCCTAGGTTCTTAACCTAAATTTTAATACCTTCCCTCAATTAAAAAAAAAAAAAATTCACCCTGACCATGTAATTACAGATGTATCATTTGACAGCAAATTCCTGGAATAATTCAGAACTAGTTTCAGTTATTATCTTCATCTGGACAGATGACTGGACACTTGTTAGAAATAACTTTGAAATCTACAATTTTAAACAGTAAAACAAATTATCATATTCAACATAGGACAAAAGAAATAAAGTCTCCAAAGCTGAAATATTCTATCATCTATAAATAAACTTCCAAAATATTTCCATCTTTGTATAAGCTTAAAAAACATTTTTTGGCTGGGTGTGGTAGCTCATGCCTGTAATCCTGACACTTTGGGAGGCCTAGGTGGGCTGATTACAAGGTCAGGAGTTCGAGACCAGCCTGGCTAACATGGTGAAACCCATCTCTACTAAAAATACAAAAATTAGCCAGGCATGGTGGAGAACGCCTGTAATCCCAGCTACTTGGGAGGCTGAGGCAGGAGAATTGTTTGAATCCAGGAGGCAGAGGTTGCAGTGAGCCGAGATGGCGCCATTGCATTCCAGCTGGGCTGACAGAGCAGGACTCCGTCTGGGGGGGTGGGGACATTTTTTAAACAAAGTGTTCAAAACAAACATACCATGACAAAAATTTGCTACCAATATATGATCTCAGGATACTCTTTAAAGAGAGTTCAATTATTCTAACCAACATCGAGCTTTTAAAATAACCAGATTGGCCAGGCACAGTGGCTCATGCCTGTAATCCTGCACTTTGGGAGGCCACAGTGGGAGGATCACTTGAGTCCAGGAGTTTGAGACCAGCCTGGGCAACATGGCAAGACCCCCATCTCTATTTAAATATAAATTTTATATGAACAAAAAGATAACCAGATAAATGAGATCTGAGGCTGAGATCTATTTCCCAGCAGTGTAATATTAGCCTATCCACATTTTCAGGTAAATCTATTTTACATTCTTAGTAAAATTTTAACTACTCTTTGATAAAGTCATTTCATCCAATGAATGGCAAGTGGTCTGGAAACTGCATTAACTCTTTTAGACCATGAAGATACTTTTAGACACACAGACAACTCACTAATGAGGGTAATGGCAATGCATAAAGATCAGAAATATGTACCAACTATGTATCATTCAAAGTGAGAGGTAGAATAATTTCAAGATAATGACTGGCAAATGAGTGAAGACAAGTCTAGAGGTCCTCCAAGTACAGCAGTCAAGTATCATTCAATCTGGGAAGACCCTGGAATACCTCCCTAGGGCACTGATTACAGAGCTGCCATTCTACATGCTATACTTTAACGAGGGACTGACACAACAAGCTACATTAACATTCCATTAAAGTGATTTTAATAATTTATTTATTACCAAGGTAAGGCTGGAGAATTTTTATAATTGCCATTTACTGGCTGTGTAACTTTGAACAAAAGTCTCTGAACTTACCTGATTTACAGTACATCTATAAAATAGGAATAATAACTGTCCCGAAGGGCTATGGTGAGGACTAAATGAGACAACCCAAAAAAAGAAGTTATTTTGAGTATTTCTATTATATCTTATTTTCAAGAACTTATCAGCTCTTGTACCTAATACGGCATTTTGGGGGGAAATTCTATTAAATAACTCGATTTTCTCTCAATCTTTTATTAATTTCCATCCTTCTAGTATGCAATATATATCACCTAGAATTTCCACCTTCAAAAGTACAGTGTTCATTGATTTAATCAGCATTCAGTTTTACTTAACCATTCGAAATTAACTATAACAATATATATTTCTTAATGATGTACATGAGGGTGGCATTTATTATTGTTACTGTCATTATTATTTATTGCTACAAGTTATGTTTCCCATAAAATGTTTTTAAAAAGAAAAAAATATTGCTGGGTGCACTGGCTCACGCCTGTAGTCCCAGCACTTTGGCAGGCCAATACAGGCAGATCGCTTGAGTCTCGGAGTTCAAGACCAGCCTGGGCAATGTAGCAAAACCCTGTCTCCACTAAAAATACAAAAAATTAGCTGGGTGTCATGGCACACGCCTGTAGTCCCAGCTACTTGGGGGGGCTGCACTCCAAACTGGGTAACAGAGTGAGACCTTGTCTCAAAAAAAAAAAAAATATATATATATATATACACACACACACACACACACACACACACACATACATATATACACACACGTATATATGTATAAAGACCAAGATAATCAGGATAGATGAAATTTTTAAAAATCATCTTGTCAACTATAACCCAACACTTAAGCTTCTCTTTATTTCAACTATACTCCTACAAAATACTATTATAAGTCAATCTTATTTACTACATTTTTAATATTCCCCACTTAGGTAAGGTATTTGAAATTTCAATTGTTAGAATTGTTTCCTTACATGTATCCAACCTCGTATTTTTAAATTTATGTTTGATGGCTACAAATTAACTATGGCTTGAGAAACTTTCAAGAAAAAAGAAGTCATAAATTTAATCTCCAGTCAATATTTCCTCTGTACATTTAATAAGCTCTAAAAGTGATTCAAAAAAATCATCACTTACAGGCCAAAACTTTTAAGCAACCATTAATTTCCAACATTTATGATGAAAAAAAATCTGTAGAATTTCTAGTATCAGAAGCTGAAGTATCAAGTAGGTAATATCAGTTAAGTCATGTATAAGCACATGCTATAAACAACCATAAACTGTCCAACTAAAAAATGTAAACAGTTAAATGGGATCTTGAATGAGATTTTGGTAGCAGCTGTATCATTAGCATTTGCCATTCTGCCAGTTGTTTAGCGACTATTCGAAATAGCAAGAATTTATCTGCTCAAACTAACGTCACTTAAATTTCATCTCCTTCATTCCTGCAATTGTGTTCCATGTTTCAAGTTCTCAAAGACCCATGATTCTTTCTGATGAGGAAAAATCAAATTTATATGCCTTTTGTAATTAAATTACATTGAAAGCATCTCCAATTTTTGCAAGTAAGCTTCACTTGTTTTCATGCTATATCCTAATATCATACCACCAAAGAAACTTCTGTTTGTTTTTTTTACAGAACTGTCCTATGGGTTAAAAAGTCAAATTCAGGGCAACACAGGCACTTTGGCTAGACTTACCTCTCTCAATGAATACTACTGTGTCATGCTTTCCAACAACACAATATTCTTGCATTCTCTAATGTATTACTGGCAGTAATACTGGCAGACTATTTAAGATCATTTATGGTTAAAATGAGAATGATCTTTTAGAAGATACATAATTTTGACAGAAAACCACAGGGCTTGGGACTCCAGTGAGCAGAAGCCTACATCAAATTGACACTAAGAACAAAAGCAGGATGAAGGGACTCAACACCACAGACACTCAAGCAGATTATGGTCAAGCTATAAGCAAAAGAATTTACACACAGCAAAATTAAGTATATACACATGGCTTGTGTTAAGCAAAAACGCAAACGGAACACTCATTTAACTAGGGATGAATAAATACACTTAGAAAAAACACACTAGTGAAAGAAGGAATTGGCATTAATCAAGGCTAGTCACCTGTTTAAAGCATGTATTTAGCATGATCAACTGGAAGTAACACAAATATGACACAAATATGACAACTTGCAGAGAACAGGTAAGCTATCAATTTTCCCATTTTGAGTCTGAAAATGCAAGAACAGAACTTACTTTCATCATTAGCTCTGCCCTCAAGTAATTAATTAAAAATGTGAATTTGTCTTGAAGTGCATAAAAAAAATAAGATGGATTGAGGGAAAGATGGACAGATCTATGATAAAGCAAGTACAGTAAAATGTTAACGTAAAAACCTTGGAGGTGGGCATGTG
This sequence comes from Rhinopithecus bieti, assembly GCF_001698545.2. Taxonomy (NCBI): domain Eukaryota; kingdom Metazoa; phylum Chordata; class Mammalia; order Primates; family Cercopithecidae; genus Rhinopithecus; species Rhinopithecus bieti. The sequence goes on along the minus strand of NW_016804447.1, from coordinate 6,533,139 downwards.
GGTATCTAATGTAAAGTTCTTTCAACCCAGCTGTAGGTGAAAATGTTTACAATATGTTGTGTGAAAATTGTGGAGTTTGCCTTTTGTGATCAAACTCTCCTACAATAGAAACAATGCTACATTCCAAAACCACACTTAAAATGTAGTAGACATTCACATCATAGGAACTAATTTATGAACCTAATACTTCCTACAGCTGTATCTTACCAAAAAGGGAGGGGTAGTAAGGAGAACCATGGAAAGACTAACCCTTTGAAAAAATAACCAATGAGTGTGATAACTAATCAGAGAGTACTTTATATTGGCTTCTTGAGGATCTAGTTTTGTTTGTAACTGGATTCAAAATCTGAGTAAATCACAGCACTAGATTAGTTTGGTTTCAAACAAATGGCAAAAAATATAAAAGGCTAACAGAAGGTTAATTTTTACCCACATTAAATAGCTACCACTAAACTGTTTAGATAGAACGTACTGTATATGGGGAAACTGCCATATGAACTTTAACCCTTTTAAATTTTAGCTTCATTTTAACATGTGACTCAAGTACAGGTAAAAGCATTTTCTTCTAAATGAACAAATCAATATGCGTAATATGTATGATACCAACAGGAATCTTAAACCATAAATCTATCACAAATTAAGATTTTAGCAGCTACCATCTTAGCCTTCCTTAACTTACTGAAGAACCCGATACCTCCAAAGATAGATGTTGTTAAAGAATAAGAAAGCCAGTGGTAATATAAAATTTCATCTGATAATCATATCTTCAAATAATTGCCCAGATATTTTAAAGTGAAGTGTTTGCACTGTCTGCCACATCAAAATCAACTTTTAACTAGTTTCACTACCATTAGATAGCTGAAATAATCTGAGATCTCCCCCATTCTTTTTAAAAACTTGATTCCTTTCAATTACAATCTGGGTATATATTCATGAAATACAGGACAGGAAAAATTCAAAAGCAACCCCTAAGTCTGAAGAAACACTTAATGGGAGGAGGGGACAAGCATACATACCATAGCAGTTAATTTTGTTTACTGCTCAACAACATAAATTAAGCATTGAAAAAGAGACTTATCTCTTCTATTTCTATCCCATGTATGCTCATTTCACCTGAGAGGAATAATTTGTATTTCTGACAAAACAGAACTTTATCTGTTGTTTAAAAAAAAGTCAAATGTTCTGTGAAAGATGTATTACTATGAGCCTTCCCTTTCCAAAGCTTAAAAATGCCTTACAATACTCACCTGAAACCTTTTTTCCAGAAACATGTTCACTTAAGCAATGCTTTGAAATCATTGCTATTGATCATTTACCTAATTTTAGTTTATACGTATTATTGTAACTTTCTAGACCTAATTTCTATTTCGTTTTATCTTTGAAGCATAACCTGGCTTATGCAAGAACAAAGTATACTATTTCTATAAGCTCTTCAGCTTATCAACAGGCATTTAATAATCATGCTCTACTACGGTAAACAGGCCCTAAAATGGGCAAAATAAATTTTTAGCAGCCATATTTTAACCTGTTGCTGTTTTTCCTATCATTACATTAAATGCATAAAGCAGGACTAAATTTCCTGAGCTTTTAACAAATACAACTTGAAGACAGTTTTACAGAAAGCATCCTGAAAACCCAAACACTGTTCTCTTTATACTATTAAAAGACCAAAGTTTAATTTGCAACATTTTCCCCTTCACTCAATACAAAATAGCAATAACATACATTTCTAGCTCAGTTTTGAAATATCCCTATTACTCCTACCTCTTCTGTAGTGCTTTACAGTTTACAGAACACTACCAAATTATCTTAAAAAAGCAAAGTTTCACTTTTAAAATTAAGCCCATTAGCTCTAAGGTTTGGGGGGAAAATGGCTTATCTGCTCTAAGATTTGATAAACATTCAAAATATATTATGTAGCTTGACTAGAAGTTTGAGGAGAGAAACCCCATAGCCTTAGATGACTAAGGAATACAGTAAAAGTCAGAACACCATATATAAGCATTTAAATGTATTATAGAATACATGAAATATTAGAGAACGTCTCCTCCAATCATAACCTTATCAATCCTTCCATTAAGTTGTAGCAACTAGAGCTGGCAAAAATCAAAGCATCGAAATAATTTTTTAAGGGATAGGGTATTCCTTTGTCACCCAGGCTGAAGTGCAACAGCACAATCATAGCTCCCTGTAATCTCGAACTCCTGGGTTCAAGCAATCCTCCAGCCTCAGCCTCCCGAGCACACGTCACCAAACCCAGCTAGTTATTTTTTGATGAGACAGGGTTGCTCAGGCTAGGTTTGAACTCCTGGCCTCAAGTGATCCTCCCGCCTCAGCCTTCCAAGTGCTGGGATTACAGGTGTGATTATTGTGCACCCAGCTAAAATAATTATTTTGGATTGCTTTAGGGGTTTCGTTTTCTATCTGATAATCAAAATATCAAACTCTTACTAATCAATTGCAAAGAGATATCACCACTGGGCATGTGCTAAATATGTGAATAGGCAGTGTTCTTCTAAGGGCAACTTGAGTGCTTAAACTGTAAAATTCCACTGACTTTAAAGCTCACTCTTCTTCACAAGTAGTCCATTAAAGTACAAGTAAAACTCACATACATAGACTGTTGAATAAAGAGCATCTGAAAAGAATTACTAGCAAGTTATATGGTTTTATTGACTGAACCACACCTAAATGTACCTTTGCACAGGTAACTAACTTAAATTAGCAAAGATGATCATAACCATATTGGCTTAAGCTATTTCTTACAAAGAAATCTAACTCATTACTCTCAAAGGAGTTCCTATGATTAAGAATCACTGCACATAACAAGAAGTGTTATAAGTTGGCATGTGCTGAGCATGTGAACACTGCTGAAACAGAAATAATATGTTGAAAACCACTGATTAAATTTTGAACTAAAGTAGTGGTTGGGGTAGGATGCCATCCCATCTGAGGCACTATGACTGCAGCACTACTAGCATTTAGTGGATAAGACTATATACTCGACATATATTACAGTTCCAAAGATAAGTACTGTCTGCACCATAAGACTTTCAAGTGTCCAAGTGAGCCAGGTGTGGTAGCACACACCTGTAATCCCAGCACTCTGAGAGGCTGAGGTGTGAGGACTGCTTGAGCTCAGGAGTTCCAAGACCAGCCTGGGCAACACAGTGAGACCTCGTCTCTACTAAAAATTAAAAAGAAAATTAGCTGGGCATGGCATGCCTATGGCTTGAGATACTAAGGAGGGCTAAGGTGAGAGGATCGCTTGAGCCCAGGAGATTGAGGCTACAGTGAGCTATGATCGTGTCACTGCGCTCCAGCCTGGGCAAAAGAATGAGGTCTCAAAAAAAAAAAAAAAAAAAGAAAAAAGAAAGTCCAAAAGTCCAAATGGTTAGTCATGTAGGCAAAAACCTATTTATAATGAATGAAACCCAGAATCTAATTCTGTTTTATATATAACTCACCAAGTACATTTTGCAGGGTTTAATATACAGAGATTTTTTTCAGGAATGTAACTACAATGTAAATTAAGAGATTATACTTTATTAACCCTGTTCTTTTCTGACAATGCTAATAATCCCAATTGTGTTATCTGAGTCACCAATGTGACAAATCTGTAGCCATCAACATTTGTCAAAACTCAAAATGGGCTGGGCATGGTAGCTCACGCTTATAATCCCAGCACTTTGGGAGGCCTGGGCAGGCAGATCACTTGAGGTCAGGAGTTCAAGACCACCCTGGCAACATGGTGAAACCCTGTCTCTACTAAAAATACACACATTAAAAAAACACCCAAAAAAACCATCCGGGTGTGGTGGCAAGCACTTGTAGTCCCAGCCACTCAGGCTGAGGCAGGAGAATCGCTTGAACCCAGGAGACAGAGGTTGCAGTGAGCCGAGATGGCACCACCGCACTCCAGCCTGGGTGACAGAGTGAGATTGTCTCAAAAAAAAAAAAAAAAAAAAAAAATCTCAAAATGATTCCATGTAAAGGTACAAGCCTCTGACACGTCCTTTGTGTATTTTGGTATAATTATACTTAACTATTTACATACTGAAATGCATATAATCAATTCTGCTATAATGCTTTTCTGATCATGTGAATTTAACAGGATTAGTGTATTACTGAACAATTTGAGCATGATGCAAATTTCCCATTTGCTTATAGTGATTCTTGTCCCAACACTGAGTGAATGCAGAAAATTGTACCCAACTGAACTGAGCCATGTAGGAATTCACAAAATACACATACACACACTTCAGGTGGTCAATGAACCACATACATTCACATATATATTACTAATTTTCCACTCCATCTTATAACTTTTTTCCTTCTACTACTTCACAGTAATTCACAAACTGCAACTCCATCCAATGCTCACTGCCTCAAGCAAACTTTTTCAAGGCAAAATGCCATAATTATTATAGTATTTAACTTTTACAAAACAGTACTCTTGTTTTAAGATCCTATCTTTTAAAAAATGTATCATGACTTCTTTCTCTTGGGAGTTTTGCTTTTCATGGGTCTCATAATTTTTAGTTAAAAGCTGGACATGTTGTGTAGGAGAGTAGAGATTGAGGTAATTTTTATGACTAGAAATGAGCACGCCTGCTCTTTGTGAAGCCTTTGGTGAAGGGTTTGTGTTAATCCGGTTAGGAGTTGGACTTAGTTTATGATCTGTTATTGCCATAGTTATCCTCAGTGTATTACAGGCTTCACGTATCTGCAGAACAGTTTGTGTCTCTGGTGGGCAATGGTTACTAGAGCAATGCCTGTTTGATTCTTTGTGTTGTGCCTCTTTGCATAATCTTGTTTCTTTCCTAGTAGTATTTTGTGGTTGCTAGTTATTGAAAGCTCCTTAGCTTGGTGGCAGGGGGTGGGGTTGGGGGATACAGTCTGATGTGATGTTCTGATTAAGGTTCAGGCTAAGTCAAACACTGTGTTCCTGAATCTCAGGAGGGTAGCATTCTTGGTTCTGCTGACCACCCCCAGCCCCAGTTTTGGGCTCAGGGCCCCTCTTCCAGGCATAAGATTCTCTCCCACTTCTTGTCTACACCCTGAATGTTCACCAATGGGGCCAAGAGAGATGCCCTTCTCCTCACAGATGAAAGCTTTTTTTTCACAGAAGAGGCAGAGATGGGAAGAATCACAGCAGTTTCTTGACCCTCTTAAAAAGTTCTGTTGCTGTTCCCCTCCCTCTCAAACTGCACAACAGACACACCCAGGGTTCTTTCCAATCTTTTCTAGTAGACCCAGGGAGGTTTGTGGATAAGTTTGCAAGATTATGCATTCAAGCCTTCATCATGCTTTTTGTCCAGTTGTGTCTGAAGGCAAATAGAAATTGACATCTACTCTCTGTAAGCACTGTCTCTCAAATTTTCAGCCAGTGGTTTTGCTCTGTGGACTCAGCTCTTTAACAGATTTCAATAAAGTCATGAATTTGTAGTGTAGGTCTTTTTTTGTTGCAGAAGTGAGAGCAAAGCTTTTTTTTTTTTTGTCTCAGGGCCAAAGCCAGAGGTGGTTACACTACTTACAAACTAAAGGTAGCAAAGAAGGTGTTACTAATTATTTTGTATAAAAAGGGAGATTTTATTGGGTCTAATAAAGTTGAGAAACACTGACTCAAGGAACTCTTTCAAAATATTAATAACTCCCCTTTACTACCAAACATTACAGTGAACATTTAGGCCAAAACCTATTTGTAGCAACCAAATTTGTGCTGCAGTTTATCTGCACAGTCTTGTTTCAATTTACTAATTCAATGTACCTCAATCAGAAGCAGGGGAAAGGTATGTGTAGCAGAAACCTCAAATTCACCTGTGTAAATAGAACTGGTCGAGGAATGAGGCCAAATTAGTTAAAACACATCTTTTCAATTTCAACCCTAATTTAGTAACTATTGAGAACCAGACTCCACTATCAACCTTTTAACAACTTTAATAAAGCCAGTATTGTTACAGTCCACCTGGGCAAGGCAATCATCTTCTATTTATTTGTGGATAAAGTTAAATTACACCAAATAATTCATTCATTTATTAATACTATTTTATCTTTTAGCTTAAGTATTTTGTTTACAACTAAGCTTGTTAACAATATATGACATTAATATATTTTAGGCTATTTATTACTACCACTTTAGAAAAAGAGGATATTCATTGCCTCTTAGTGGAATACAAACGCTGAATTTTCCATGAACTGAACTCTAAGGTTCTTTACATTCTTATTTCTTAATAATCCTCTGACTCCTCTTTTCCTCCCTTAATATGTTCTACTTCCTGTTTTCAAACAAACTGAGTATAATGTAATAATTTCTACATAAGGACGTGTGTTGCCTGAATGCATTGTGATATTAATAGCACAAGCCAAATTTGAGATATAGTAGCTTAAAAAGCGTTTCACATCACACAAAATGTGAACAAGGTTTTACGTTATATAATAAGTCAATACAGCATTTTCCAAAAAACAAAGAATTGTGTTCAGGATACCGAATTTCTGACAAGTGGTTTCTATAAATTTTTTTAAGGCAAATTCTGTTTCACACTCCCATAAACTCAGAGTACTGGTAATATATTACAAAACCTGACCACTGTGAGTAATTTTCCCCGCAGGCAGTACTTTCAAACCTAGAAACATATCAAGTCCATAAACTAAGAAAATATAGTAAGAATTACTGGGGGCAGGTCCTGAACTTCTACTTTTTCCCTGAGACACTATATTACAAAAGGCTCAACATAACTGTACACTATAAAGCCCTTCATAGAGGACGCAACAGCATCCCTTTTGAGGGAAACCAGAATCAAGTAAAAGGGAAAAGCAGAGAGAAAACGAGAAATAATTACTTTGGTGGACCACCGCCACATGAGGGTGAAATCTTTACTTTTTTCCCCCCCTAAGCAACGGACACAGGAAACCATCTCAAGACAAAAGTGGTTAACGGAACACTCTACAAACGGAGAAAATGTAAGGGAAGGCACTCTTAAGCATAGTTAAGTATCAAATAAGCGATGCACAGCCACTTCACTGAGCCTCTAAGTCCTACTTCACCCACTCCAAAGGCCACATTCAAAGGTAAAATCACAGCAGCGGAGGAAAGGCCAAGTGAATAAGCTACCTTGCAGGAAGGAAAAGGCTTGGGGGAGAAAATGATTTTGGAAAAAGTACTGGAGGAGAGACGACGCGGATGCTCATTTCCTAACAAAACGAAACAAAGCAAAGAAAGTCAGTCTGCAGGAATTGTGCGGAAGGAGGGTCGCCGACCCAAGGAAACAAGAGCTGCCGGCATCCAGCAGGAAGGGTGCTCAGCCTAGGAGACTGGAAGGGAATCCCGAGGGCGGGGCCCACAAGGGAATGAAGAGCGTGTGGGGTAAAGATCTGTTAAGGCGAGTGGAGGAGCGTACTAGGTAAAAAACAAGAAAACCAGGCAAAAAGAGGGGTGGGGCTGGACAGGGCAGCGCCCTAAGCTAATGTCACTCAAAGCCGGGGGAGGGGGGGGTCCAACGGAAAGAACCAGACCAGCAGCCTGGGGGAAGGGTAAGCTGTTAGCAGCTGCAGGCTGCGGCAGCCAAGACCACCCAGTTTTCCCTGCCCTGAGCCTCACAAAGTCCCCACGGCGTGGGGAGGGAGTAAGGCAGAGCCCCCGAGTCCAGTGTCCGGAGTTGGCTTTACCTTCGCGGGAGGCTGGAGAGGCTCCAGCTCTAGCTCCTCCCGCCGCCGGCTCAGCTTCCAGAGTGGGATGAGGCGCCCTCCGGCCTCCTCACCCTCACCACTTCCCCTTTCCCCCGCCGGGGCCCTGTAGCTCCGCTGCCGCGGGTTCCTGGTGCCGCCGCGGCGCTGCCTCCCCGCCCCCTCCGCCTCCTCCCTCTGCCTCTCAGAGTTTCACTCTGGAGGCCGCCATCTTCGCTCAGGCTTTGAGCGACCGCGCTCTAATACGCCTGCGTCTCCGCCGCCCAGGCTGTCACGAGACCCAGTCAGCTGATTTCAACCCTTCCGCCTTCGGTCCCGCCCTCCCCGTCCCAATCGTTCTTTCCCTAAAATTTTGCGTTCCGCTGGCCAGCCCCCTAGCAGTTACACATGCGCAGAGTAACGACGCCGACCGTGGGATCTGGATTCCACGCAGCGCGTGAGGGGGCCGGCGCCTCGGTGGGTGCTGAAAAGGACACGCCCCTGGGTGCGCGCGCGTGCCCATAACCACGCCCCCCGGCGTGCGCCTTGGGGCCGCGACCGGCAGTTTGTGTCCTGCGGAGAGTACGGTCGCAAACCAGTACTTAAGCTTTAAGCCCGAGGAAATCGTGTGTTAAATCACCTCTTTTTAGCTCTTGCCGTCAAGTGCCATGGAGCATCCGCGAGGCAGTCTGAAGCCTCAGTCTGTCTTCTGGTTTGGCTGGATTGGGAGCCAGCAGGTTCATTTACTGTTGAGACCCCCGGACCTACAGCAGAGCCGGGTTTAAAGTTCTGAATGCTCTGAAAGGTCTTGGAGACGAAATTTTCAAAGACGCCTAAGGCACTTGCAGGTGGGAATGCTGGAAAGATAGTTCTGGTAGCCCCATTTGTTGTGTCCGGATCAAGTGTTTAGAAGTTTACTTTAAAGCTACTTAATCTTCAACTCTCCGAAATAGGAATCATCCTCGTTTTGCAGATAAATTGAGACCCAGCCTCAGAGTAGTGGATTTGATGTTTGCACCCAAGTAATTTGAACCCAGAACCTGTGCCCTCTAAATAACCATCTTCCTGAACCTCCCCTGAAGGGGATCAGGGTAGTGAAAAGAGGAGATATTGGGACTAAAGGATTCACCTAGAAATTATGTGTTATCTATGGGCAATGGTTTAAATAAGAAAGGTCTATGTCCACTCCCAGATCTGAGCCGTAAAGACCACAGTTCAAAAATTAGTGATTAAAAAAAAAATAGTTATTCTGCTGCAGACTTTAAAGTAGAGGCAGTGTAGGGTGACCTGCATGGATACATCATTGCATAAGTGTTAAAGGTCTCTGATAAGGAGTTTAATACTCATTCTTCGTGGCAGTCCTGAAATTGTGATTTCTTGGCTTCCACTTCAGCAGTTGGCTCATTTTATAGATAGCGATTGCAGGATGAAAAAATGTGGGAAAATGGTTTTTACAGAATTTACCTCTTGACTCTATTAACCCTTTGCGCTACCTTAGGGTGGAAAAAGACTATTTGTATTTTTCCTTAGACTTTTCTGTAATGCAGCAGTAAGATAAGGTGCATGTAAGGGAAGGTACCAGGAATAGCTGGGTGTGGGAAGACAGAACCCGAAATAGAGTAGGAAGGGAGGAGAAGGAAAAAGAAGCAGGAGGGCTATGTTAAGGGGCCTTATTGGCTTATTCCATGGAAACAGACACGCATTTATGTGGTTACAAAGCCTTGCAATAATCCCAGAAGTAAATGTGGGGTATATTATTTTGATTTTATAGAAGCAGCAGACCCAGAGAATCCGGGAGACTTGATAAAGGTGACCTAACTCCTAAAGGTTGAGCCAAGATTAAGATACAGGGCCTGCCTGTAACATCAAGGCCAGTGAACTATTAAACCTCCACACTGCCTTTCCAATATTTGAGACCAATAAAATCAGTTCTCACTGTTGAGGGGAGCCTTAGGCATCATGAACTGTCCCCATCCTCTGTAGTGGAAAATTGTCTGCCTCACAAGACATCTTTTTCCATTGCATTTTTATAAGCCACTTTGCTTGTATTCAGCCAACTTGCGCTCTCTTCTATGAGTAGTTGTCTTTGTTTCTTGCTCTTTTCCTCTTGTATGTGACATTCATTTAGGGATTTACCAGTACAGCTCATCACCTTTTCCCACTCCGTCTCCCATGCATATCCTTCTAACTACCCCTGCTACAGATACCCATTTTAAGAAACCATATTCAAAGTACTTTGAGCCATTGTTCACAAGATGTAGTTTCAAGCCTTTTCACAACTACTGGTTGCTTTTAATTGGATCCGTACAATTGGATCCTTCTTAAAATGCCACAACAAAATACAAGAGTCAGAGAGAGTAGGACTTGTCTTTTCTTTCCCTATTAGGTTACATCAGCTTGATCCTTTCCCCACCCAACTCTTTTTCAAAAGAGTGACAAATGCACACTTCTTTTCTGGATTTATCTTTTATTCAAAATTGAAGTTTGCACTAGCCTTTCTGACACTTTCATAGTGCAGATGTATCAAATTTACAATCATGTGATATACACTTACAATATTCCACAGCTTCTTAAAAAAATACATTTCACAGCCTTTTAGACAACCAATAGCCTTTATCAGTCTCCAAAGTTAGCATACAAGGCTGGCGTGATCTAAGACTTTAGAGCGCCCACAAGAAAGTCAAACACTTGCTTATCTAATTCCTATTGCTGCTAAATTGACCTTCCGAATTATATCAATGCTTAGATCCAAAATAAATCCTTAAGAACTCATACCACTCAACAACGCTTGAACTATGTTTTCGGTACAGTAGCCACTAGCCCCATGTGGCTACTGAACACAGAATAAAAATTAAAATTATTATGAAAAAATGTAAAATGTTGCATTAGCAATTTTTATATTGATTACATGTGTTAAAGAAAAAATATTTAGGCCAGGCACAGTGGCTCACGCCTGTAATCCCAGCACTTTGGGAGGCCGAGAGAGGTGGATCACCTGAGGTCAGGAGTTCAGCCTGGCCAACATGGTGAAACCCCGTCTCTACTAAATATACAAAAATTAGGCGGGCCTGGTGGTGCACACCTGTAGTCCCAGCTACTCGGGATGCTGAGGCAGGAGAATCACTTGAACCTGGGAGGCGGAGGTTGCAGTGAGTGGAGATCATGCCACTGCACTTCAGCCTGGGCAACAAGAGTGAAACTCCAGCTCAAAAAAAAAAAAAAAGTATTATTTAATGATACTTGTTAAAGCGTGGTAATAGGCTGAGCATGATGGCTCGCACCTGTAATCCCAAGGCTTTGGGAGGCCAAGTCAGCAGGATCACCTGAGACCAGGAGTTTGAGACCAGCCTATGCAATGTAGTGGTACCTCATTGCTACAAAAAAAATAAATAAATAAAATAAAAGAATTATCTGGGCATGGGGGCATGCCCCTGTAGTGCTAGTTACTCAGGAGGCTGAGGTGGGAGGATCTCTTGAGCCCAGGAGTTTGAGGTTACAGTGAGCTATAATTGTGCCACTGCACTCCTGCCTGGGCAACAGAGCAAGATCCTGTACCCCCTGCTCCCCACAAAAAAGATTTTATTCAGTTTATGACCATCACAATAGGTAGAGGAGCCACTGCAACAGGGGCTTGCAGTAAGGGAGACTGGGCTCAAGTCAGAAAACAACATGGGCAAGTATGCGTTTGTCTCCAAGGAACAGTGTGTGGAGGTCAGTGGATGGAAAATTACTTAGAGAAAACATCGGGGGTGAGTGGGGATCCTGGCTAAACCTATGTAACAGAATTCTTGCTAAAGACAGGCCAGAGTGATGAAAGATGGGGGAAGATGAAAGATGAGGAGTCTGATCACATATCAAGGGAATTTGTCAAGGGAATTTTGGCTAAACTGACTTAGCTGGGTTCTTTTGCAGACTAGACTTCTCAAGAAAGCACATGGAGGGGCCTAAGGAAAGGTTCAGAAGCCTGATTAAAATTTGCCTGAGCAAAGACTCTTCGTCACATGTGGAAATGATAATATTATGGCTGTATATTCAGTTAAATAAAATGTTATTAAAATTAATTTCACTTGTTTCTTTTAAGAAATGTAGCTACTAGTAAACTTAAATATATGGCTCCCATTATATTTCTCTTGGACAGTACTCCTATTAGAAAATCTTGTGCAAGCAAACAGTGTCAGAAAATACCTAAGTTGAGTTGGTGAGCTTGAAGCCTCCACAGAATCTTCTACTGGACTTCATTTTAATTTGTTATGTGATTGGTTGGTTGTCCTTAGTGGTTTTTCTCAAGATTTATCTGGCCACACGTATTTGGTTTTCTGTGTTTCTCTATACTTTTCCGTAATTGTATAGACTTGAAATTATTTACAACATATGACAAATGATGACATGAGAATTTCTTGACATATATACATATGTATCTGCATATGTATATATGTTCCATAATTTTTTTTTTTTTTTTGTAAATGATAGCCTGGCTTCACCAGCTCACTTAATCCTACCTCAGGCACTCTAGTTTTATTATTAATGGGAATGAAAATATCTTTTTAAATAGTATAATTGTGTTCATATATAAAGGATTTTGAATTTATAATATTTTATTAACAAACACATGCTTTCATTTACTTACAGGAAATTATCTAGATTTGATTATATTTTCAAAGATGGATAAGGAGGGAAAAGAAAATACTTATTCTGTGGTCTAACAATTTTAAACTATTATTGAAATTTTAACTGGTTAAGAAAAGGCCTGTGTTCTTTTTCCTTATTAAATTTAACCACAGCTGCTCTTTTACGATGTATACACTGCTGAGGGTTTTCTAATTCAGGTGTTCTTACAATTAATTCAAATACTTCTTGTATTATCAGATTTGAGAAAACTCAAGAGCCTTATGTGGTTTTTTCCATAAAGGGTTTTGAAGTGAACAAGATTTCCAGTCTGCTATGAAATTATTATATTCAGACATTTTTAGTCATCAGCACTTGAAGGAAATATGATGTAGTTTTAAAAACTCACAGGCAAGTTCGTTATCCTCTTTGTCTTAGTTCCCTCTTCTGTAAACTTCGGATATTGATACCTACCTTGAGAGACATTTTCAGGAGTTAAATAACTTATGTAGAGCACTTCATTACTAACCACATACTATAGTTAATATCAGGGTCTCCAGCTTGTTTATGTAATCCTTGTCCTTGAGTTTTTAAATGAAACAGGTTTGCTGTAGTTCTTATCAGAGGACTAACCAGATGCAGATAATACAGATAATAACTTATGTAAAGCAGTTCATTACTGAGCACACACTATAGATAATATCAGGGTCTTCAGCTTGTTTATGTAATCCTTGTCCTTGAGTTTTTAAATGAAACAAGTTTGCTGTAGTTCTTATCATCAGAGGACTAACCAGATGTTAATAATACAGAATGTCAGATAAGCAGATCAGCCTGGCCAACATGGTGAAACCTCATCTTTACTAAATATACAAAAATTAGGCGGGCCTGGTGGTGCACGCCTGTAGTCCCCAGCTACTCGAAATGCTGAGGCAGGAGAATAACTTGAACCTGGGAGGCGGAGGTCGCAGTGAGCCGAGATTGTGCCACTGCACTCCAGCCTGGGCAACAAGAGTGAAACTCCATCTCAAAAAAAAAAAAAAAGTGTTGATTACACTTTTTTTTTCTTTTAAGTAAGATAGATAAGCAGACATTCTGTATTATTAGCAGAACGGGGAAGGTTCAAGTGTTCGTTCTTGACAGCCATATTTGAATACTCCTATCATGAAAAATCATTAAATGGTTCATTTTGTTTATTATAGAGAACACAAGAGTTGACTTGATCAATTCATATGTGAATGTTAACAATGCAAAAAAGACTTGGATGCATGGAATTTCGACAGTCACAATATATTTGAAAAATGGTGATCCAAAACTTGACCATGAAGAAGTTCTTAGAATGACAATGACTCATTCACGCCTAAATCAAGGTGAGTTAATTAGGTGCAACAAAAACTTTTTCTTCCCACTAATTTTGTTAAAGCTCATTGCAACCACATAGAAAGAAAGGATATCTATTCATTAATCTTGGATAATAACTTACTCAAATTATGCTCATCTGAGACATAAAATTTCATTACCCAAATTATTGCTGACTTTGAGCATATAAAGATTATATGACTTATTTCCATGTAAAAGTTAATTTTGTAAATGAAAAGATTATTTTTTTTCTTCTTGTTAGCAACAGTAAATGAGGTGGCAGCCACCTACTTAGCATAAAGGAAAATAAAACATAAAAGAAATAGTATTTCAAGTTCAACTAATTAGCTTGTAAAGTTATTGGTTCTCAAATCTATATGTGAATTCTGAGAAAAAAAGAGTAAATCAGTGCAAACCAAAATAAAAGGCACATACTAACAAAGCCAATTTGAAAAAAAATCTCACTAATATAAAAGAAATGCACATATTCTAGTCACTGTATATGTTAAAGTTACTTTGGGTCTATTCCTAATCTGCCTGTCAGACAAACTTTGAGAGCTGAAGGATTATAACTCATACTACTATAGAGACACATGCACACATACGTTTATTGCAGCACTATTTATAATAGCAAAGACCTGGAACCAACCCAAATGCCCATCAATGATAGACTGGATAAAGAAAATGTGGCACATATATACCATGGAATACTATGCAGCCATAAAAAGGAATGAGTTCATGTCCTTTGCAGGGACGTGGATGAAGCTGGAAACCATCATCCTCAGAAAACTAACACAGGAACAGAAAACAAAATATCACGTGTTCTCATAAGTGTGAGTTGAAAAATGAGAACACATAGACACAGGGAGGGGAACATCACCCACCGGGGCCTATTAGGGGGTTGGGGAAAAGGGCAGGGAGAGCATTAGGACAAATACCTAATGCATGCGGAGCTTAAAACCTAGATGACGGGTTGATAGGTGCAGCAAACCACCATGGCACATGTATACCTATGCAAGAAAGCTACACATTCAGCACATGTATCCCAGAACTTAAACTAAAATTTTGTTTTAAAAAAGGCTTTTTTAAAAAAAGTCTATAACCGTCAGCGCATGTATCCCAGAACTTAAAGTAAAATTTTTTTAAAAAGTATGGTTTGAACGTGTTAAGTATTAGAAACCCTGTATATTTCCAGAGTAAATACTATTGCCTACCCAATATCATTTTCCTCTTCTTCCTTACAAGTTGAAGGTGGCAATGTGCCACCTACAAGTACTACATCGTCAACCTCCTCTCAAATGGGCTGACCATATCAGAGATGACAAAAGTCTGGCCGATGAAATATAAGCGGATTCTGTTGGTGTGGGCTACCAGATTCAGCTAGTAGGTTTCCTTTTTTCCCCACCCTTTTATGTTTTTTTTTGTGCCCAGAGCATAGTTGTGATGGCTAGAGCTGCTTGTCTCTGGGCATCTGCCTCATTTCTGAATTCATTACTCAATGATGTTATATTTGCTAAGGGCTGGGGTATTGAGTGTCACTGTGTCATTCATGCAAATAAAAAGAAATTAATAGAGTATTACTATTTCAGCAAAATATAGTAAGAGGCTACCAATAAAAATAGCCACATTAATGAGCTTTACAGAACAAAGTGTGATTTTGTTTGATATTCCTTTGAATCTCCTCACCAGAGTACAGCACATACTGGAATCTCTAAATGCTACCTAAATAATAAATGTTTAAAGTAGAACAAAAAGAAAATAATGTACTATACTAGAAAGAAAGAGGTTTAGTTACAGCAAGTAAGGTATTACTTTTTTTCTTGTTTATAACTGTCTTCTGACAATGTATTTACTTACTAGGGAACATATTTTTTTCTCTCTTTGCTCTACCTTACAAATGGTCAAATCCCAGTTCTACTTTATTAGCCACTTAACTTTTGAGCCTCAATTTCTTTATCAATGAGATGAAGGTAATAATACATGTCAACAACAGTTGTTTTGATATTGTATAAGAATGAAGAGATGCTATGCTATCTAATATTGATGAACCAATATTATTTAATATTATAAATATATATAATAGAAAAATAAAACTCATAAACTCTAAAAAATGGGATAAGGGAGAGAGAGACAGTCTAAATATACCAATTATTTATCTAATAATAGGGAGTGAATTAATACTTCCCTAGATTGTAAAAACCAAGAATGAAGGGCAGAAGGAAAATAACATTTATGGATCGTTTAGTAAGCACCACTGATTCTCCATAAGTGTTAACTTTCTCCCTTCCTTATATACCCTTTGTTTTTTTCCTCTGTAATTCTAGAAGCAGATAATGCAATATTTGGAGCAGCACTGTATTAAGTAAGCATTTAGGGCACCAGCAAAGCAAGGACCATCAAGATGAAATAAACTTGAAAAGGATTTGCTAATTAATGTTTTTATTAAAAGCATCAAAATAATAATCATGGTGGAGAAATTAGAACTTTGTGTTTCCTTCACTAATTTCATGAGTATAGAATTGAGGACCTCTAGCCAGCTCTGAATTGGAGAGATTAAAAAAAAATCTGTGAAAATATGGAACGGGAGGCTTTATATAACTATGATGAAAACAGGAATTGAAGATAGGCCTGAGAGATCAAAGGAGAGTTATAAGAGAGGGCTTTCTTTACTGGACATTGAAAGTTTACCACGCACCCTGCTCTGTTAGAACAGTCTGTTGTTACCTGTTGCTAACCCCATCTGTACAGTTGGAGATGCTCCCCAAAGTTCAGAGAGCTAATGGGATTTGTCCAAAGCCTCATAGTCAAGTAAGTGCCAGAGTTAGAATTTGAACCCAAATCCGCTTGGTTCCATGGCCCAGCATTATCTAAGAGCAATCACTGACTGCTGTTTTTATTTATAAGTCAAATGATACTCTGTGAGTAAATGGAATAAACTGACTGAGATCTTCTTTTGGTCCTTCCTCTGGGAATTTTAAGATTTTATGTCGTGACTAGAACATAAACTGTGTCATGGTTATTATTACTATCAGTGGGTGGAGGAAAAGATATGTACATATGGAGGTCACAGATAGTCTTAGGGGGAATTACAAAGGTCATAAATAGTGAGAATTTCCACTAGAGAAAAAATGTATATGTTAATAGTTATTTAGAAATGTTGTAGTTATATTTTTCCTGAGATTCATTATCATTTCCACTCTCAGGATTTTCCAACATGTAGTCTTATTTATAGGCTTAGTTATATCAGCTTCCCCTTTATGATCTGAAAGCAGAGTCTTTCAAAAATTATATGAGTAGATTGGATTAAGGAACTATTTAAAAATATACCAGATCATTAAATGTAATTACTTTCTTATCCTTTTTTTTCTGCATAATCGGAGAAGGTGTATACTTTCTTTAATATGGATTTCTTTAATCTATATGGCAGTGTGTAAATATTGATTACTGGAAAACCATGTGTTAGTTCATTTGGGCTGTTGTAACAAAATACCATAAACTTGCAACTTACAAGCAACAGAATTTGCTGGGCGATTGGGTGAGGTGGCTTACGCCTATAGTCCAACACTTTGGGAGGCGAGGCAGGTAGATCACTTGAGTCAAGGAGTTTGAGACCAGCCTGGGCAACATAGTGAGACCCTGTCTCTACCAAAAAAAAAATCTGGGCATGGGAAAAAAAAAACAATCTGTGGTTCCAGCTACTCAGGAAGCTGAGATAGGAGGATCACTTGAGTCTGGGATATTGACACTGCAGTGGGCTGTGACTGTGCCACTGCACTCCAGTCTGAGTGACAGAGTGAGACCCTGTCTCAATAATAATAATAATAATAATAATAATAAAGCCCAGAATGTATTTCTTCCACTTCTGGAGGCTGGGAAGTCCAAGGTGCTAGCAGATTTGGTGTTTGGTGTGAACTCTCTTTCTGGTTGGTAGGTGGTGTGTGGCAGCGTCCTCACATCATGGAGTGGGTAAGGGATCTCTCTCAAGCCTCTTTTACAAAGGCATTAATCTTCCCAAAGGCCCTACCTCCCAATACCATCACCTTGCAGGGTAGGATTTCAACCTACAAATTTTTGGGGGTTGCAAACACTCAGACTATAGCAATATGTAACTATTAGAAAACTATGTTTGCCATAAGATATTTCTGTGTTTATATATGTTAAACATATAATTTAAGATTATTTTCAAATATGAAAATGAAATAGCATTTATTTTCGAATTTAAATATCTGTCAGCAACCAAATTGATTCTAAAACATAAACAAACCCAGGTTTAGCAAAAATGTCCTTGACACACAGTGAGAAACTCAAATAGACAATGGTTTCACGGTGCCTTAGCTCTAAAACAAGTGAAAGTGGAAAATTCTTTTTATTGAACACTTTCCAAGAAAATACACTATTTCTTATTAAGGTTTTCTATACTATTTCATATAACCAAGGAAAAGATATCCTAGTTAATCCAAATTTCTGGTTAATTTGGGGCCAATTTTTAAAGAAATGTCATATGTCATATATCATCCTATCTCATATATATCATTTATTGAACAGCTACTTTGTGCTGGGCACTCTACTAAGGACTTTAATGCGTCACCTCATTTTATTTTCATAACACACAGGAAGACACTGTTATTATCCCCATTTTACGGAGACTTTAAAGAGGTTGTTGAGTTTTCCACACCTCATATCACTAGAAAGCAGTAGTGCTTTTCAAACCAGGTCTTTTGGATTTCAAAGTCCATGCTGCAAATCACTACATTTCATTTAGTACATACACTCTAGTGGCCATGACTTCCTCTTTCCTTAGTCATTCAGGAGTCACTTCTGGTTATCATTCTACTAAACACTTATATTAGAGATTCTCAAATGAAGGAAAGACAGTGCAGCTCTTTCACACTTTGTTCATAGAGCATTTTCTCAGAATAGCATGGCTTACAACTTGTGTTTCATTCTTATAATTTTATAATACTATATTTTTATTAAAATCTGTCCTACAGATAAACTGTCTCCTCGAAAATATCATGTCTATGAATACAAAATTTTAAATAACAGAAAATATGACTTGCCCACATCTGCAGTCTTCCTCAGTTCTAGCCCATCTGTAGGCTAAATTAGGAGTAAAAGAAATGGAAAGAAAATAGTCTCTTTCTAGTGAAAGCAAATAAATGACAAAGGGGAAGTAAAACTGCAAAATAATCTAAAATCAACTGAAATTAAACTGTGTAGCATTGAAGTTGGTAGATTAAAGAGGGGATTTTCATATAATTTTTTTTTTTTTAAGTAAAACGGTTGTATCTTGGTGTTTAATTTATTACATAACCAGTTGACATGAACACAACTCTACATGACAGCAGGTAGATTAAGAAATCAGGTCCTGGAAGCCATTTGCTCTTTCCTTTGTTTCCCTTAGCTTTACCCCTTAACTCACGTGCTTCCTCTTCCATTTTTTAAAAGATGTTTTAGGAAAAGGAAAAACCTAGCTCAACAATGGGAACACTCTCTCAATGTCTTAAGAAGGGAGCAGGTGGATTTATTACTACCGGGGCTGTTAGCAGTGATGATGATCTATACAAAATATGGGCAGGGATTTCTAGTTTTATCTCCAAAATGTTTAATATACCTGTTTTATTTTCCCCTTCAGCTTTAATTTTTTTTTTTTTTTTTTTTTTTGCATCACTTTTATCATCCTACCCAACTTTACTCAAGGGAACTTTTGTATAGAAAATGACCAAAGGCATTCAGCCATCAACAGGTAAAGAGGCTTTCTACATAGTCAGGCCATCTCTCAGCCAACATTTATTAAAACAACAACCCAATTAATGTCGTTCTTAAGAGTCTGCTGACTTCAGTGGCATTTCGATTACACAATGTTAGGTTATTAGAGTGGTTCTCATTGAGAAGGGGAACCAAATATTCCTTGTTGCTCTCCTTCAGGATATGCTCTTGAATATTTCTTCCACTGAAGGTTTCCTGGAAATGGCGAATCCAGTACAACAAAGCAGGTGGAATGGGGTAGTGAGTTGGCCGTCCAAAAGAAAGTCTGACTGCCTCTGCTTGGTTCACCAGTGGCCAGCTAGGAATACCACAATCATTATTACAGATCATTCTTGTTAACTCATAGTCCTGAGATCTCACTCAGGTCTCTAGCAACTCAGACTGTGAGTGGTAAATTTCAGTTCTGCCTATTGAGGGGCCAGAGTGAACCATGTAATACCGGAGACTCAAGCCTCTGAAGAGAAGCTGCTTATCTGATTTGCATAAAAACTTTGACTGCACTGGTAAGATAGGGTCATCACAGTTTTAAGAATCAGTAAATCAAAATTCCCAGATAAATTATGAAGATCATAAAAGGATTTGTTTAGAGTAGTTAAATATACTCTGTTGTATTAGAAGGATGGAGTTTTACAAAACATCAATTTTACCGTAACACATGAAATAACTACAAAACGTATGTAGTAGGAAGCTAATAAATAATTCTGCTTCCCTGAGGAACTGATTTGACAGCAGTCCAAATAGCCTTCAAAGTGCTAATTTAGTTTCTGTCCCATCCTGCTTTCTGTTATCCCTATTTCCTCCTTGTGACCCAGTATATGATTCAAATAGAAGCTGTCTAGGGTCATTAAAGCAAGCTGTTGCAGAAGCTGGGCTGTCGATTCAACATTTGGCAGACTGTTCAGTGAAAGCCTTGATTTCATTTTTGTTAGGCCATCAAACAATAGCGCCACACTGGCTCTGCTGATAAAAAGGACAAAGAAAACAAACCAATACAACATTTTATTTCTAAACAAAAGAAGGAGGTGTTTTCTCCCTATTCCACACTTTTCTGGCATCAGAAAGTCTGAAGTAGCCAGAATGAGAATTGGCTAATTCTCCGATAGTAACAGTTTAAAACCAAAATTCATAAAAATAAATAAGTAAAGTAGATAATTGTCTTTCTCCCAGCCCTTCACTCCCTAGACTGATGACCCTCTTCTCTTCCTACTCTGTCCTACATTGCTATCTGCTCAGTACAATTATTCTCTTTATAAAGCAGCCTATTTAGAAAGGAAAAGATTCACTGCTTTGTAACCTTCATGCTGCCATGAGCAGTGTTCTGGTTTATAGTTCAAAGCTGATATTGACCAGCATGTCAGAAGAATTTGTACAGTACTTTCTAGTTGTCACTGCACAAAATGGAATTTTGATGATAAAGTTAATCACTATAGATAGCTAAATTAAGTAAAGCAAGAGCCCACTTTGGGTGCTTATGTTAATAAAACAATCCAGACACTAGACACATCTTAGTATGAACCTGCGTATCTCCAAAATTTTTGATCAGACTAATGACGATAATCTGAGCACTGAGCAGAGGAGAAATTTTTCATGGCTGAAAGCATAACTAGTAACAATCAGCATAATTCTTGTCTCCTTAACAAGCAGCAAATTAATAATGTCACATTAAGGAAGCTTGGACTTTTGTTGATCAGTGTCTTCTGGAAACAGGCCTCTTGGCACAGTCATATCCTGAATGACTCAATTTGTAAAGGGGTCTTAGTCTAACACAGGGAAGCTTCAGGCCGGCTCACCCTTATCTCCAGTGAGTCTTTTCAAACACTATTTGCTGAGGTCCTTTAATGTAACTTGTCCAATTTTTTTTTTTTTTTTTTTTTTTTTTACAAAATCATGAATCAAAACTGATGAGAAACACTATATTGGAATCTACCACAATTAGTATTTTGTGGTGGCATTCCAAAAAATGTTTCTTAATTTCACTGTGCTTTTCTATAGTACCAAAATTTTTGATCTCGAACAAAATAAAACAGTAAGAAATATTTATCAGAATTGTATCATTTTCTAGTTGCTGCGTAGCTTAGGTAAAATTGAACGGGTGAGTAACAAATCAACAGAAAGTCTCAGTGGTCATTTCATAGTTGTATTAGTCCATTTTCACACTGCTATAAAGAACTGCCCAAAACTGGATAATTTCAAAAGGAAAGAGGTTTAATTGATTCACAGTTTAGCATGACTGGGGAGGCCTCAGGAAACTGACAATCATGGCAGAAGGCAAAGGGGAAGCAAGGCACCTTCTTCACAAGGCAGCAGGAAGGAGAATGAACACGGAAAGAGCTACCAAACGCTTGTAAAACCATCAGATCTCATGAGAACTCACTCACTATCACGAGAACAGCATGGAGGAAACCGTCCCCGCAATTCAATTACCTGTACCTGGTCCCTCCCTTGACACGTGGGGATTATGGAGATTATGGCTATTACAATTCAACGTGAGGGTTTGGGTGGGGACACAACCAAACCATATCAATAGTATCATTTTATTTGGGGGTAAAGATCAGGATCTAGGCATGACTTTGTTATTACAAGGAAGAAAATGCCTTGTAAGATCAAATAGTAGGGAGAAAGAATACGGAATCATACTTTACCGAAATATGCTAGGCTCTCACATCTCAGTGTGCATATGAAGTCTGAGTAATATCCAGTCAGGATCAGGGACCTCTATCTTCAGTCAGAGTGGATTAGACAGAAGACATGTCCACAGTAGCAATTTGATTTCTTCTCAAGTATACTTCAGCACCTTGGACCAAAAGAATCAGCATCACCTGGGAACTTGTTAGATCAGCAAAATCTCATAATATACCCTAGACCAACTGAATCAGAGTGTCTGTGGATAGGGCCCAGAAATCTGTTTTAACAAGTTAAATGTGATTCTGATGCACATTCAACTTAGAGACCTACTGGAATACAAACTCAGTAGCAGTTTAGAGTTGGGAACTTTGGAACTAGACTACATGACATTGAATCCCATGTCTGTCATTTACTAGTTCTTTAAGAAAGAATTTGGCCAGGCACAGTGGCTCACGCCTGTAATTCCAGCACTTTGGGAGGCTGAGACAGGTGGATCATGAGGTCAGGAGATTGAGACCATCATGGCGAACACGGTGAAACCCCGTCTCTACTAAAAATACAAAAAAAAAAATTAACGGGGTGTATTGGCAGGCGCCTGTAGTCCCAGCTACTCCGAAGGCTGAGGTAGGAGAATGGCATGAACCCGGGAGGCGGAGCTTGCAGTGAGCTGAGATTGCACCACCGCACTCCAGCCCAGGCGACTGAATGAGACTCTGTCTCAAAAAAAAAAAGAAAGCAGAATTTAAGCAAGGTATTAAAACCCTTTGTGCCTCAGTTTCCTTGTCTAAAAATGGGGTTAGTAATAAAAGCTTTTTAATATGTTTGTTAAGACTAGAGCAGTAAATATTTATGAAGCACTTAGAACAGTCTCTGACACATGGTAAGTGCTTTGAAAGAGTTTCCCATGATTCTCCTAGGACTGTAGCAATATCCAACTTAATGCTTCCGGAATCTCTAAGTCCCAACAGAAAAGCAAACATGTATCTCATATCAAACAAGTATCAGGTCATTCATTTATGCATTCGTTCATCAAATCTTTATTCAAAATTTACTAAGTTTAAGGTATAATATTCTTCACATTTTTAGATAGTAACTCATAATCTTTTTTTTTTTTTTTTTTTTTTTTTGAGACAGAGTCTCGCTCTGTCTCTCAGGCTGGAGTGCAGTGGCGTGATCTCCGCTCACTGCAAGCTCCGTCGCCTCCCAGGTTCATGCCATTCCCCTGCCTCAGCCTCCCGAGAAGCTGGGACTACAGGCGCCCGCCACCAAGCCCGGCTAATTTTTTTGTATTTTTAGTAGAGACGGGGTTTCACCGTGTTCGCCAGGATGGTCTCGATCTCCTGACCTCGTGATCTGCCCGCCTCGGCCTCCCAAAGTGCTGGGATTACAGGCGTGAGCCACCGCCCCCGGCCATAATTCATAATCTTAAAAGACATATTTAAGAGTGCATTAGTCAGGACCCCAGATGATGGTAACTGGATTGGACTGGGAGGGGTAGAAATGGTAAAAAAACAAAACAAACAAACAAACAAAACCAAAAAAACAACAAAAACCTACTTTAAAGAAAAGTATACCTATTTAACCAAAAACAGAGTAGAAGATACACATAATACTCCCCATCAATGAGGATTCTAACGTTGTCTTAACTTCTCTTGTAATTGTAATACTATTTTCCATGTGACAGTGGTGGACCGATTACTGTATTTGCTGCCTCAATTTTGTTAAACATGCTTATTTAAAAGAAGGATGTATAACTCAATAAAGAATATAATTATTTCATTTATTCAACTGATTTTGCGCTCTCCATTTTATTTCCACTTAATGAATTTGCCTGACAATCTTGATGCACATGTGGAAATTTTGCCTTTATAGATCAAAAACTATCTCAAGTATTGGATTGTAGGTTTTTTGGTTTTTTAATTTTATTTGTTGATTTTTACAATTTCTACCTATCTACTCTGATTCAGGTACTATCATCTGGTCTCCTGACTAACATAATTCACTCTTAAATATGACTTTTAAGATTATGAGTCACATAAAAATGTTCAGCATCATGTCTTGAACCTCACATATTTTCAGTAAATATTTGATGAGTGAATACACAAATGAATAGTGTACTACTTGCTTCATATGGAAGACATGTTTGCTTTCCTATTGAGAATGTGTATATTTCCCATCCTCTTATTTATTTATTTTAAATTTTTTGGAAACAGAATATTCTATTTCATCACAAACACAAAAATCTGAAACCCCATTTTTGAGCCATCTCTGTACATAATAAGAATCCGGCCTGCATCTGTCAGTGATAGAGAGTACAGTAAACTAAGATGTCCCTGAAGAGGCCACAGTGTTGACAAAATTCAGCATGCTGGTGGAGTCTACACAAACACAGGAAACAAAGCTCGGCCCTTCCACACAGCTGTCTGTCCTTGCAATGACTTCGTTTTAAGTCAGTGCCTCTTCATGCCGCGCATATTCTCCAATGTCAGCTTGGTGATGTACCACAATCACCACGGGGTCTACTTTTCTTCAGTCTTGTGTAGATTTTGCTGCCACCCCAAAACCCAAAGGGATGTCTGCCATGGAGTACACCACCACTCCCCAGTACTGAGAAGTATTTTCGGTGATTCGACCCAGACCATATTTCAGTACATGGTTCCCAAAGAGGAAGGACTGCTCCGCACCAGGCTTTATCCACACTTTATAGTTGGCATAAGGTGCAAGGTAATTCAGGGCTGTGACATGACCCAAAACTTGTGGGTCTTAGTGAATTTTCTGAAGCAGGTCCCCAGTGACACCAGCTTGTCCCCGGAGATATTGGCATCCAGCTTCATAATTTCCCTCACATAGTACACCTGGTCATTGTGCAGCCAGAAACAGTAGGTGCCATCACGTTGGTACACCAGCAGCTGAAGAGTCTCCCTGATGTATTTCCCAATCTTCTTAAACATGACATGGGTCACCTCTTCAGTCAAAGTCCGCATTTTCCTGCTGGGTTGGAACACCAGATCCTCGTACCTCGGTCTTATTTATTTATTTTTAAGAGATGGAATTTTGCCCTGTTGTCCAAGCTGGAGTACAGTAGTCATAGCCTACTGCAGCCTCGAACTCCTGGGCTCAAGTGATCCTCCTGCCTCAGCCTCTCAAGTAACTGGGACTATAGGCACATACCCACACTTTTAATCAAAGTGTATTATCTTTGAGTTGTGTTTCTTGTAAATAGCATAGAGTTGGGTTATGGTTTTTAAAAATCCATTTTGACAATTTCATTTTTTTAAAAATCTCACTTTGTTGAAGTCTGACATATAAAAGAAGTTTTTTTACATATAACTTGTATATATAAAATGTATACTGCTTGGTGAGCTTAGGGAAGATTCGTATTTTAAAATTAGTATGTTCAGATCATTTACATTCATGTTATGATTGATATGTATGGATTTAGATTAATGCTACTACAAAATTTGGTTGCTGTTATTTACTTTTCAGAGTCTTCAAATACTTGTTCTTGCCTTCTGTACAGGGTTTGGAATTATATTCAGTGTGAGAAAAGGTGTGAAGCATGCTTACTGCTTCTTACCTGAAACTGGAACTCGGGATAATTATTGTTAGAGCTCCCCTTAAATCTAGGGATCAGAGTCCAAGTTTTTGAATCTTACATTAACATTTTTTTTAATCAGATCACAATCTCAAATTTGCTTTTAAAAGCTATTTTCCTCCAGCAATTAAAACAGTGCTCTCCAAAACTCCCAGGATGGGCTGCTCAGAAAACTCTTCCCAGTCCACTGCTATGGTTTCAGGAGTTCCCCGCAGTTCAGAGATGCTTGAGGTGAGCATTCATGATGTTGTAGACTTTTCTAACCAGACCAAACCAAATCTCTAGATGGCTAGTGTCACCAAATAACTGCGTCTATTATTATTATTATTATTATTTTTTTTTTTTTGAGACAGAGTCTCGCTCGTGTCGCCCAGGCTGGAGTGCCAGTGGGCCGCGTCTCAGCTCACTGCAAGCTCCGCCTCGCCGGGGTTCACTGCGATTCTCGCTGCCTCAGCCCCGAGTAGCTGGACAGACGCGCCGCGCGGCGCCACCTCGCCAGGCTGAGTTTTTGTATTTTTTAGGTGAGACGCGGGGTTTCACCGTGGGTTAGCCAGGAGTGGTCTGCGGATTCTCCTGACTCGGATGCCGCCGGCTGCTCCGGCCTCCCAAAGTGCTGTGATTACGAGGCTTGAGCCACCGCGGCGCCCCCGGCCTTATTTTTTTTTCAACCAGTGTTTTTAAAGCACTCATTATGGGTCAGGCTCTGTTCTAAGCATTGGGGATGTGGTAGTGAACAAAAAAAAGGCTCTTGCTCTAGTGGTGAGGGGGAAGAAATAAAGACAATAAATATATAGATGTGTGACTGAATCAGATTAGTTTAAGTTAGTGCTAAGTGATATGAAGAAATAAAATCAGGGTAATGGGCTAGAAAGTAATGGGGATGAGAAGGACAGAGTAGCCGATTTACCCAATTGGTCAGAGAAAGCCTCTCTCGAAGGTGACATTTGAGTTGAGGCCTGAATCTTGATAATAAAAGAATCTGGTGAGGAAATGGGTGGCAGAAGGTTTCAGGAAAAGAGAAATAAAATTGCAAAGACTTGATCTACTTTTTTTTCTACCTTTCCTTCTGCATTTCTGACCATAGAATTTAAGTCTACACGAAGAAAAGAGTTTTTTTTTTTCTTTTTCCGCCAACAGCTGGGAACCTTAATTGAAACTCTAAGTGTGTAAACTAAACGTACAAACCTCAAACCATGTAAGCTATCCCAGAATTACACTAATATAACTCACTCCCCGATATTTTTTTCTTCGGATCAGTGATACCCAAAATCTGGCCCAATATTAAGGGAATTTGGACAGAGTTTTAGCTAGGTATAATGTTTTGAATGAGGGAGTCAGATCATCAGATTGTGGATAAGAAACCCAGATGTACTATTCCATTCTTTCCCAAGAGACACTAAAACATTATTTGCATTTAAATCTCATTTTGAAACTGCCATGAAAGTAAGCATGCAAAGACCACCTGTGGACTGTAGATGGCAGACTATACCCACAAAGTAGTGGTTGAATCCTCTGAGCAACCTCAGAAACATTTGGGAAAGACTATGGGCCCCAGCTTCTTGTGTCACAATGATTAGACCATGAAAAGGATCTATAACAAGAATATTTACAAGTGTTGGAACAATGGGAAGTTTCTATATACTGATAGCACTGAAGTTACCCCCTCATGGTAACGAGACATTTGAGAGGCCCTGCTCTGAGAAGTACTATTTTCGTGACTAAAACATCCCAGACTCAGCCCTATAGGATGAAAGCTAACATGTGGATCTTACAGACACTGACAATTGTCTGTGATTAAGACTGTTGAGAGAAAGCAGGTGGAGTGGGGGGGTCTTTGGAGTTCTTAGTACTTTCTAGATTGAAAAACAGTATTTGGTGCACTCAAGAAAAGATAGTAAAACTTTCAAAAATGGCATTTTTCTAAATGGCATGATTTTGTGACATTAGCCATTTGCTAGCCTTGGGATTCTGTTTGGTTTCATCTTAGAAAAGTACACTGTATGATTCTATTTATATGACTGCCTCGAAAAGACAAAATTATAAAGATGGAAAACAGATTAGTGGTTGTCAGGAGTTATGGGTAGGGGCATGAGGTGACGAAAAATAAATAGCACAGGGGATTTTTTGGGGGGTGATGGAACTGTCTTATGTCCTGATTATGGTGGTAGGTACAGGAATCTATACATGTGTTAAAATTTAGAGAACCGTACACAAAAAGAAAAAAATTTACTCAAAATAAAATTAAAGAGTAATATAAAAGTGATTTTCCTAGTAATAAAGACTTTTCCCTTCAAAAAGCCATTGAAGAAAAGCAAGAGGTTGAAGAAAAAATGCTCTTGAAGAAAAGGAACCAAATTCTCCACTCCCTCAATCACAGTTAACAACTTTTGCTCAGGTCTCTGCCTTATTCCATCAAAAATATAGCTACTGAGTGAGTCTAAGACAAAAGTCTTCCTTAGATACATCATTGAATAATATACACTTATGCTTTAAAGAGTAAATGATAGTTGTTGAGCTATGAATTAGTGTTCACCTGTATCATATACAACTGGGACCATGAACTAGGTCTATCACAAAATGAAAAAAATTTAATTGTAATTCATCAAAAAAATTAACATGTTAATTTAATAATAAGCAGTTTAATTAATGGACACATAATGAGTATTTAGACCTGTATTCCACCAACCCATTTATCTAACTTCAATCTGTAATTAAATTTCACTAAAATTCATTAAAATTCAAAAGACATGCTCTTTTTAAGCTTCTAGTAGTACATTTTGTATCAAGGTGGTAAAACTGACCAATAAAACAATTTCGAGCTATATCTTCCTGTCTTATAGCGGTGTACTATATTTCCTAAAACTTTCTAAGGACTTGTTTCATTTGTTTTATTTCTTAAGATGATATGTTCTCTTGCCCATGTGAAACTCAAGGCAGATTTATTTCTCTTTACCTATATGCATTCAGGGAGTTTTTAAAACAAATGTAACTTGTCTTGTTCAGAATGAACTAAATTCAGTGTTTTGAATAAGGAACCAGTATTAGAATCTAGACCATTCACAGAATGGTGGCATGATCCAGTGGGTCCCTTAGTCTGTTTTCCAGCAGCCTATCCCCCAAATGAAAATGAGGGATGTGATTAATGACATGTGTTTCCTCTCTACTCCCAGGAGTACATAACAAGGTGAATTATACTAACTATAATACTAGCTACCACTGCACTAGGTTATTTATATATGTCACCCAACTGGACTGTCACAAGAACCTTATGAAATAAATGTTGTGAATAGATCTGTTAACTACCAGAAACTTGAAATTTTGAAGTTTAATTCCAGCTCTGACATCCTAGACATCATGACCTTGCAAAGCTCAGGATCCTTACTTCTGCTCTGCTCCAAAGAAGTCTTCCTTGCTAAAAATGCCTTCACTGTGTCATCTGTTGACCTCTCTGATGATGTCAGCTGTTGGGTCTTAGTTCTTTAAGCTCCTCAGTTGCTACAATTACCCTGTAGACTTTTAATGGTCTACTAGTTGTTCCATACAAAATATTATTATTGCTTGAATTCAACTCCTATCACTTTATTTTCACTCCAATTCAGTTACCTGTTCATTGCATTACACTTTGTAATTGGGAATTTGAACCATCTTAGAAATCAAAGTCTAATGTTCCAGTAACTGACCAAACCTTTCATCCTTCTGGCTGTAACATGCCCAAACTCCATTTAGCCTCATAAAAACCTCTGATCTACCTGTTCTGTCCATCTTCCCCTTTGTATCAGCTCCACATCCTTTCCACCTCTCTTTTCTCCTTGCACTTGACTTTCTTAATGTCCACCTCTTCCCCTTTTTTAAGCCAGCAAGTCTCAGATGCTCACCCAAGGCACTCAATGTAGTACCTGAGTATTGCTGCTGGTTATTTGGGGTGTTATTTGTAAGTAGCTCTTCCGTTAGCAGGTGATGAATGCCACCTGCACTGGGTCCTCTCCTTCAATACTGAGTTCCCTTTTGGCCCAAGGTGTATCTAGAAATGTCATCT
Organism: Rhinopithecus bieti; assembly: GCF_001698545.2. NCBI lineage: Eukaryota > Metazoa > Chordata > Mammalia > Primates > Cercopithecidae > Rhinopithecus > Rhinopithecus bieti. The sequence goes on along the minus strand of NW_016804447.1, from coordinate 6,503,488 downwards.
GGGACCTAAGGCCCGGAACAGGGGCCTCGTGACTCTGACCAGGGCCCTATCTTGCTGTGGTTGAGCTGGTATCCAAGACCCAAGATAAAGTCCCCACTCCCCGCAACCCCACTATTTCCTCTTGTCTCCTCAAGTGGAAGGAAGGGAGCCACAAGCTGTGTAGCTTGGGGTTAGGGGAAAGGTGATGCCAGCACTCTCTTGGCTGCCCCAGTGGGTGTGATGCCCCTAGTCCACTCTCTCTGGGCCTAGTTCAGCACAAGGACTTGCCTAAGAGTTGCAGTCCTTATGGCCTAGACTGCCTTTTAAGTTTTCTTGAAGACAGACAGCACTACAGCCCTCAGTGGCGAAGTTCATGGGAACTCAAGTTTAAACCCCTGGGATCCATGATTCCTCTCTGGCTAGGGCTGGTTTAAATGCTCCCTCTATAGGCAGGGGCCAGCTGAGTTAGTCTGGTTTTCCTTTCTGCTCTAACAGGACAGCACCCAGTGGCTGTGTTCTTCCCCCCCAAATTCCCGGAAATGCTCTCTGCACCACTCCCTACCACTGCCAGGATGGGGGAGGGGTGGCGTCGGTGATTCAGGCCTGATTTTTCTATCTCTTCAGTGCCTCTTTCAGCAAGATGAAGTTAAAACCAGGTACTGCAAGTGCTCACCTGAGTTTTTTGGGTTTTTTTTGAGACCGTCTCTCCTTGCTTCTCAGATTGCAAACAGCCTATTGTAGGACCTTGTGATCATGTAAATTAATACTTAATAAACTCCTCTTTATAGATATCTTGTTAGTTCTGTCCCTCTAAGAGAACCCTGACTAATATACCTGAGTTTTCTCATTTTTGGAGATGAGCTGAATAAATTCATGTTTATCTCTGAATGGGCACAATGTTAAGTACCGAATGTTAGCTATTATTAGTAAGATGAGTTAATTAGGACTCCTATCCTTCCCTCTACTCCTTTCCCCTCTCTTCTGTATGCGCTGTTCTCCCATCCCCACAACTTTTGTCAGTTTTTGTCATCTCTTCTGTAATCATAATTAATCCTTGTATACTTTATTCATTGGCTGAATCTAAAATAAAAAATATCCAGTATTTCTATTATTATTGTGTTAACATTGTTCACTTTCCTATGATTTCAAAGTGTCTTATTTTTTATTGTATGCCTTCATCAAACACTATGATGATCTATCTTCCTTAAACATATTCCATCTGTGATAAGGGATGTAATGTAACTGTTGAAGACGGATTTCCCAGAACCATCTGACTTCTTATTATAATCTGGACCAGCTGCTCCCTGGGCTGCATGCCAAGCTGTCATTCTGACTTTTTTTCACCCAAGTCCTGGGTTGGAGTCAGTGTTCTGGGATCTCGAGTTTTTACCTTTCTTGGATTTAATTCTTGTTCTGGCTGGAGAACATCTTCAAGTAATTTTCTTGAAAGGGTGCATGATAAATCAGCTTGCTGAATTTTGCATGCTGGAAAGTGACTTCATTTTTTCCCTCTCACTTTCTCATTGATCGATATTTTACTGAGTGTAGAATGTTAGGTCCATAATTATTTTCACAGAAAGTTGAAGTTACAGCATCTAAGTATTCTAATGAGAAATTACATTCTTTTCCTTTGTAGGACATAGTGTTCCCCTCTGGAATCTTTCACAATGCTCTCCATGCCTAAAGTGTTCTGAAACTTCTTGAAAATGTTCTGCTGTTTGGGTCTTTTTTTAAAAAAAATTCATCTTGTGGTCATGGTTACACTCATGTATACAAGTGGTAAACATTATTCAAAAAAATCGCATGTTGAATTGAATTGTGCCATCAGGAAGAAGAAATCCTATAATGCTTAAAACCTGTGCCACAACATTCAACATTAGATTGTACCATTATGTATGGTTTCTCTAATTGTTTTATGTGTTTATATGTTTAATGTTTTGAACTTCATCCTAAGCAGGAAATACATTCTTTTCTCATCTCAGTCTGTCCCTGTCAGTCTTTCAGAAGACTAAAGGTGGTAATTTTGTGCATTAAGAATACCCTGGATTGAATGGTGCTCTCAAGAGGCCAGGAAGATTATCTGTGTAGGAAGGAGGAAGGAGATGAGCTAAGTGACTTTAAGTAACTTGGAAAATTTTCTAGACCACTGTACCCAGGATTTGTGTCCTTTGAGAAAGGGCCATTCATGATTTTCTGTTGGCTTGTGGGAGGGAGAATGCATGTTTTTCCATCCTGGGAAACCTGCTTCATAGTCTGACTTCATGGCCAGACCTGCTTGAAGTCAACCAATTACTAAGGGCATCCGTTTACCTGTGTAATTTTGGAGATGTTTTTGTCAGCTTCATTGAGGTCATTGAAACTGGGCCCAGAGGAGATGCACTTAACTTTTATAATAAGGAAGTTAAGATATAGCAAGAGACTAAAGAGAGTTGGAAAGATATCTGCCACCTACATTCAATATTTTTTTGTTTGAAATTATTCTATTTGTTATTAATAAGATAACAAATCTTTGTAAAACCAACCCTTTGCTTGTTTCTTTCTACAATATCTACTTTCAGATTAAATTGATAATAACTTAATCTGGCTCTCCTATAGAATTAATCTCTACAATTTTAATGGTTTTTATTTTTTAAGCACTCTATTACATTTGACCTTGTTTTGAAATCTGTTTCTTTTGTTTTGTTGGGGGAGAATGCTGAGAATGTTGTGTTCCCTTAGAAAGAAATCCTCAATCATAGTAACAGTTTTAATAAGATCACAAGTCTGCCTGTTGTTCTACCAAATGAAATTTCCATCACTTTAACAATAGTTATCATTTCAAGATGTGTATAAGAAGATTGAAGAAAACCCCTGAGGTTTGGCTCTGTGTCCCCATCCAAATTTCACCTTGAATTGTAATCATCCCCATGTGTCAAGGGCGGGACCAGGTAGAGATAACTGAATCTTGGGGGAGGTTCCCCCCATGCTGTTCTCATGATAGTGAGTTCTCACGAGATGTGATGGTTTTGTAAGGGGTTTTCCCCTTCACTCAGCTCTCATTCTTTCTCCTGCCGCCCTGTGAAGAGGTGCCCTTCTGCCATGATTATAAGTTTCCTGAGGCCGCCCCAGCCATGTGGAACTGTGAGTCAATTAAACCTCTTTACTTTATAAATTACCCAGTCTCAGGTATTTCTCTTTTTTTTTTTTTTTGCATTAGTTGAACCATAAAACTAGTTTAATAGCTTATTTTAAAGTAACAATACAGTACATGATAATCACCATATAAAATAATTACATGTTTATAATGTAATGATTTTGTTCTGATCATTTCTTATGATGACTGAATGCTAAAGACACAGTCACTGAAAAAACTTACCTATTATACTCCCCTTGGCTTAGTATTTAGCATTGAATACAGAAGTTCCAATAGCTTCCATATAATTAGGAAAAAAATTTGCAAATGCATAAAATAGAAACCAGGGTGAATTCTCATGCTGGTAATCAAATAAAGGCTTTTCACTTGACCCAAACAAAAAAAGTTACTTCCTTAAATTACAGAAACTAAATATTACAAAGTGTAAAAGTATAAGTTTCTGGTGAGATATTTTAAATAATCTTTATCTTGAATAGTAGAGAACTGTATAAAAGGTGTTAAAGTTTCCATACTGGAAACTGTTTAAAAACAGTAAATATCAAACTAACCAAAACCAGTAACAGTAGATGCATTATAGGTCAATTTATAGTTTTCCTCAACATCGAGAGCAAGAGAAAACAGCCTTAAAATATACAACGTTTAGGCAATTGCAACATTTAAGAAATATATATACAGTTTATAAAGATGTATAGCATAATTATTTTAAAAAATCTAATGTCAGTAAGAATTAGGCACTGGTTATAAAATGAATAAGAAAAGAGGGGGCCGGGTGCGGTGGCTCATGCCTGTAATCCCAGCACTTTGGGAGACCAAGGTGGGCAGATCACAAGGTCAAGAGATCGAGACCATCCTGGCCAACATGGTGAAACTCCATCTCTACTAAAAAAAAAAAAATACAAAAATCAGCTGGACATGATGGTGCCCGCCTGTAGTTCCAGCTACTTGGGAGGCTGAGGCAGAAGAATCACTTGAACCCTGGAGGCAGAAGTTGCAGTAAGCCAAAGATCATGCCACTGCACTCCAGTCTGGCAACAGAGCAACACTCCATCTAAAAAAAAAAAAAAGAAAAAGAAAAGAACAGTTATAATACCAACCATTTGACAAAATGACACTGCAGAAAATAAATAACCTACAGGTTTCTCTGATATTCCTTCACCATACAGATTAATCTACAAATCCTAATAATGGAACATCCTTCAAACTAGAAAACATTTTGCAAAATAAATATTTATGCTTTACTTTAAAACATGAATATCCTAAATTATTTACACCATCTTATCACTAGGGCCCTGTCTACATATAAAATAAGTAAAATGAGGAATTGAAATACTGTTTTTAGTTGTAGCTGACCCAAGTACACTGCCTCTCAACCTGCCACCCCTACCCCAACAAAGTGTGTGCGTGTGACTTATCAGCTTTAATTTCTACCCTAGGGGAAATTAATTAAAACTACAAACCAAAAAATAGCATTAACTAGGTTTTTTGGTTTGTATTGGTTTTTAAGTGTTATAAAAACAAGGTGGATAAAGAAA
>NW_016804447.1:6494327-6498539 GCF_001698545.2 Rhinopithecus bieti | reverse complement strand
AAACTAAAAAAAAAAAAATACAAAATCAGCTGGACATGATGGTGCCCGCCTGTAGTTCCAGCTACTTGGGAGGCTGAGGCAGAAGAATCACTTGAACCCTGGAGGCAGAAGTTGCAGTAAGCCAAAGATCATGCCACTGCACTCCAGTCTGGCAACAGAGCAACACTCCATCTAAAAAAAAAAAAAGAAAAGAAAAGAACAGTTATAATACCAACCATTTGACAAAATGACACTGCAGAAAATAAATAACCTACAGGTTTCTCTGATATTCCTTCACCATACAGATTAATCTACAAATCCTAATAATGGAACATCCTTCAAACTAGAAAACATTTTGCAAAATAAATATTTATGCTTTACTTTAAAACATGAATATCCTAAATTATTTACACCATCTTATCACTAGGGCCCTGTCTACATATAAAATAAGTAAAATGAGGAATTGAAATACTGTTTTAGTTGTAGCTGACCCAAGTACACTGCCTCTCAACCTGCCACCCCTACCCCAACAAAGTGTGTGCGTGTGACTTATCAGCTTTAATTTCTACCCTAGGGGAAATTAATTAAAACTACAAACCAAAAAATAGCATTAACTAGGTTTTTTGGTTTGTATTGGTTTTAAGTGTTATAAAAACAAGGTGGATAAAGAAACAAAATATCTTTTTTTGTTGTTTTTTGAGACAGTCTCACTCTGTCGCCCAGACTGGAGTACAGTGGCTCAATCTCGGCTCACTGCAAGCTCCGCCTCCTGGGTTCACGCCATTCTGCCTCAGCCTCACAAGCAGCTGGGACCACAGGTGCCCACCATCACGCCCGGCGAATTTTTTGTATTTTAGTAGAGACGGGGTTTCACCATGCTAACCAGCGTCACTTTTCCCGGCCCGCTCTGCACCACAGCACGCCGACTGTGAGCAGCCAGATTCAACCTCAGGTATTTCTTCATAGCAGTATGAGAACAGACTAATACAACCCCACACTTTTAAGAGTAGGCAGAGAGGTAATGAAACATGATGTCTCATGTTTGTTTCTTTTAACTTCATAAAATTCACAATAATGATGTTTTTGGTTGGAAATGATAGATTTCTCCCTTTGTTCATTCATTATTTCATTTAACAAACACTTACATGGTGTTTGTTAAATATTAACTCCTTTATTCTTCATCACAATTTTTTGAGGTAAGTACTATTATTATCCACATTTTATAGATGAGGAAACTGAGGTATAGAGAAGCTAAGTAACTTGCCTGGGATCATATGGCTAGTAAGTGGCAGAGCTGGGATTTGAACTCATGCTGTTTGGCTCTACTACTTTATTCTCTTCTGTTTTCTATGTATGTGTCCCCTTTAGTCACTTCACTAGAATAGTTACTTCTAACACAAAAGCGCTTGGTAAAAAGTTGATTTTATAAAATTTTAAAATTTAATTATAGGTGGACCAGACATATATGTGAAAAGATACTGCCAAAAAAATGGTAAGAAAAAAAAGAAACAAAATACGTTTTAAAGATTGAAGGAGTGGTACAGAAGTTTTATTTTCCCCTATTTTCTTTACTTCAAGTATGATTTACTTTGTATATAATCTTTGTAAGAGGGATGGAGGAGAGAAATGGTGATGGCAAGTAGCTTTAGATGTTATAACAACAAAGAGTCACATATTAAAATTTGGCTTTAAATTTTCCATGGTGTGCCAAAAGCTTCTATATGTGATATTTGTTATAGATTTTTAAGTTTTTTTTCCGTGTTTGTGCTTGGCAAATGCGATCACAGTAAGCATGCTATTATTCATTTAATAATAAAATGAGTTTTGGGAACCCTGATTGTAATGGTTCATCTTCCTGAGGAGCCATCACTCTTTGTTCTCAAACCACCATTTTAAAACAGGCCTAATTCTTTGAGTGCCTTTGCTCTTCAGGTGACACTTATTAAGATTACATTTAAAATTTGAGCTTGGCCAGGCGCGATGTGCTCAAGCCTGTAATCCCAGCACTTTGGGAGCCGGAGACGTTGATCACGGGTCATGGAAATCAAGACCATCCCTGCTGACACGGTGAAACCCTCTTACTAAAAAAAAATACAAAAAAAACTAGCTGGTCGTGGTTGCGGTGCCGGTATCCCCAGCTACTCGGGAGCTGAGGCGGAAGAATGCGTGACCCGAGAGGCGAGTTGCAGTGAGCCGAGATTGGCACTGCAACCTCCAGCCTGGGCGACCGAGCGAGACCCGTCTCAAAAAAAAAAAAAAAAAAAAAAAAAAAAAAAAATTTGAGCTCATTTGCCAACTTCTATTATTCCTTTTCTAACACACACACACACCCTAATGCCTACATAATTAAGGTTGTTTTAGACCTCTGAGTTACTTCACAGAATCTTGATTAAGTGAACAAACCTGCATGTTCTACTCACCCTAGGGGTTAATGCATATTTTTTTAAAAAGTCAGCTTTTATTTAGATTCATGGGGTATCTGTGCAGGTTTGTTACATGGATATAGTGTGTGATGCTGAGGGTTGAGGTACAAATGATCCCATCGCCCACGTAGTAAGCGTAGTACCCAATAGGTAGTTTTTCAACCCTCGCCCCCCTCTTTCCCACTGCCAACTAGTAGTCTTCAGTGTCTATTGTTCCCATCTTATGTCCATGTGTATCCAATGCTTAGTTCCTACTGTAAGTGAGAATATGTGGTATTTGGTTTTCTGTTCCTGCATTAACTTGCTTAGGCTAATGGCTTCCAGCTTGCATCTATGTTCCTGCAAAAGACATGATTCCATTCTTTTTTATGGCTGCATAGTATTCTGTAGTGTGTATATACCACATTTTCTTTATCAATTCACCTTTGATGGACACCTAGTGATGGTAGTGGCAGGCCATCTGGAGTGGCTGCTGCCATCATGCCAGCTGCAGGAGGAAGGTGTGGCTGGGGCTGCATGCTCCATGGAGCCAGTGGGAGCTAGGGACAAGTGGGAGCCCTGCCCCTTCTGAGTTGGGGTGAGAGCCCCTTGGTTGCCTCTGCAAATGCCCAAGCCATGGCTGCAGATCTGTACTCTGGCAGCCTGTGAACACGCAGGAGCCCCACCCTCACAGACACAGCTGCAGCCACCCAAGTTGTGGCTGTGGAACTGAGCTGCCTGCTCCACAGAGCAGGCAAGAGGCAGGAGACCCACTCTCCTGGGCACAGTTGCAGCCACTCAAACTGTGGCTGCAGACCTGGGCCTCCTGCTCTCCGGAGCAGGCAGAATGTCCCCCTCCACCAACTGTGCAGCTGCAGCCATCCAAACCACAGCTGTGGACCTAGGCATCCTGAATTCCTGGGGGCCCAGGAAGCCCCCACCATCCTCACAGGCTCAGAAGTGCCTGCTCCTGCTGCCTGGCTTCTCCCTGCTGTCAGCACCTGCTCCTATCTTGGAGTAAAGTTGGGGCCAAGTCTGGGTGCTATTGCAGCCTGACTGGGAGTGTACACACTCGGAGCAGTGCTGACATGCCAGCCCCCTGCTGCTTTGACCCCCTCTGGACTTTGGGCTCTGATGAGCATAGAAGGAAAGCCAATGGGGTGCTGAGGGCAGCTCAGCACTGGCCTATAGGCACCCCTTGACAGCTACAGCCTGAGCACCATGAATGGCAGCAGGAGGCAGACAGGTTCCTGGGCTGAATAGGGTGGATCCCCAGTGAGGCCCCACCTTCAGGCCAGGGAGGGCCTGAAGGCTGGGGTTTGGGCTGCCAATCCCATGGACAGGGGTGGGAACTTGTGGCACCTTTTCCAGGCCTGCCCATGGCTACCCATGGACCAATCAGCATTCACTTCCTCCCCTCTGAGGCCCATGAAAGCCCCAGGCTCAGCCAGACCTGAGCAGACATTGAGGTGACCAGCTGCAGAAAGGAACTGCTCTCTGCTGATAGCTGAATAATTGTTGGGACAACTTGCCTAGCAGAGAGAAGCTACCTTCTCTGCTAGAAGCTGAACACTCGGCCGGGCGCGGTGACTCAAGCCTGTAATCCCAGCACTTTGGGAGGCCGAGACGGGCAGATCACGAGGTCAGGAGATCGAGACCATCCTGGCTAACACGGTGAAACCCCGTCTCTACTAAAAAAAATACAAAAAACTAGCCGGGCGAGGTGGCGGGCGCCTGTAGTCCCGGCTACTCGGGAGGCTGAGGCAGGAGAATGGCGTAAACCCGGGAGGCGGAGCTTGCAGTGAGCTGAGATCCGGCCACTGCACTCCAG
>NW_016804447.1:6482910-6494070 GCF_001698545.2 Rhinopithecus bieti | reverse complement strand
AAAAAAAAAAAAAAAAAAAAAAAAAGAAGCTGAACACTCATTGGTAATACAGGAGTTATTAATAAATTATTTTTAGGTGGCTAGAAAGGGTAAAAGACTCATCAGTGGAATTTTCCTTTAATAAAAAGCAGTCCCAAACCATTTCTTCTTTAACAGAAAGCAGCCTGAAGAGTCTGGCATAGATATGCAAACTAGGAGCTTTTATATGTAAATGCTGGCAGCTGTACCTGGAAGCCAGATACATTCAATATGGCATGTCCCACCCTCTTTTCCTTGTCACCACATGTGCTGGTGTCATGTCAACCTCCAGGTAAAACCACGTGTACAGGTATGATGGCCACCACCAGGTAGAGGCTGTATTTGCATAATAAAATACTGTGGTGGGAGGGCCAGTTTTTTCACTGTCTATGTAAATGGCACACCTAGTCAAATCAATCCTCTAAGCCCTATGTAAATCAATCACTGCTTCCTCAAGCTTCTGTACAAAATCTATTGTATTCTGCCCCAAATCAGAGAACCTCTTTTGGGCAACCCACTTTCTCAGCATGAGGCACCCCCCGTATGTGTCTGTGCCCTGAATTCTTTCTGGACCATGACAAAGAACCAGGGTATATACCCCAGACAACAGAGCCATTTCACTGGGTCACCCTGCCTGTGGAAAGGAGCTGCCCCTGCGGTTTCCCCTGAGCTGTTCTTTCGCTCAATAAAAGCTCCTCTTCATCTTGCTCACCCTCCACTTGTCTGCATACCTCATTCTTCCTGGTCTCAGCACTCACTGAATAGTAAGGCTAAAAGAGCTGTAACACAAACAGGGCTGAGACATGCCCCTTGCTTGCCACATTGCAGGCAAAGAGAAGGAAAGAAGAGCTGTGGCCCTTTGGGGATCCCAGACCTGGGAGTTCCCCGAGCCAGGGTTGTGAATCCCAAAGAGGGAGTCCTGCAGTTCCTGATGTCTCCAAGCTTCCGGGCACCACTGTGTTCCCCATTGCCAGCCATAGAAGCTGCTTGCAGTGTTTCTGGTCCTACCGTAGCCTCAGATAGCCAGCGTCTGTCCCGGCACCTGGAGCTGCCCACCCTGCTGCAGCATCCAGCATGTCTGATTATACACAGTGGCCAGACACCATGCTTGCTCACACACCTCTCACCATTCCACGTCTGACTCACCCTTGACAGGTTTGGGACCCAAGCTAGTAGCATGAGCTGAGTACAGCCTGCAAGTCTGAGTGTGTTAAATGAGCCCAGCGTGCCCAGGCAAAACTCGGACAAAGGCACCACTGGCCACAGAGGTTCTTAGCTAGAAAAACACCCCAAGGATCCTGTAACACTAGGTAGATTCCATGTCTTTACTATTGTGAATAGTGCTGTGATGAACGTAAGAGTCCATATGTCTTTTGGTAGAATGCCTTATTTTCCTTTGGGTGTACACCCAGTCGTGGGATTGCTGGGTTGCATGGTAGTTCTATTTTTAGTTATTTCACTAATCCTCAGAGGAATGCAAATCAAAACCACAATGAGATACCCTCTCACACCAGTCAGAATGGCTATTATTAAAAATCAGAAAATAACAGATGTTAGCGAGGCTGCAAAGAAAAGGGAATGCTTATACATAAAATGTAATTTAGTTCAGCCACTGTGGAAGCAGCTGGAGATTTATTGCATAGCTTAAAGCAGGGTTTCTTAAAGCAAGGGCAGGAACTACCTGCAATGGAATCATGTGTGATACCTGTTAAAAAGGCAGATTGCTGGACTCACTGTAGGCTTGCTGAATCAAAATTTCTGGGATTGAGACCTGGGAATCTGAATCTTGAACACACATCCTAGGAGATTCTCATGCACACTGAAATTGGAAAATTGCTGTTTTAGTTATACTTCTGGTAGAGTTTCTGTAACCAATGAATTTAAATTGGGTCTTCACAAGAAAAATGCTCTAGCTTTAAATTGAGAAATGCTGTTATGTTAGCACCAACCATCATATTAGTTATGATAATAAACAAGTAATTATAGAGGACCTAATTTGAATCTGCCCAATGTGTATTTTTGAGCAATGGCCAGAAACAAGTCTTAAGAATATTGTGCAAAGTTAACTGGAAAGAGGGGAGACCTTGTGGTTTATAACCAGAAATGTGGGATTAAGGGGAAAAATTTGGTGATAACTATTAAAAGGAAGGGCCAGATCCTCAAACTCTGAAAGAAAAAGAATATAAACTAGTGAAAAGTGAAAACCCCAGTTAAATTATGTAGCTGTGACACTCCTAAGGGCAGAGGCTATAAGTAATTCAGTGCTGCACTCCCTGTACCAAATGATGGCATTTTTCTTAAGATTCCCTTTTAAAAATATGATGGAAACTGGGCTCAGTGGCTCACGCCTGTAATCCCAGCACTTTGGGAGGCTGAGGCGGGCGGATCACGAGGTCAGGAGATCGAGACCACGGTGAAACCCTGTCTCTACTAAAAATACAAAAAATTAGCTGGGAGCGGTGGCAGGTGCCTGTAATCCCAGCTACTTGGGAGGCTGAGGCAGGAGAATGGCGTGAACCCGGTAGGTGGAGCTTGCAGTGAGCCGAGACTGCGCCACTGCACTCCAGCCTGGGCGACAGAGTGAGACTCCATCTCAAAATAAATAAATAAAAATAAAAAAATAAAAATATGATGGAAACTCTGGACCCTACTGAAGGTTAAAAGTAGGCACTTAATAGATATTTGTGAGATTAAATTGTTTACATAGTGTTATGCCTGGTTTCTTCCCTTCACTGAATGTCTTGGCTAGTGTTCTTAACTTTGACACAATTATAGACCCGTTTGCTAGAAAAACAAGTTCAGGTTTCCTGTTTTATGGTAGATGTACCTGATAGCAGTAACTTCACTTTAGCATACCCTGAGAATGACCCTGTATGGCAGACCCACCTGAATGTGTGCTTGGAGTTCGGAGCTAAGGAATATGGCAGTGGCCAATGCGGAGATTCATTCCTTATCTATGAGAAACATCTAAACCCATAGCCCGTCCTGTGAACTGTGGGCCATACAGGTGATCAAGGCCTATTGTTTTGGGTTAAATGAGGTTTGCCAGGTAAGGATTGTTAGGGGGCAGTGGTTAAGTGAAAATGCTGTATAAATATAACTGCATGCCTTTTGCAAGTGGTTGCAGTTCTCCTGATCAGCCCACTGCCAGTGAACTCTCTCCCCTGTATGTAATTGCCCCAGTAAAATTCCATGACTCATTTGCTGATCCTGGGTCCCTTGAATCTGGTGCTATCCCCATTGGAATCAATTGGGGTTTGGCACAACACCTATTTAGGGTAAAAAGACCTATTGTACTGAACTTCCCTTCCTCCCAATCTTTTACTGAAATAATAGAAAAGATGTTAAAATAAGAATAAAATCGTAATAGTGCTAGAGAGGACATCAGCAGGTCAGATATTTTGAGAAATTATTCAAAGATAAGCAGATGTGATCAAACCAATGAAGAAGTGAAAACAGAGGAATTGAAGTCACTAGAGATGAATGTGGTTCTTCCTAAGGGAGCCCTGGGGAAGCTAGGAACTTGGCTCATCCATACAACATTAGGGAACTATGGAATACTTGTCAGGGTAACGAATTAAAGGGTGCATTCCCTATCAGCTGGTCATCCCCCACCTTCCTCTATAGACACAGGGTGGCCTCCTTCAAGATAAAATCTGGAGGAGTGCTCTCTGTGGAAATGGGGTGCTGTTTTAGGGGGAGGTCTCCTAGTATGGCTGCTGTGCCTTGAAGGGGAAGCAGAACAGACATTGCGGGACTCATATCACAGACATGGAAGGGAAATTTTAGAAGGTTGCAATCACTCCGCCCAGGAGATATTTACACAGAAACACTCACCTCAGTCATGAGTCAATTCCTTTTATTTTTTGGTATGTTCCCAGCTGCCATACCACTTTCCTGCTCACAAACGCTACAGGGTATCTGCTGCTGTAACTCCCGCCCTTATACGGACCCACAAACCAGCTCTTTCCAATCAAGTGAGAGTGTCTACTTCGTACAATGGTCTTGTACCTCCTTTAGACTAACACTTCCACAGATAACTGTACACTTTGGGCAAAATATAGAATACGGCTAGTTGAAAGTAGTTGAACGCAATTGAAAGAAGGTACTGACAAGGAGTCAACATTTGAAAAAAGGGAATGGCGGTAGGTGAGTTTTTTTGGTTTTTTTAAATGGCTTTTGGCCTGAGGGCGGGCTCACCTGTTTACCTGTGTCATGCAGGGGTAAAGGGTGGGGCGGATGGCTAAAACCCAGGTTAAAAAAAAAAATCCATCATCTTGCTGGCTTGAAATACCAGAGGATAGAGTTTGGGGCATTCATCACTTCTGAAAAGTGAGAAGGAAATTCCCCAAAATTGAAAGCCAAAGAAGGGGAACCCTATACTCTGTATATAAATTCTACCCAAATGCTGTGCTGACCTCCACACTTTGAACTAACCATACACAGGGAAGATTCCAAGCAGCCTAAATGAAGACTAAAAGAATCGGACTGAGATTTGACTTACTGCTCATTACAGTTTTTCAGCCAATTTAACTTCCTGCTTAAAACAAAAGTTTTTAGAGGAACAGAATAGCATCCAGAGTCTTTACAACATATTATTCCAATGTCCAAGACACAACCCAAAATTGGTCTACATAAAAGGGAACAGGAAAACAGAACTCATATAGGAAAAGACAATGAAGACTGGTCCTGAAATGACTAAGATATTGCAATTAGCATGTGAGAATTTTAAAGCAGCTATTCAAGAAGAACTTTTGTTGGGGAAACACATACATGGCTAAAAGGAAAACCAACACTAACCATCTCCATTAATCCTCCAAGCTCTTCATTTGTGGATTATGATTTACAAGAATTTCAGAAAAAACCATAGCATTAAACAGAAGGTCCAAGATTAATAAATCCAAACAACTGAGCCCAGAGAAAACAGATAGTTTAGGGAGCAGAGGAGAACTTGAAAACGTTATTAGTATCCTTAAAGATATTCAAGAGGAGATTGCGCTGATAAAGTAGTGAGGCTGCCAGGTGTGGTGGCATGTGCCTGTAATCTCAGCTGTTTGGGAGGCTGAGGCAGGAGAATCCCTTGAGCCCAGGAGTTTGAGGCTACAGTAAGTTGTGATTGTGCCATTGTACTCCAGCCGGGACAACAGAGTGAGACCCCATTTCTGAAAACAGACAAACCAAAAACAGCCACTGTGAAAAAAGAACAATCAGTAAATACCAAAGAAAAGAATACTTGGAAGTAAAAAAGGAATAATGGATTTACTGAAGACCAAGTTGATGTTCTGGAAAATGAAATTTACTAGAATATAGAGAAATAAAATAAATGGTGGAAAATATGAGAGAAAAGTTGAGGCATGGAGGATAGACCCAAGAAATTCAAGTTCCAGAACACAATTTTTTCTTAGTTGGAGAAAGACAAGTGTCTTTAGATGGAAAAAAATCATGTCAGCCATATAGAATTAGACAGAAAACAAACAAAAACCCAAATACCCATGCCTAAACACAACCTGGTGAAATTTCAGAACTCTAAGCATAAAGAGAATATCTTAAAAGAATTAGGAAAAGCAAAACAGATTACTTACATTGGAATGAGAATCAGACTGATAGACTTCTTATCAGTAATCCTGTGTGTTGGAAGACAGCAGAATACTGCCTTTAACGTTTTGGTAGAAAATGAATTTCAACCTGAATATACCCAGCCAACTAATAGGTAAATGTGAGGGCACAATGTAGACATGTTTAGATATGTTAGGATCAGAATGCTTACTGTTCATGCATCTTTTAAAAAAATTGCTTCAGGGAAATAAAAAAAAGAATACAAGAAAGAGGACACCATGGGTTGTAAAAGCATGGAAAGATGTGAAATTTTCAGAAAATAAAGGTATGTTTTATAAAATTATTCCTCTCCTTAGAAGAAATAAAACCAGATATTGTTTATTGTTGACAGGATTGCCATTAGTGATTGAAACTGGTTAGGAAAACCTTTCACTTTGCATTTTATACTCTTCTGTATTATCTGTGTTTATTTTTGTTTTGAATACAGATTACTTGCAGTCTTATTTTTTTTTTTTTTTGAGACAGAGTCTCTCTCTGTCACCCAGGCTGGAATGCAATGGCACAATTTTGGCTCACTGCAACCTCTGCCTCCCAGATTCAAGCAATTCTCATGCCTCAACCTTCCGAGTAGCTGGCATTATAGAGGGGCACCACCATGCCTGGATAATTTTTGTATTTTTAGTAGAGACGGGGTTTCACCATGTTGGCAGGCTGATCTCAAACTCCTAACCTCAAGTGATCCACCCACCTTGGCCTCGCAAAGTGCTGGGATTACAGGTGTGAATCACCACACCTAGCCACAATCAAAATTGTAACTTAACTTTTAAAATCTACCCACCCCCCACCCCTCACCAAATCTAGTAGTCCTTATCTTCTAAGCATGTTAACAAATTCCTCCTGAAGATATTTCATAAGAAGAGGAGCTAGTCCATTTAGTTTAGGATAGTTTTGGAAAAGGTTTGGGCTGCTACTAAGATAAACTTACAAATAAAAGCATTTCAGAAAAATCTTCCAATTCAACTGCACACAAAGATGGTAAGATGTAGACACAAAATAAAAATGATTTTTATTTCTTCACAATAATCTGAAAGTGGATTTTACAAATTATAACAAAGAACTATTCTCTCTGCTTCAAAAAGATTGTCATCTAATGATCAAAAGCAGAACTGTCCAATATGGTAGCCACTAGCCATATGTGGCTATTGAGACTTGAAATGTGGCTAGTCTGCATTGAGATGTGCCGCAAAGGTAAAATGCACATGAGATTTTAAATACTTAACATGAAAAAAACATAAAATATCTCATTAACAATTTTTAATTACACATTGAAGTGATACTTTAGATGCATTGGGTTAAATCATTTTATTATAATTAATTTAATCTTTGCATTTTACCTTTTAAAATGTGGCTATTAGAAAATTTAAAATTACATTTGTGGCTTTTATGTGTGGCCCTCATTCTACTTCTATTAGACAGCCCTGGCCGAAAACACCAAAATGTTGCACACATCCATTATTGCTCAAATGAGATTTCTGAAAAGAGAGTTTTTAAAAAAGAAAATGGTAACACTCTGGCTCATTTACTAAGAAATCTCCCTGGGAATGGAGAAAGAATCAATGCTAACATACTAGAACAAGATAGGAAGTTGGGAGAGTAGAAAACATGACTGATTTTTCCATGTTTTCATGAAACGTGAAAGAAGGGAGAAGAAATATCAATTCTAAAATAAAAAAAGATTTGTTGGTTGAATGACTTCCAGTAAAATGTTTGCCTCTAATGCTTGCACTCTTCTAAAGGCAAAAATTATTCTTTTTATGATCATAGTTTCTTAATGCAATGCCATTCTATCTAGGAATATCCCACCTACAACTCTTCCTTAGTACTTTCCTGTGTATACATTGCTGAGTTTTTTTATGCTAAGGAATGTTCCTCCATTGATGTGATAATTACTGCCTTATTCTCATCCTCTTCAAAGCGTCTATAGTAGTTCAAATGAGAAATACATTTCGAAGCAGAGGTGACCTCAGTTCTAGTGATTGTCTTTCAAGCTGTATTTATTATCAGGGCAACTGGACTGATTATCCCTGACCCATCTGAAAAAGTCACTTTTATCATCAGAAAGAATTTACATTCTCTCTTGTTGAAGTGATTCGATTAGCTTATTTCCTGAGAAAGATCACGGTACATTCGGGCTCTCTGCTTTATCACTATAGAGCATTTGTCAGTTGTGATTTTCTATTCTGCTATGAAAGATGAAAAACAATTACAGTGTTTATCAACAAAATAGCTCTGTGGAAAGCAGAAAAAACAAACCAAGTTGAGAGTGAGAGTTTTCTTTACAATAATCAAAATCGGTGACAGAAGGAAGAGAAATGAGGATGTTAAAAAATCCCTCAGAACCAACAGAAAACAGAGGTCCTTTCAGTTACTGGCAGTGTTACGGGACCCCACTACTTGCCAGGGGTTTCTGCTCTATAGTCCCTTCTGCAGTCCCCGGAAATATGTACAGGAAAGGGGTCCCAATCCAGGCCCCAAGAGAGGGTTCTCGGATCTTGCACAAGAAAGAATTCAGGGTGAGTCTGCAGTGCAAAGTAAAAGCATGTTTATAAAGAAAGTAAAGTAGTTAAAGTACAGCTACTCCATAGACAGAGTAGGATGTTCCCAAAAGTAAGAGGAGGAATGTGTCCACCCTCTGTAGTGTTAAATGCTCTATAGTGATAAAGCAGGTACAATGCTGTATCTATAGGGAGATGTGCTCTGCTACAAGGGTTTGTGATAAAGGATTGATTTCTTAATTACTATATTTTGCAAGAATCAATATTATTATCTTTAAAGCAAAATTAGAAATGCCTTTGTTTTCCAGATATCGGGATATCTGGACACTCCCAAGTCTGGGTCTGTTTAGTAAACATTATTAATTTGTTCCCTTAACCATAAACATCTAGAGGTTGGGAATACCTACGTTTCTGGAAATGTAGCCCAGCAAGTCCCAGCCTCATTTTGCTAGCCCTCACTCCAGATGGAGTTGCTCTGGTTCACGTGTCTCTGACAGCAGGATTAAAAGATAATATGGGCCAGATGTGGTGGCTCACGCCTGTAATCCCAACACTTTGGGAGGCTGAAGCGGGCAGATCACCTGAGGCCAGGAGTTTTGAGATCAGCCTGGCCAACGTGGTGAAACCTCGTCTCTACTAAAAATACAAAAATTTGCCGGCTGTGGTAATGCGGGCCTGTGATCCCAGCTATTTGGGAGGCTGAGGCAGGAGAATTGTTTGAACCCAGGAGGCAGAGGTTGCAGTGAGCCAAGATCACTCCACTGCATTCCAGCCTGGGTGACAGAGCAAGACTCTCTCATAAACAAACAAACAAACAAAAAATGATATGGAAAAAGTGTTGTGAAAGCTCTTACTTTTACATTCTACCAACTCTGTATAAGGTCGGTGTTGGAGTCAAGCCATTAATAATCACAATTGGGATGGACAATTTAGCATCTAGGTCAGTGATTAGCAAATAATAGTTTTCTCATCCATGTTTGTTGAATTAGCATAAGATATTGTGGTTTATGTACTGGTATGGCTGGCTACTTTATCAAGGCAGTAATTTGTCCTTTATTCTTGCTGCTCTAGATATTTTTCCCTTTCCCAAGCTAAGAAGGTAGCCACATCTTGTGTTTTTTGTTTTTACCTAGGTGTTTTTTGTGTTGCATCAGGAAGCAGACATTGCCAAGCAAGAGAAGACAATTCCTTCTTAGCCTTTGGTTTGCAATAACCTTGGCTCAGTGAGAGTTATGTAGAAAGTTAAGTGCTTGGAACTTAACAGGTAGAAGCTGTTGGACCCAAGGGGAGAGGAAGATTCCTGAAACTAACAGATGGAGTCCGGTATGGGAGGCGTTGGGGGCGATTCTGTGCCAGGCAAAAGTATCACCCCAGGACTGCACAGTCTCAGGCTGGTGGACTCCAAGAATATAGTCCTGGGAGCAATGGCACAGATATCCCCTGCCTACCATCAGAAGACCATGTGGGCAGGGATGGTGAACTTAACAGAGACTAGCATGGACAGAGGTCTAGAGGATTCTTCTCTGACTCCTCCCACCAGCTATACTCTGGGACCTTTAGTTGAACCTGAGGAGGTAGAGAACCCTACTGAGGAGTGAGATTTAATGTCCCACCAACTGAATGGCTGGTGGTTCAGAGCAGATTAGAATTGTTTAGCATACATTTTCAACTTGCCACAATACTACCATCCTTGACAGTGCTTGCTTGGTCAATGACTCATCTAGAGCATAAAATGAAAAATTATTCACAGTATATGAGAGCTAGCTGTGACTTCTATGTTCATCTAATTCAGATTCTTCATTTTTAGGTTAGGAGACCAAGCTAAAACATATAAAAGAACTAGGCCAGGTGTGATGGCTCATGCCTGTAATCTCAGTGTTTTGAAAGGCCAAGGTAGGAGGATTGCTTGAAGCTAGGAGCTCAAGACCGGCCTGAGCAACATAGTGAGATCCTGTCTCTACAAAAAAATTTAAAAATTACCTGGGTGTGATGGTGTGCACCTGTGGTCCTAGCTACTTGGGAGACTGAGGTGGGAGGATTGCTTGAGCCCAGGAGTTAGAGGTTGCAGTGAGCTATGATCATGCCACTATACTTAAGCCTGGGTGACGGAGTGCGACTATGAGTCTGGGGAAAAAAAAAAAAAAGATATAAAAAAATTTGTTCTAAGTCATGAGCCCAAAGCCAGTGCAGGGCTGAGACAGTGGGCTGTCAACCCTCAGTCCACTTTTCTTTCTACCTCACTACTTGTAAAATTCAGTCTACTTTTTTTTTTCTACTTCACTACCTGTAAAATTCAGACATATTATGGGAATATAGACTAGCCCTTATGAAAGTAAGATCTTACAATTTTAAAATGCAGTAACAATGGAAACTTAAAAAATATCCAGATCTGATAGTGGAGGTATCTGATAGTGGCCATGTGTATTTTCCATTTACTCCCCACTATAGAAATTGTGAGCAGATGACCTGAGTCATATATAAAGTGGGTGATACTACAGTTTCTGACAATTAAATACCTCTTCTGTAGGCATTTTAAATATGGATATGTGTATGTATGTGTGTTAATATATAGACACACATCCAGAAATCTTTCTGCTGTCAAACACTGGGTAGAAATTTCTTTTCAGTTGTGTGTGTGTGCGTGTGTGCATGTGTGTGTGTATGTATATTAAACCTACTTAATAGCTAAATTAAAAGTTTATTTATAATTTATGATTGGGTCTTCTTTTCATAAGAATCACCCTGTATGGGCCGGGCGCGGTGGTTCACGCCTGCAATCCCAGCACTTTGGGAGGCCGAGATGGGCGGATCACGAGGTCAGGAGATGGAGACCATCCTGGCTAACACGGTGAAACCCCGTCTCTACTAAAAAATACAAAAAACTAGCCGGGCGAGGTGGCGGGCACCTGTAGTCCCAGCTACTCGGGAGGCTGAGGCAGGAGAATGGCGTAAACCTGGGAGGTGGAGCTTGCAATGAGCTGAGATCCGGCCACTGCCCTCCAGCCTGGGCGACAGAGCGAGACTCTGTCTC
>NW_016804447.1:6471005-6482629 GCF_001698545.2 Rhinopithecus bieti | reverse complement strand
AAAAAAAAAAAAAAAAAAAAAAGAATCACCCCGTATACTACTACTTCTAGTCTAACTTCCCCCAATATCCAGTATTTTTCTAATCTGTGTCTTTGTCCACCTTCTCATCCTTCACTCTTTGCAGGTAAAAGGCTGATTGGCGTTTGGCTTCTTATTTCTCTCCAGACAACTGTGGCGGAGAATACAACCATCCTATGCATAACAGCCTCTTTCTAGCTGAACGAGCAGCCTGCACTATCACTCCATGATGAGAAGACCTAGGTAACCTCGGTGTTCATTCATCTGTCAGTCCAGCAGCTGTCTGTGGGTCCCTGTGAGTTCAGACCCTGCTCTAGGCAGATCCAAAAGGCAGGGTGTGAGGACAGCAATGCCCACATGGCAAAAGCCTGTCCTTTAGATGCGGCACCACTGAGAGATGCTGTGTCACAGGAGGTTGGTCTGGCTTATCCAGCTGTCTGTTCAGATGTTCCCATAGGAGTCTCTCTGCCAGCAGGTTCCACGGCGAATGTGGATAAACAGCAGTACCATTAGGACAGCAGATATCAGGCAAAAGGCAACAGCAAAGATGACCTTTAGAACTGTAGGAAAATAGGAAAAGTATTAATGTAAAATTAATGCATTAGGAAAATATGAAGATCACATGTGAGTGTTGCTTTCTGCCTTAATTGCAAATTTCAGAAGAGTTTCTAAAGAGGCCTTGAAATCAGCATTGTGTGTGGTAAAAAGAGCACAGGACTAGGAGTCAGGAAGTGACCTAGGTTGCAGTTCCTGCATAACCTTTGACCCTTGAGATTCAGCTCTCCACTGAAAAGGGAGGGTAATTAGCTGAAGTACTTCTAAGTCCTCTTATAGCACTACCTTTATGCATTTTTTTATAGTTAAATTACCAATTGTCCATGATCTCAGGGTCAAAGGAAATTCTGAATGCTCAACTGCAATCAACTGGATCTAAAAGAAATGAAATCTTTCGATTCTTAAATTTGATTTTTAGGTAAATATTTGTTAGAGAGGAGATCTTGCGCACATTTTATCTATGGCAAACATTTCTAGCATAACTGTACTATTGCTAATATGCACCTTTGTTTACACATATTCCTTTGATAGCTGACCAGTAAAAGCAGATATTTGGGGCCATTTCTTAATGAGATGCTAATTCATTATTTCATCTGGAAAGTTACTCTCCTACACACGCACCCTAGTCCACTATAGTACACACATCAGAAACACCAGTTTGTACCATCTCTAAATGTATGTCTTTTTGCTGTAAAAATATAGGGTTTCTTGTTAGCTTAGACAATGGGAGAGCAAACATCCCTCTGATCCCATCACCTCTTTCTACAGAAAGTGCACCATAGAACACAGTTGAAAATCACTGACTTCACCTGACATTATCATTAAGAGAATGAGGAAAATAAGAAGCAGAGCAATTAGATAATCTGGTTACGGTTATTGGGGTTGGGATCTTATCAGTCTCATGATTTTAAAAACCATCTATTTAGTAATTACTTCCAAATATAAATCTCCAGCTCTGACATCTATCTTAAGCGCCAGACTCGTATATCCAATTGTATACCTGATATGTTTCTTTAGATAGCTAATAGGCATTTCAATCTCAAGTCCAAAACTGAACTCCCCATCCTCATTCTCCACACCAAATCTGCTCTTCCCAGAGCCTTCCCTCGTCTCAGTTGATGGGAACTCCCTTCTTCTGTTGGCTTAGGATAAAACTCTTGGAGTCTTTTTTAACTCCTTTATTTTTCTCACAGTTTACGCTATCAGCAAATCCTACTGGTCCTACCGAAAAATATATTCCAACGCTGACTTCTTTTCTTCTCTGACACCACCTTGCTTTGAACCACCATCGTCTTTTGCCAGGATCACTATAATGGCCTCTTAACTTGTTGCCTTGTTTCTATCTATCCTTTCTCCTTTGTAATTTTTTTTTTTTTTTTTGAGACAGAGTTTCACTCTGTCACCCAAGCTGGAGTGCAGTGGCATGATCTTGG
The DNA here is from genome assembly GCF_001698545.2 of Rhinopithecus bieti. Lineage (NCBI taxonomy): Eukaryota > Metazoa > Chordata > Mammalia > Primates > Cercopithecidae > Rhinopithecus > Rhinopithecus bieti. The sequence goes on along the minus strand of NW_016804447.1, from coordinate 6,480,623 downwards.
CTCATGCAGCCTCAACTGCCCAGGCTCAAGTGATCCTCCTACCTTACCCTCCCTAGTAACTGGGACTACAGGCATGCACCCCCATGCCTAGCTAGTTTTTGTATTATTTGTAGAGATGGGGTTTTGTCATGTTGCCCGGGCTGGTCTCGAACTCCTGAGCTCAAATGATCCATCTGCCTCAGCCTCCTAAAGTGCTGGGATTACAGATGTGAGCCACCACACCTGGCCACAAGGCCACACTCCTTTTTTTGGTGGGGGAGATGGAGTCTTGCTCTGTTGCCCAAGCTGGAGTGCAGTGGCGCCATCTTGGCTCACTGCAACCTGTGCCTTCCAGGTTCAAGGGATTCTCCTGCCTCAGCCTCCCAGTAGCCGGGATTACAGATGTCTACCACAATGCCTGGCTAATTTTTGTTTGTTTGTTTTTTGTATTTTTAGTAGAGACGGGGTTTCACCATGTTGGCCAGGCTGGCCATGAACTCCTGACTTCAGGTGATCCACCCACCACCACCCGCACCTCCCAAAGTGCTGGGATTACAGGTGTGAACCACCGCGCCTGGCCCACAATCCATTTTTAACATAGCAGTCAAATGACTTCAAGTCAAATCATGCCACTTCTCTCCTTAAAATAAAGTCTGCAATGAATGCTCATCTCAATCAGAATAAAAGCTACAGTTCTAATGATGATGGTTTATGAAGATCTACATCATCTGTCCCCTATGAGTCCCCTCAGATTTCTTCTCCTATCACTCTACCTTCACTCACTCACTTCTGGCCTCATAATCCTTATGCTATTCTTCAAACATGCCAAGCAGGCCTGCCTTAGTGACTTCGCTATACCTGTTATCATGGCCTGAATGCTCTCCCACACATCCCGTGCTTTCTTTGCCTAAATCTCATCTCCGTGAGACCTTCCCATGTACAAAAATTCCCACTTTTGTACAAGATGTACAAAAAGTGCATCTTGTCCATCCTCCTTCACTTCCACCCCATATTGGCCATTGTGATCCTCATCTTCCAAAACACTTATTATGCTTATTATTTGTTATCTATCCCTCTCTCCTTCTAATAGAATATAAGCTTCGCAAAGGCAGGAACTTTTGTCTTTTTTGTTCATGAATGTATCCCAAGCACTCAGAACAGTATCTGACACATAACAAGTACTAATAAATATTTGTAGAAAAACATAATGACTTGGAACTTACAAGTTCCCAACTCTTAGCCCAGTATTTTCTGATGATGCCAGGATGCTTCTTAGCATCATGAAAAGGTGACTTTAAGTTATACCCTGAGAGACAGTCTCATTAGAACTGCAGATGGATTTAATATAAGTTTAAATGAATTAAATGAAATAGAAGAAGGAAAGAAAGGACTCAATGGAAATGAGGAAGGCAGATACCAGTGATCCTTAAAATCTATTTTCATGGCTGACTCTTTATTTAGAAATATTTTCAGTTATTTTTATGGACTGTGTTGTCATAGTAGTCCTATGGAACATGCTTTTCTGCTCTTTATCTTTCCTTCTTTCCTTTCTAGACATGTGGTGGGCACACATGTACCAGGTAGGCTGTGCTGGGTGCTGAGGTTCCATAATCTTTGCCTTTGAGGAGCTCAATGTCTAGCAGGAGAACCAGATAGATAATTACAAGATACTGTGATAACTACTAAAATGGAGGTGCAAAAGAAATGCTATTGAAACAAAGAGAAAGTTGCAGTCAACAGAGTGTTTTCTATTTGAAAGATAAAGAGTTTGGAAAGTCTTCTGAGAATTGAGCTAGCCTGCCAGGTGAGGAAGCCTTTGCCATGAGACAGAAAGAGTTTCACAAGGTCATGTTTAGGACATAATGAGGAGTTAAATGTGACTGGAATACAGACTTCAGGGAGGTGAAACCATATGGGTAAACTGGGGGCCAGTTTGTTTTTGTTTTTGTTTTTTGAGATAGGGTCTCACTCCATTGCTCAGGCTGGAGTGCAGTGGTGCAATCACTGCTCACTGCAGCCTCAACCTCCTGAGCCCCAGTGATCCTCCCACCTCAGCCTCCTGGGGGAAGCTGGGACCACAGATGCGTGCCACCATGCTCAGCTAATTTTTTTGTATTTTTTGTAGAGATGGAGCCTCACTATGTTACCCAGGCGGGTCCCAAACTCTTGGGCTCAAGTGATTCTCCCACCTCAGCCTCTAAAGGTGCTGGGATTACAGGCATGAGCCACTGTGCCTGGCCAGGAGCCAGTTTTTAGAGTGCTCGGTTTGACATGGGGCAAATGGAAGTCATCAGCAATTATTACATATGGAAGTGATAGAGCCCACTCTGTGTGTGTTTGTTTGTTTTGAGACAGAGTTTCACTCCATCGCCCAGGCTAGAGTGCAATGGCACAATCTCGGTTCACTGCAACCACTGCCTCCCAGGTTCAAGCAATTCTCCTGTCTCAGCCTCCCGAGTGGCTGGGACTACAGGCGTCTGCCACCATGCCCAGCCAATTTTTGTATTTTTAATAGAGACAGGGTTTCACCTTGTTGGTCAGGCTGGTCTCAAACTCCTGACCTCAGGTGATTCACCCACCTTGGCCTCCCAAAGTGCTGTGATTACAGGCGTGAGCCACCATGCCTGGCCACCCACTCTGTGTTTAAGAAAAACAAAGCTGTGGAAAAGATAGGATGGTGGAGATATGTTAGGCCTGATAGAGAATTATTGAAAATACCTTTAATAAGACACTGAGGGCTTAGAACTGGAACTGTGGCCCTGGGAATGAAAAGGAGGGAATTCAAGAGATGCTCCTGCAGCAGAATTAACAGGCTTTAGTAACAGGCTATGTATACTGGTAAGGGAGGAGCTGTGGTCAAGGCAATCTCGTGGCTTCTTGTTTGGGTGACTGAGAAGATAAATTGAGATTGGGACCACAAAAAAAATTGGTTTGGAGTAGAGAAGATAATTTATTTTGTCTCCAGTGTGGATTGAGACAGGTTATTATCCTGATAGAGACTATCAGTAGGTAGCTTGACAGAACAGGTCAAGAATTCTACAGTTAGATGTGGAAATAAGGATTGTAGACATAGAAGACAGAGGCCTGGGTATACTGGCTCATACTGAATGTGGAATGGAGAACCCGAGAACAAAGAAAAGACTCAGGTGAGCGCACGTGCTTTCTCTCCCTCTGATATTTATTTATCTATTTTTAAATGATATGCTTCTTTGTACTATAAAATATTTCAGGAGTTTGGCAGAGCATTGTCCTAGACACTGAGAAAAGAGAACATGATCAATTGTATCTTACTAGAAAGAGATCTAGTACAGGTAATGACTGAAAAGAGTCTTCTTAAAACAAGAAGCCAGTTACAGCATCTGTCCTCTCCCTAAAACCTTTCCATGAGCACAACAGCTCAACTTGACCTGTGGAGCACTTAGTGCTTGCCTCTGCAGCCTCAGCCATCCACACATTCACTAGCCTTTTTCCGGTTCCCAAAGTGCTCTATGCTGCCTTTAGCCTCTCAGCCTTTATGCATTCTCCTCTTTTGTCTGTAACATCCTCCTCTCTCTTCAACTTCATTCATCTGCTTAGTACCGTTTCTCCTTCAGGTTTCAGTTTGAACATCACTCCTCCAAGAAGGCTCCTCTGACCCATTTGGCTAACTGCCTGTGCTGTATTTTCTCCTGTATGCCCTTCATCTAGAATTCATCATACTTTGCTGTTAGGGCTGATTTAATTATTTATCTCCTTGTCCACCCCTCCTTTCTCCATAAGGTCTGCAAGCCATATGGGGACAGTCTTCTTGTCTGCTGCTGTTTACTCGGCAAGCTTAATGCTTGATACATAGGAAAATATTGGGTACATAATAGGTACTCAGTAAATCTATGGCTTATTAAATAATCATGTATCTTGACCCACCAATCCTATTTTTGGAAATTGGTCTAAGAAAGTAGTCTATAAGACACCGTGGAATGAAAAGTGAGTATGATATGGTAGAAATAGGATATTGGAAGTGTTCGGCTTGAATCCTGATCCTATTACTTGTGGCATGTTATCCTCTGAGGTTCAGTTTTCTTCTCTGTAAATTGGGGATACTAATAGCTGCTTCACAAGGAAAGAAAGGCCACTGAATTAGACACTGATGGCTTTCAAAAGAGAAGTTTTAAAAAAAAGAGATGACAGAAGGGTGGACATAATTTTACAGAATAGTTAAGGCATAAGTGGATGTGAGAAAATACTACAAGAACATGTAAATCATTAGTTCAAGAAAATTGGGACTGAAGAGAGTGAGGTGGAATAAGCACTTGAGGGTGTTTTGATGAGAGGATATTTGGGCATTTTCATAGTATAAGGAAAGGATCCAGTGCAGAGGAAGAAAGTGAAGTTAGCCAAAAGATTCCCTGGGATCCTGAGGAGACTGTGGAGATGGGCTCACACTCACAGTGAGGTCAGCCCATGCAGGGAGGAACATGGTTTCCTGAGGGACAGCAGCAAAGGAAGGTTAAAGCTACTGAGATATTTTTGAGGTTGTGAGAGTAGAACTTAAAAGACTTATCAATAGATTATCTTGCTTATAAGAATAAAGAAAACAAAATGGAATCAGACATTTGGGACAAACAGGCCTTCCTGCAGGGAGTAGGAAAAGTGTTCAGTAGAGGTGAATACATTAACCAAGAAACGTTGACTCAGTCAAGGATGGAATGAAATGTCAACATTCATTGTTTGAAATGGTGACAATAGGCTTGGACTTTTGCTTGCTTCAGCTCTACTCACAGATCAGAATGAAAAAACCACGTGACTGACTTGATCTAGAGGCTTAGGTATTGGTATGGTGAGCAGTGTATGGGACAGATCAGCATTATAGCTGTCAGAATTGCCTAGGTTAAGGGCAGTAGTGGAGTGAGGAGCGAATCAGAGCATACCAAAGCAAGTTGCCAATGTCTTTAACAAATGATGAGATATATTCCAAGAAACTGAAGATAATGGCAACAAGAATGAGGAAACAGGTGTTATAATCAGATGGCCTCATCTTTGAGGGAGGAGTGGTGCTGGATATCATTGAACAAGGGATATGATTGAACAAGGGATATGATTGAGCAAGGGCTTTTAATAGCAGTGGAGGAACATGAGAATGCCAAAGCAACTATGCTGAAAACAGAAGTCAAATAGTACAGACATGTTGGCACATACAAATGTGTAGATGGCCAATGATTGGGTCTCTACAGTATAGTCACTTTTGAGGCTCATTCATAGCTTCTCTCTCTTATTTATAAATAAACTGAGTTCCAGGCTTCTGACATCTGAGCCCAGCCACAAGGAAGTCAGACTAGGTATGCAGGGCTGAACATGTATTCAGTTAGCAAATAGTGATTGAAGGCACAAGGTTCTAGGCATTGTCTACTGGCTAAAGACTAAAGAGGAAACATGTATGGTTCCTGCCTTTAAGAAGCTCAGGGTTGAATCTTGGGCATGTGTATTTGTGCTGTAGATTCTCAGCTTTACAAAGATAATGAGAGAAAACTGGGACTTCCCACCGGTAAGTCTCCTTCTTGTGAAATAATTAGAGTTGGACATTGAGATAGGGGGTGGGAGAGCACTAGTGAAGAAAGTCTGAATGTGTTAGTAAAATTTTGAAATTAAAGAAGCAGTTTGACAAATTTTATTATTTTCAAACAACGTGCTACGGCCTTAGACTTTTGAATTTTCCAGCAAAGGCTCTGGTGAATTTAATTGATATGATCTGGAATCTGGTTAAGTGAGTCTACTGGCACTAGCTAAAAACACTGCTTATAGTTGTGGGTAGAATTTCATGGGTGGAACCCCCTACTCTAAGGAGTAGGGTTGCAAAGTATCTTGTATATATAGGACATATCCTATATTTAATGATTTTTGTCTTGCTTCCTGTATCGGCTTTTCAGAACATCCTAAGTGTCCTGTATTCTGTTTTTTTTTTTTTTTTTCCAATGAATTACAAAAATTTGGCAGTTACAGCCATTTGTCAAATTTATCTCGGCATCCTGTACTTTTATTTGCTAGATTTGGTGGCTCAACTAATGAGCTACTCAACCCCTAGTCTTCCATGTTTCAACCTTCTCTGTAACATCTCTCTTCTAAGGTGTGTGGCCACCCAGCCTAATGGGAACTTCTTATCTCAGGAGTTTCCCAACACTAAATGAAAATCTGTCTCCCTGACATTTTTACCTGCTGCCCCTAGCATCTCTCTTTAAGATTATACTGAATAAATGGAATCTTTTTCTTCACAGAAGTTCAAATATTGAACTCACTGTATTAGAGGCCATATCATGTCACAGACTCTTAACAAACTTTCTATGAGCCCAAACCAGTGGCGTGCTGGTAAAATTTGTAGCATTTAATTTCTTTGGTGAAAATACTCCTGCCACATTGGAGCTGCCCAAGTGAAGTGGCTGAACTGAGAGTTCGGAACTGATGTACACATTCCACTCTTGAGATCTGTATGAGCGGGCTGCAGCACATCAACCCTTACATTTTTCTTTTTATTAACATTTTTTGCTGCTTAATCATATTTCACTCTACCTGCATATTAAATTGTTATTTGTGTTTTGAGGGAAAGAATTCTACAAACATACTGCAGGTAGATTTGAAAAGAGGAGGTGAGAGACTATGGAGAATGAAGAAGAGGGTAGGGTAAAAAATAACTGCTAAGTTACTAGGTATTGCTGCTCATCAAGATAGACAAGAGTAGGTTCAGGAAGAAAAGGTAACCAATTTATTTATTTATTATTTATTATTTATTTATTTATTTATTGAGATAGAGTCTCGCTCTGTCACCCAGGCTGGAGTGCAGTGGCGCGATCTCAGCTCACTGCAAGTTCTGCCTCCTGGGTTCACGCTATTCTTCTGCCTCAGCCTCCCGAATAGCTGGGACTACAGGTGCCCGCCACCTCACCCATCTAACTTTTTGTATTTTTACTAGAGACGGGGTTTCATGGTGTTAGCCAGGATGGTCTCAATCTCCTGACCTCATGATCCACCCACCTCGGCCTCCCAAAGTGCAGGGATTATAGGCCTGAGCCATTGCGCCTGGCCAAAGGTAACAAATTTATATATTAATTGGGCAAATATTTATTGAGCACCAATCCATGCCTGGCATAGATACTTCTAGGTACTGAGGACAGATAGAGCAGGGAACACACCAGATAAAATCCTTGTGGAGTTGATATTTTATCTTTTTAGAAATGGCCCATTGAATGAAACCTGTGGGACTCTCTTTGGAGACTAAACCTTCTGATGAGTAACTCTCCTCTCCTTTCCAGCTTTAAGGCACTAGGACATTTGATAAATACCTTTCTAGTACCTTGCACCACACCATTAAAGTTCTCCATCCAAACTTATTTTTTATTTTTTTAGACCGAGTCTCACTCTGTTGCCCAGGCTAGAGTGCAGTGGCATGATCTCGGCTCACTGCAACCTCTGCCTCTGAGTTCAAGTAATTCTCCTGCCTCAGCTTCCCAAGTAGCTGGGATTACAGGCATGTGCCACCAAACCTGGCTAATTTTTGTATTTTTAGTAGAGATGGGGTTTCACTATGATGACCAGGCTGGTCTTGAACCCCTGACCTCAGGTGATCTTCCCACCTCGGCCTCCCAAAGTGCTAGGATTACAGGCGTGAACCACCGCACCCGGCCTCAAACTGATTTTACATGGTGCAGTTGCTACCTTCCGCAGAAAGCCTTACCTGACCTTCCTTACTTCCCCCACTCCAAATCTGGGTAACTCTTGTTCCCACAGTAACCTGTGTAGTCATAAGACACAGCCCTGGTTTTTCTGTGTTGTACAGTATGTATCTCTTTACTTCCCTAGTATATTGTGCACTTCCTGAGGGTGTTTCCTCAGCAAATTCCATCTTAAATAGATGAGGCAGAGCCATCACAGCTTTGCCTTTATCTGAAGTGGTAAAGTCCAAACCACATTTTCAATGTAAAATGTTCATTTAAGCCAGTCAAATCATTTTACTTTATATTAATATTTTCCATCTTGTTATACTAAAACAAAAACCTCAGACACAAAGGGAGCTCCTGAAATCTGCCTAGAGGAATTTTATTCTAATTAGACACACACACATAAGTTTTTTAAAGTTCATTATAAAAGCCATGCTTTTGAACTTCCTAATAATGACTTTATTCACTGTTTTACATTTGGCTCACCGCTAGAAGACAGTTACAAGCATAGGAAATGGACCCAAGGACAAACATTTACTTGGGAAGGAAATAACACAAAGAAGCATATCAATCGATGTCTTTGTCAGTCACGTGACCAACCAGGAGCGGGAGTGGCTTTGCTCTAGATTCTGGCATCCAGTAGAAACCATCTCTAGAAACCATCTCATCTTTATCCATAATGGTAACAGAGCACGGTGTTCTCTAGACGCATGTAGATCTGCCACATGGCAAACCTATAAGACTCTTAAGAATGTCATTTGAACACGATTTCTTCTTGCAAAGTGGGCAGTTTCAGCAGGACCTGTAAGTTTGCTTAGGTTTTCTGAAGATACCGGCATTAAAGACTTAGACTTACACATTCCTTTTGTCCTGCTGACATATTTCGTAACCACACTCTCAATATTTCCAATAAGTTTTGAACTTGGAGGTGCTTAGAACATAATTACATTTCTAATAAGTTTTGAACTTGGAGGCACTTAGAACATAATTACATTTCTAATTTTGTTTCAGTTTGATATGTGTCACTTCCTTCCTTCCTTTTTTTTTTGGTAGAGACAGTGCCTCACTGTGTTGACCAGGCTGGTCTTAAACACACCAGGCCTAAAGTGATCCTCCTGCCTCAGCCTTCCAAAATGCAGGGATTACAGGTGTGAGCCACTGTTCCTGGCCTATACTTCCTTTCTTAAATCAACTATTTATTTATTTATTTATTTATTGAGACAGGGTCTCAGTCTGTTGCCCAGGCTGGAGTATAGTAGTGCACTCTTGGCTCACTGTAGCCTTGACCTCTGGGGCTCAAGTGATCCTCCTTGAGGACTATAGGCACACACCACCATGCCCATCTGATTTTTTGTATTTTATGTAGAGACGAGGTTTCACCATGTTGCCCAGGCTGATCTTGACCTCCTGAGCTCAAGTGATCCTCCCATCTCAGACTCTCAAAATGCTGGGATTATAGGCGTAAACCACCATGCCTGGCCTTAAATCAACTTTAGAGTCAACATCTATTATCACTGGAGCTTCTAGAGAAACTCCATCACGTGGTGCTCTCTTTCCTGATGCGTTGTACCCAAACAGCTTGTTCTCATCAGATGACTTATTTGCTATGATGTCTATACTTCAAGAGCCACTATATGTATTACATACATCAAATCTTTCTGTAAAGTTTGATTTTTGTTTCTATAAAAGGAAAATAAATGTTCTAGGACCAAGGAAAGAGTTTTAAATTTTAGTTCTGTAGCCTCATCTATTTTAACAGAAATATAAAAACAGATAGTAGCAGTTTTCCAGCAGAGAAAACTTTCCAAATGTCTCCACTGTATCTCCTTTCTTTGCCTCTCCTTGAGAGAAGGCTGGAACTGATGGGTAAATTGGTTTTTTGCCCATCAGCCTATTCACATCTTTCCTTCCTTGCTCCTACCCTGGATTGTGCTTTTTTTTTTTTTTTTTTTTT
>NW_016804447.1:6467398-6469325 GCF_001698545.2 Rhinopithecus bieti | reverse complement strand
TTTTTTTTTTTTTTTTTTTTGAAATCTGTTCCATTTCAGACATTTAAAGAACAGCCTTGTCTAATCCTGCTCAAGCAAAATCTCAGAATCCTTAAATACAAATGGTCCTGTGTGGCCAGTCATATAGTTTATGGCAACTCTATGAACTTTGAACTAAGTTTTATCTCTGATTATATTTGGGACTGCTGCCCCTTTACATTAACACTGAAAAACAAAACAAAACTTAGACAAGTTTTATGGCAAGTGGGGGCAGGGTCAGGTGAAGAGGTAGGAATTGCCTGAGGTCAGGGGTCCTTAAAACATACAATAATCACCCAAAGCCCATTTTCCTCAAAGCTGGGGGTAATGGCTAAAGTACGTTCTCAAAGCATCATCTGCCCTGAGAAAGGGCAGCTATTCTTTCTGCAGGGATCTCTGTGCACACTAATCTGTACTCTCCTCAGTACCTTGATGGCTGTTTGTGGTCATACACTCCGTGGACCAGTCTTGAGGGATCACAGGGCCAACCAGCTCAGCAAACCTCTCCAGAGGACAGCTGGGGCTGCAGCCAGGTAGCGTGAGCGGATACGGCTCATGCTGCGTCTCATTTCTATAGTACATCTCCACAAAGTACTCCCTGGCAGACAAAGGCAGAGGAGAGAGCTCTGTTAGTTCTGTGTTGTTGAATTGCCACTGAATTTCTTTCCACTTGGACTATTATATGTCAGTTGAGGGACTAATGGAAAAACTTATGGGGAGATTTTAGCCAATTTAGGTGTGTAAATGGGGAGACTGGGGCAGGCGGGACCGATTTGCAGGGTGGAAATGGGAGGGCTTGTTTGTTAGGTGAACAGGGACATAGGAGGATGCAAAATCAGAGGAGGTGGTGAGAAGTGATGGTTGCAGGGAGCTGGGTGTGACTTTGAGCCTTTGGATAAGAAGTGGGAGGCAGGTGGGGGTGTTGGGTTTTCCTTCTCCTCCTCCTTTCTTTGTAGGCTTCTCATTTACTCCTTTTTTTTTTTTTTTTTTCTGTTTCTTGAATATTTCTTTCAGTCCTTCTTCTGAATGTATCTCCCCTGTCCTTAAGTAGGCCATAAACATGGAACTGGATAATACATAACATATGTGCTTGAATATATAGCAAGTCTGTATCAGAAAATTATCTCTCAGAAAAAAGATGTGGGTATGTGTTCCAGTCCTTCCATTGTGTCACATTAAGGAGAGCTTTCTCAATGCTTAATCTCAAAACAAAACAAAAAACAAACAAAAAAAAAAACAATGTACTATTTGAGAAGGTACAATGGTGTAAACTAACCTCAGTTAAACCACCATGAGTTGCTTATGGAAGCCATTTGCTAATCAAGGAGGCAGGAGGGGAACTCAAGTAGGATTTAGTGATCCTTCTTTTGGTGGTAACCTTCCAATGGCTACTTTTGGATGTCATTATAAACAAGCCTTTTAAAACATCACTTTAAAAAGCCATATAAACATAGTAACTGCAAATATTCACTTATAAGATGTCTATAAGGCCGGGTGCGGTGGCTCAGGCCTGTAATCCCAGCACTTTGGGAGGCCGAGGCGGGCGGATCAAGAGTTCAGGAGATCGAGACCATCCTAGCTAACATGGTGAAACCCCGTCTCTACTAAAAATACAAACATTAGCTGGGCGTGGTGGCACATGCCTATAGTCCTAGCTACTCGGGAAGCTGAGGCAGGAGAATCACTTGAACCTGGGAGGCAGAGGTTGCAGTGAGCTGAGATCACACCACTGCTCTCTAGCCTGGGCAACAGAGCGAGACTCCATCTATAAAATAAAATAAAATAAAATAAAATAAAATAAAATAAAATAAAATGTCTATAAAACTTAAAAAGGCAGGGCGCGGTGGCTCAAGCCTGTAATCCCAGCACTTTGGGAGGCCGAGACGGGCGGATCACGAGGTCAGGAGAT
>NW_016804447.1:6423234-6467250 GCF_001698545.2 Rhinopithecus bieti | reverse complement strand
GAGATCCGGCCACTGCACTCCAGCCTGGGCCACAGAGCAAGACTCTGTCTCAAAACAAAACAAAAAAAAAACTTACAAAAACCTCCCTAATATTATATGAATGGATGCTTATGTCTTGGAATAACTTTTTCAGTAACAGCATCTTCTGTCTTAAGATGATATGGCCTAGATGACCAATACTCCATCAAACTCCATTATTCTCTTTCCATAGAATTGAATTATGGCTCAGAAGTAACCACATTGCCAAGACTCCCTTGTACCTAGGCGGAACCAAGTCACTAATTTAGCCAGTAGAAAGTGAGCAGAAATGATATGTATCCCTTTTAAAAAGCTGACATGGTTGATAAGCAGGTTGCTGCCTCCACCCTTTCATTCCTTTCTACAAGCTGCCTGCAAGTGAGCATGGCACTCTTGAAACTGTAGGTCCAAAAAGGGAACCCTGGGTGCCTGAATCACCACGTGTGAATTCCATCTATTAATGTACAGCTGCATTGTACTGTTAGATAAGTGTGAAATTAACTTTCATTGGGTTAAGCCTTCAAGAATGTGAGGTTCATCTATATAGAAGACAAAATTACCCTTATTAGTGAATATATGTGGGAAACAATTTTAAAAGACTCAAAATTGGCTTTAGTGGTGAAGACACAAGCAAAAGATGCATACAAAGAGTTTAGATAAAATCATTTTATAAAGTGTAAAAGTGAAACAAAGCAATATTAACTTAATGAATTATTTTATATAGTCTATGATTTTAAATCTCTGTATCTAACCCAAAATTAAATCTTTAAAGAATATTTTTAGCTACCTTTTCTACAACCTGAACAGTTTACATATTTAAGGTGGCTGAAAATCTAAAATATTCTCTCTTTCTGTCTCTCTCCATATCTTCTCATAAGACAATGTGAGATCACTTCACAGTCAGGATCACCTAATAAGCAGGCTTAGACAGAATTTGTTAACTCGAAGCCTCCTTGTTCCTAATTTAAAAGCAATCATGTTTAACCTTTGATATTTCCCTAGAATGCCAATAAAAAAAAATCCTAATGTAACAACAAATTGGACTTGAGCTTTATGTGACCCTTGGTTAATTTTTTTCTGTACGTCACTGCCTTTCAGTTGAAAAAATACTCCATACTTGATTCGCAATATAGATTTAACTGAGGGTAGTAAGAGAAGGCAATTCAGTGGGAGAAAATGCTTCTGTGCATCCCGAAAGCAAGCTCTGGACCACTGGGGTCTAGAAACCAGAGAACAGGGAGGTACAAGTAGAGTCAGTAGCTTCTCTCGTCTTATCCCAAAGGAGATGGTGCCTGCTTCTGAAGCTGATCCTGGAATTTGGTTGGATTTATTAACTCTGTGCCCAGAACTGGCCTTTTGAAGGGCAGACTTGTGCTGGACTTGTTATTAAGAGAGGGTTTTATGTCTCTAGTCCTTTCATTCCCATTTTCTGCTCTATTTGGCCAATCTCCATTTTGTGGGTCTTATCTCTCCACTCTGACTCTAGATATTTGAGAGCAAGGTTAACTAAGACCACATTTTAGTTCTAGTTCATTGTGCCTGACATCTAGTTAGAGGCTCAATAAAGAATGTATCTACCATTCTCTAACCGTGCAGAACTCTCTTTGTAAGCAGTGAAGATATTGTTTGAGAATGAAGTCTCTGTGCTGTTACTTTCTTACTCTACAAATTCAGGGGCCAGAAAGTTACATCCAAGACTACAAAATTTGCGAAATGAAATACAGGGCCCATTGCTTAAACATTATTACAATTTAAAGATGGCAACAGCAGATCATTAAAACAAGCACGGGCTCTTTTAAGCCAGGTCCCCATGTAACTGTACAGTCAGGTTGGGGTGCAGCTATTGTGAATGCCTTGAGGAAGGGCAAAATAGATCTCCCTGACTAATCCTGAAATAAACTCTGGGGTCACTGCCTTAACTCAGCCCTTTCCTTGCTCTTATTTCACTAATAATATCCCATGAAGTCTGGTGACTTGTCCCAAACACCTCCTTCTTCTCCTCCCAATGAGAATGTCATTGTCACAGCAGATAAATATTTTTGGCATGACCTTGGCTGTGATAATCAATTCTTCCCCAGTTTTTCCAGGACATTCCTGGTTTTAACAATGAAATTCACATGTTCTGAGAACACCAGATTTCATGGGTCAATTCTGGGTGAACTGGGACACTTGGCTACTCTAACTTTGACCCTTCTAATGGGTTTTCAAGATAAGCCGTGGTCATCTGAGGAGGGCCACACCAGGTCACAAAGAGGTAGACACCAGTTAGAAGTTGAAGAATCTTGACTTGTGGGTATGAATCATCAGAAGCTGAATGAATATGTTTGAATTCTTTAATTTAAAAGATACTATATAACCATCAATAAATTTTTCTCTTGCCAAGTATATATATAATACATGCCTACTTCTTAGAATACCTTAATTTTTTAAAAAATGTAATTTCTGTTACATAGGCTATTTCCCAAATTTTTCATCTACTGTGCATGTTATTTTCCAATAAAAGTCTTCATGAAAAAGAAAAAAGAGACATGACTAGCAAAGAGCTTGTTACCACCATTCTTCCCTCTGAATATAAAACCAAATCAAAGACAAACAGGCACGCAACCCTTAACCCAAAATAATAATAATGAAACCTAAGGTCCAGTGACACTGGTTTTGAAAAGCACTTAGTCACTTACCCCTTCTCAAAGTACAATTCCATCAAGTGGCAAGCAGCATAGGGAGGAAGGAGTCCGTTGTAAACATCTAGCGCCACCTGTAGTCCACTCACAGTAGTGTCATGCTGCAGAGATTGAAATCAATTTTATCAAACCTGTTCAGATTCACATTCAATAGGTATGAAACACTTGTAGAGCACCATGATGGCTTCTGATTCAATTCAATTTCCCATGCGCCCCACAATGACTTAATAAGTAGAGAAGGAAAGATTTTGGTTGAATATTAGCGGTGTGCTAGGCAGTATGATTTAGATATGTATCATTATTTCTATTTAAAAGATGAAGAAATTGGCTGGGCGTGGTAACTCGTGCCTGTAATCCCAGCGCTTTGGGAGCCCGAGGCAGGCAGATCACTTGAGGTCAGGAGTTCGAGACCAGCATGACCAACATGGTGAAACCCCATCCCTACTAAAAAAAAAAAAAAAAAAGAAAGAAAGAAAATGCTGGGTATCGTGGCATGGGCCTGTAAATCCAGCTACTTGGGAGACTGAGACAGGAGAATTGCTTGAAACTGAGAGGCAGAGGTTTCAGTGAGCCAAGATCGCACCTCTGCACTCAGAAGGCGACAGAGTGCGACTCCATCTCGATAAAATAAAATAATTTAAAAAATAATAATAAAAGATGAAGAAATTGAGACCCAGGGAAATTAAGCAACTTGCTTAATGTCATATAACCCCATAATGGAAGAAAGTAAATTTGAATCAAGTCTCCTTAAGTGCTGTGCCTTTTTAAAATACTTTCAAAGTATTTCAAACACATTAATGCTAGATTATATTTTTCTATAGATTAGCATCATCTGTGATTTAAAGTTGTGGAAGAATATATGAGGTTTAAATGTTTAGGGAAGATAAAATACCAGAAAGTATAGGGTGCAATTTAAAAATAATTGTAAAGCTAAATGTTTACCCCAGAGTGGCTGGAAGGTATAGGGGAGTGGTTTTCAACCCCCTTTCTGCCACTGATTAGCTATCTAAACTTAGGCAATCCTCAACTTCCATACCTACAAAATTGGGATAACATTTGGCTGCCTAAACTGTATGGCAGTATGCACATATTCAAAAGGGGTTAGAAGTAATCTAATAGAGAGAGAGAAAGAAAAAAGGAGCTATGGATATGACATGCTGGAAGTCACACCATAAGTTAAAACTAGAAATCAGATTAGACACTACAAAAATTGGCAGAAATGACTAATTTCAGGCCTATCTGTCTCCAGGAAGCACTCTGCTCTTGCCCACGGCTATTTCCCTAGTCTATACCATTTAGGGCTCCTGATAATAAGCAAACTTCCCGATAACTTCAGTCACCTCTTTCACCTTCTTGCATGAATGAAAACATGACTTTCTTTCTCTAGCCACAGCTGAGAAACCTTTCGTCATGGAGACGTGAGTGAAAGGAGTCAGCATGCTATGTCCTGTTTACCTGCTCATCCCAGACTCCATGGGCAGCTATTTGAATGTATAATACAATTGCAGAATTTTCCCCCAACACTGTGTCTCTCCCTGGCTTCTCCAAGATGAAAGCCTTTTCTAAGATCTCTTGCTCTGTTTTCTTTCTACTCCCAAATGTAGCTCTAACTTTGAGTTGCAGTCCTTCTTCTCCTTCCTCCTTCTATTCTCTTTGCCATCTGAATGAAGTTTTCTGCTTAGATGCCCCTGTGGCATTTCAAACCCATTGTCTAATCAGTACATTTACCTAGCCCAAGACCACCTCCTTCCTGCCATTGAGAACTGAAAACTTGACTTCATCTGGGGCTTCACCTTCCACATCATTATCTTCCACCCACTTCCAATTCATCACTGAGAATGCACACTCAGCTTTTCTTGTAACCTGGCTCACCTCTTTTCCTCTCCTGTCACTGCCCTAATTTTAGGCCATATCCCCATTTTTCTAGACTATCACAAAAGCTTTCTACACCATATCCTGTTCCCAACATCCAGTCATTCTACAAAATAATTAATTTCCAAAATGCTGCTCCTATCCTGTCACCCCTGCCCTGCCTTCCCTGAGCAAACACTGACAGGGGGTTCTCCCTTGCTTCCTTGCTTCTTTCTACAATTAAACAAAGAAGCAGCAGGACAGCATGACCCTTCAGCTGCCATCCAGCATAAACTTCTGACACTCTATATCAGGGCTGTCTAAAAACTTTCCTTGATGATGGAAATGTTGTATACCTGTGTTGTCCAATTCAGTAGCCACTGGCTATATATGGCTCTTGAACACCTGAAATGTGGCTAATACACTGAGGGATTTAATTTTTCATTCTACTTAATCATAATTAATTTAAATGTAAGTAGCTACTTATGGCTACTAGATTCCATATTGAGCAGCACAGTTAATGTCCACTAATTTGGTACCACCTTTTCCACGCACTACTCCTGGCCTTCCACCTCTGTCCTAATGATTCACTTTATTTGTCCTACACACTAGTGCGGAGCACTTACTAACCCCTTTCATCTTGATGTGTTGGATGTGCTTCCTTGTCCGGGAATCCTTTCTGCTTCTCTTCTTCGCCCTCTTGGAACAGAAGGGATGCCTAGCTTTTCTGAGGTGCTAAAGCACTTGCCTGCATGGCATTTTCATACCGTTTTGTATAGTGTTTATGTTTGTCTTCTTGTTAGTTTAGATTATAAATCCCTTAAAGGCCAGAATGATGCATTTAATTCTAAAAGCTTTGTGCAAGTGCCTACCACGTATGAGGCGATGGGGAAATGAAGATAAAGAAGATGAGGTCCTGTGCTTCAAGAGATCACACACTTGAACAAATAGATACTAAATGAAGACAAAAATACTTACTGCAGAATACATGATAAGTTTTTTGTAGCTTGGCATCTGAGTTGCTCTCTTCATATGACTGAGGATTTCACTGACCAGGACACCTTAAAGGAGATGAATCAGTAACAAAACTGAACCAAACATAAGCTTCTATTTTAGTTCATTAGCTTTTTGTCAATTCATAGCTGAAGACTCTCCCTGCCATGACTTAAGAAGTGGGGCAAAGATCTAATTTTGCTGAGCATCTGCTCTGTGCTAGGTAGTGTGATTTACATACCTTTTTTTTTTAAACCGAATCCTACGTCTCAACCCTTTTATAAGTAAGGAATCCTAAGTCCAGAGATATTAAGTGACACACATAGCCAGGTGAGGAAAGCTGGACTGGCACACTAGGACTGTACCATACCAGGTTTTGTTAAAGCTCAGGTTAGGAGGCTGATAAACTTGGAAGGAACTTCAGACAGCTTTTTCAGATCATAAAACATAATTCTTAGTCCATGTTCTTCTCCAGAGCAGACCTGAAATGACAGCACAGCGGGTACTCCTCTGTTTTCACCCGTCTTGCTGCTACTCTCTGGCAGTCAGACCTGTGGGAGGCCATGGGAGAAAGCAGCTCTCTGGATGTTTGTACAGATCATGGACTATTCTCTGTGGACCATTTTTCCACGTTACCCTAGGTGTCACTATGTGGGGGACAGCCAGCATCTTTAGCTTTCATTTAAGGTTCTGTCTGTCTTCAGTAGAGGAAACTTTTGCTCTTCACACTTTATATCTGAACACCTAACTGCTGTTGCTCCTCAGGTGGTGAAAGATAGATACAGAGCTTACAATATTTATCCTATTTGTAGGCACTGAGGGCTGTGGGGTACCTTGTGGTGCCAAAACAGATCCTGTTTTAAGGACATGTTGCTTCAGAGATGCCTATAACTATCTGGTGTCTCTGTTGGTCTCTTTACCCTGCATGTGCTCTCCTGGCTGAGAATGACCAGTAGGGTGTGTGTGTGTGTGTGTGTGTGTGTGTGTGTGTGTGTGTGTTGTAATGAGCAGGTTATTGATATTAACAGATTGACTATAATCTCAGGTTCTGTAGTCCACTCAGCAAACACATACTGAGCAGCTATGATGAGCCAGATACTGTGCTAGGAGAATCAGACTTGGTCCCTGCCCTCCAAAAACTCATAAAACAGTAAGAAGAGACAGGTCTGTATACACCAGTAAGTACAAAAAGGGGTTATTTAAGAAGGTAGGTGATCTGCTCTTTCTGTAGATGCTGGAAATTCCTTGAGGATGAACAGGATAATCTGAATGTACATGTCTAATAGGTCTAAATCCCTCCATCTCAGAGAGGATTGCCTTGTGGAATGCATTAGGGACTTTAGCTTGATTAACATGTCATATTGGTGCTAAATTCTGTGGCCAAGCTTTTGGGAGCCATGACAGCCACATGCAATCAGCAACTTGCCCTTTGTCAACAAGTGCCTTTCGGTCAGGCTGCAGTTTTGGTAATGAATATATCAGTTCTTGGTTCTGGGATGATTACACCCTTATTCCAGAAGCGATTGGGGTGACTATCATGATTATCTTCAGGCTCTGGAATATCAATATTCTGTTTTATAGGGGAAACTGAGGCTCAGAGAGGCTCAGCAACTTAATCAGATTATACAACTTGTAAGCAGGGAAGGAGGGCTTTAAATCTAGCTTGTCCTGTGTCAAAACCTTTATTTGTAATCATTAGATCATGCTATAGTGGAAAGCTGGCTTCAAAGTTATCTGTTCTATCCTTTATTAAATCTTCGTAAACTAGATGAAATATCATTGATTTGAAGACATAAACTTTACTTCCTTCATTTCTAGTCTATAGCAGAGGTTGGCAAACTTTTCTGTAAAAGTCCAGAGAGTAAATGTCTTAGGCTTTGTGGGTTGTAAAATCCATTGCAACTACTCAACTCTGCAGTGGTAGCATGAAAGCAGCAATAGACAATGCATAAATGAATAAGTGTGACTGTACTTCAATAAAACTTTATTTACAAAACCAGGTAGTGGGCTGGATTTGGCATACAGGCAGTAGTTTGCCTACCTCTTGCCTAGAGCAAGAAGAGCTCTCTTTTCACTGATATGACCAGCCATATGGTCCTAAATTTGCCCCAGGGATTTTTTTTTTTTGGGATGTGTGTGTGTGTGTGTGTGTGTGTGTGTGTGTGTGTGTGTGTGTGTATGTTACTGAACAGTGTCACCCTTGAAGTTAAATGATGAAATAAAAATTCTAGACTGGGCACAGTAGTTCATGCCTACTATCCCAGAATTTTGGGAGGCCAAGGTGGAGGATCGCTTGAGTCCAGGAGTTCAAGACTAGCCTGGGCAACATAGGGAGACCCTGTCTTGGCAAAAAATTTTTTTAAAAAAATTTAGCTGGACATGGTGGTGCACGCCTGTAGTCCCAGCTACTTGGGAGTCTGAGGTGGGAGGATCGCCTGAGCCTGGGAGGTCAAGGCTACAGTGAGCCGTGATCATGCTGCTGCACTCTAGCCTGGAGGACAGAGTGAGACCCTGTCTCAAAAACAAACATACAGACAAACAAAAAATACAAAGAAACAAAAACAAAACAAACTAACCAAAGAACTAGCAAAGGCTAGAAGATGGCCCTGATGTTTCCACATTACTCTTTGTCACCTAGACAATGTGTGTTTTCTGTATAGGACTGTGTTCAGCTGTTTTATCATTCAACAAACACGTAGTTGACAAATCTCTCTTGCCCAGCCAGATCTGAATGACAGTCTGAGCTTTTGTTTTGGCAGAACCACACAGGAGAAAACTTCCTGCTTAACAATGGTGCTGGACTTTTTCCAGAAAGCAGGACTGCTGGTTTCATACAAGTGCCAGCCTTTAGGATCCAAGATTAGGGAACATCTCAGAGAAGGACTCTTATAGACACAGTCTAGTTTAATCTCCTCATAGGTAGTGAAACAGAGATCCAGAGAGGGGAAGTGGCTTCTCCCAAATGTAATCTTCTAGTAGCCAAGGGGAATAAAAAAGGAAACATGAGGAAAGTGGAGCAACTCCATTTCTTATTCATATATACACATCTCTACATCTACTGTTAGACTACTGTCAATTCCCGTCTGGTATAAAGCATGTTGGGATTTTATTCAAATGCAGATCCTGATCCAACTTATTTGGGAGTGGGACCTGTATTTCTAGCCAGGTGGTAGTTGATGCCGATGCTGAAAAGTAGACTGCACTTTGAGTCGTGAGGGGCTAGATGCCTGAATCCACCATAACTAGGTTGCGGGAAATAAATCAAGAGTCCCACTTCTACCATCTGATGGGGCTTGCGATTGAGTCACACTGCTGGCACCTGGTGTGCCAGAAATGAGGCTGAGTGCTTATGTGGCTTCCAAGGCACCCTCTGCATCTTTTGTTGTTAAGCACTAAGATTGAGCTTCTGCCCATATACACAGTATGTATCCTGCCTGGTAATTTTTTCCAACACTCCAGGTTCCATCTAAGACTCCTCTCTGGAGGCTCTCCCTTCCTCAAGGCTGGATCTTGTTGCTCATGTGTTTAATGTGAAGTAAGGACTTGCACATTTCTACCAAGTCTGTCTCTGTGCCATGCCATCAGGATTTCTGTAATAGCAGGTCTACAACATCCTCATGTCATTAATGGCCACTGTCGAAAACTTTTTGCCCCAACCTACTTTATTCATCTCACATGTATTTGCTCCTGACCATCCTGGTTTCATACCTCATTCCCCTGATTACAGCTTGCCTCACTCTTTATACCTGTTGTGCAGCCCTGCTTTTCTAGCTATAATTGACTCCTTTTCTGGTCAGTGATTTGAATTTTTTCCCTAGTTAAGTAGCCTCAGTGAACAACCTCCGAGTCTGGTCCAGCCCTAATATGCTTTGCCTCTAGGCATTCTCTTGGGATTTTGATGGACTTATCCTGATGCTGTGGTGAATAGTGTCTGTCAATGGCTGGAGTCATTATGCAATTTTATTAATCTCAAAATGCCTCGAATATGTGTGCCAACCTGACTTGGACCATCTCCTGTGGCTTGGACTTTCCTCATTATGTCAACCTGACATGATGGACTTTCTCCTCTTCTTTATCCCTAGTTTTAATACCTATGATAACCACATCTGAGTCTGACACCCCATTTGGTATCTTGGCCTGCCCATCCAGTTTCTCTCATAGGCCCCAACATCTGTCCTTGTCTTTGCTGGTCCTTTTTTCTTCCATCCACTTATCCTGATTACAAGAATCCAGCATCCTCTTGCCTGGGTCTGCCTTCATATGGCAGGGTGTCCTGTGCTACAAAGAGCCAGTTCTAACCAAGAAGAGGCATCACTGATAAATAATTCTCAACAGCTTTCAATGTCAATGGAAAATTTCAAGCTGTGTTATAAACTTGTCAATTGCAATGTATTTTAATAGTGCATAATTAGTCTGAAAAATATAACAATTTGCCTGAAAAGTATATTTTATCACCTTTCAGAATGACTACCGCTCAGGGTTTCAGGAAAACAGGCCACTTTTGTCAAACCTCCCACTTGAAAAATTCATCATATAGGCCACAAGACACAACTGATTTTCATGGGACTCAGACAAAGATCCTTGATTCTTGATCTGGAAGGGATGGAAAGGATCATTTAGCTTTGGCTTTCATTTTCCAGATAGAAAACTAAGGGCCTGAGTGAGTAGTAGTTATAATTATACTAACATATGACATTGATTGACAGTGTATTATGTACCAGGTACTGTTTGTTCTAAGCCCTTTGAATACATACATACATACATACATACATACATACATACATACATACATTCATCTTACTCACTGTCTATGAAGTAGGAATCATTAATATCCCCATTTTGCAGAATGGAAGCTGGTGCAAGAGTGATTAAGTGAATTGTCTGAGATCACACAATTGATTAGTGGACGGACTAGGACTCAGACCCAGATCATTCAACCACAAATCCAACATGCTCCTCTCATTTTTTAATACTTACCCCCTTGGAGCCTAGATTTCTCTTTCTGCTTGTGAATTCCATAGAGGGACAGGAGGGACAATTCTGACAATTCTCTCAGTTTGGTCATGGCTTCCTCAGTGGCCCAGGAAGGTAAAGTGAAATTGTGAACACTCTGTAGCAAAGAAAAAGGAAGAAAAATGTATGTGTATTTGTATGACTGTCCTCTTTGTTGACTTATTTTATCCTTTTTCACCCCACAAGAACTAGTAGGGTCAGACTTGCTTGTCCTGCCATTTCTTTCTAAGAGAACTTCATATTGTGGTAAGTAGTGGTATTGACTTTCAGAAGAGAAGCTTATATAAATGAATTTGTCCATTCCTAACCAGTTCATAGCTTTTGGTTTAACTCTGGATCAGTGGGTGGCTCATATTTTGCATAGTAAGGGTGCAGTAGGGAAATAATACCTCATTCCTTTATGAAAGGGTTAGAAATCTTTCTATGAACCTGATAGAGTTAAATGATATTTCCTTAAAAGCTGAATGGGCTACCTGAGAGGCCAGTTAGGAAAGGCAACATATTTCTGGAGCCTTCAGTAATATATTCTCCCCTACCCCTGTCAAGGTCTAGTTTGCTGACTTTTTTTTTTTTTTCAGAGACAGGATCTTGCTCTGTCACCAAAGCTGGAATGCAGTGGCCATCACAGCTCACTGTAACCTCAAACTCCAGGGCTCAAGCAATCCTCCCACCTCAGCCTCCTGAGTAGTTGGGACTATAGGTGCATGCCACCACATGTGGTGCTTTTTTTTTTTTTTGAGACAGAGTCTTGCTCTGTCACCTAGCCTGGAGTGCAGTGGCACGATTTCAGCTCACTGCAACCTCCACCTCCTGTGTTCAAGCGATTCTCTTGCCTCAGCCTCCCGAGTAGCTCAGGATTACAGGCATGCACCACCACACCTGGCTAATTTTTGTATTTTTAGTAGAGATGAGGTTTCGCCATGTTGGCCAGGCTGGTCTCAAACTCCTGAGCTCAGGCAATCCACCCACCTCAGCCTCCCAAAGTGCTGGGATTACAGGCATGAGCCACTGCACCTGGCCACACGTGGCTAATTTTTAAAAGTGTTTTGTAGAGGTAGTGCCTTGTTATGCTGCCCAGGCTCATCTTGAACTTCTGGCCTCAAATGATCCTCCCATCTCAGCCTCCCAGAAGTGCTGGGATTACAGGCAGGAGCCACCACACCTGGCTGTAGTTCACTGACTCTTGAGGAAAGCCTGCACCTTGCACACAGTAGACACTTGGTAAATATGTGTTAAAATGAATGAATAAGTACAAGCAGGGCAGGTAGATACCTTGTGCCAATATTTATTACCCGTTAGGAAGAGTTGATTAGGAGTCCCCCAGTTTCAAATGCAGGATTAAGAGAGAGAGAAAGTGAGTTCGTGAAAGAGGAGACCAAAGTGGAGTGACCTACAGAGGAAATAAGTGAGAGAGATTTGGAAAAGATATCACGTAACATGACCACATTTTGGAATAGCTCAGATCAAACTGTCATAAGGAAGAAAAAAAATCAAGACTGGAACGAAAATGGGGGCTCCTGGTTTCACTGAAGAGTCTTTTACAAGGCTAATGAATTTTCACTGAAATAGATGCTGATGATAAAGTGAAAATACTGGGAAAGTAGCATGTGATTGGGTCAATTAACTCTAGGATGGATGAAGGCAATAATTGCTGCCTCCTAGACTGTCATGATGACCTCAAAGTTAGAAATCAGTATGAATTAGGTGGGTGGTCAGAATCTCGCCCCATATTTAGTGAACTAGTTGGGAAAACAGGAATAGAGAATACCAGAAGGTGGAGCATGGTGAGTGAGAAACACCATGTAACCTTGAAAAACAACCATAATTTATCTGGCCACAAAGGATATTTCAAATGCATCGCAAAGCAAGAAAGAAGTTCTTTCCGGATAAGCAAAGATAAATAGCCTGGCTTATATTTTGCTTGTTTATTTCTACATTTGGAAATCAGGTAATTTTCCCAGCTTTCTTTATAACAACATTGTTTTTTCATTAAGACCCAGGACAGGAACTCAGCATTTTTGAGTGGCTGCAAAATAAATAAGCTACTACTGAATCCAAAGGGGGAAAAACTGAAGTGGAAACTCACAGAAGAAAAGCTATTTTGCTTGTAATTTTCTAAAAGGTGAAAACATAAATAATAATAGAGAGAAAAGAGAAGTCAGCATTTTCAAGTTAATCTAAGGAAGTTGTGAATTATGTTTCAATGTCAAAAGAAGTATAAGTAATACATTCATAAAGAAGTGAAAGAAAAGATATTCATCTATTTCAAAATCAGCATAAATCATAAAATCAGATTGCTAGTTAACCTGTGATTTTTTTTTCTTTTACCTCACAATATAAAGGGTCATAGATTTTACTCCAAATTCCAAAAAGGTCCTTGCCATGGAATCCTGAAAGTTTTCCCAAGGTAGCTATAAAATCCTGAAACACAAACAGAGAAAGAAAAATTCCTACACAGGTTTCTCAGCTTCAGCACTATTGATATTTTGGGCTGGACAATTCTTTGTTGTGGGGAGCTGTCCTGTGCATTACAGGATGTTTTGGAATCCTGGCCTCTGCCCACTAGGTGCCAGTAGCATTCCTAATCTCCCACTTGTGTAACCCAGAATGTCTCCAGACATTGCCAAATGTTCCTTGTGAGGCAAATGTGCCTCTGTTGAGAACCACTGTTCTTCACAGAAAAATGCACCGGTAATATTGGTTACAATAATGCCATTCCAAAGAATTTTGCAAACACGAATTGATTATTCCTTATTGTTACATTTAAAATGTAGATAGATGCTGGCTGACTGCCACATGTTCCTGGTGTATGCTGAAATTGGATTGAAGTGTACTGCCTCAGATTATTTTTAGAAGTGGGTAAAGTATAACTCACTTGTAAATATGTCCCAGGTGAGAAAGGAAAGCATATTTCAGGCCAAAGCATCCAGGAAAATGCAACAGAAATAGGACTTGGTCTTTGGCTGTACATATAAAACTTGGATGGAATGCAAATCTTTCACTAGGTTCTGAATGTTTCTTGAATTGTCACAATAATGAGACCCAATGTTCAGCTATCTGATTGCTGAAATTGGCAGCCATTTCTAGGAAGCCTTTTAGAAGATATTGTCTGTCTGATGGATGAAATTTCTAGGGAACTAAATTTGCCGATATTAACCCCAATAGATTTTCATAAAATACATAGAAATTATTGTTAAAGAGCTCCTACTGCCATTTTCTCAAACATAAAAGCTCCAGGGCCAGATGACTATCATAGAGGAATTCTACCAAGCTTTTCAAGAGTAAATTATTCTAATGCTGTTTTAACTGTTCTAGAGCATAGAAGATGAAAGAAAACTTTCAAAAACTTCTTATGAATTAAGTGTAACACGGATACTGACAAAGGTCGCCCCCAAAATAAAACTATTAGTTCAATGCGATATCCATGCAAAAGGTGTAAATAAAATAATAGGAAGTAATTCAACGTCACATAAAAGGAAATGGGTTTGATCTGAGGAATGTAAAGTCTGTTCAACACTGGTAAATCTATGAATGTAATCAATCATTGTAATTAATTCAAGGAGAAAAATAATTTGATTATATTTAAAAATGTTAAAACAATCATTCAGGAGATTAAACAACTAATATTGATTTAAAAAATACACTCAAGAAAATATGAAAGGTGGATACTTCTTTAATTTGATAAAAATATGTCTATTTTAGTTCAAAAGCCTGCATGCTTATTAGGAAAACTCCTCTAAAATCAGAAATAAGACAAGAATACCCACTACCAACACTGCCCATAACATTATACTGTAAGTAGTGGCCAGTGCAAATAGCCAAAAGGAAGAAATCAGAGGTACATATTTTTGAAAACTGGAGATACTATAAACCTGAAACAAACTTAACAAAAAATGTAAAGACATATGAAGAAAACCCTAAAATGGTCTTTAAGATAAAACAAGTAGAAACATGTACCACATTCTTAGAAAGGAAGATTTGACAGTGAAAAGTTGCAAATTCTCCGTAAGTTAAATAAATTTAATATGATCCTAATGAAAATACTAAAAATTTAAAAATCCTTTTGGAACTAGAGAAGCTGACTCTAAAGTTCACAAAGAAAATTAAAACATAGCCATGGAAACTCAGAAAAAGCAATGAGGGATGACTAGCCCTTTAGATATTACAGCATATTATAAAGTCTCAATAATTAAAACCCAAGTTTTGGCTAATAAAAAATTAAACAGAATAAAAATTACATAAATAGACCCTACACATATGGGAATTTTAATATATAATAGCTTAAATAAGTAGGAAAAAAATGAACTATTCAATAAATAACGATGGGGCAATTAGATAATCTTCCAGGAAAAAACTTAAACAGGATACATACTTCATACCTCCTCACCGGTATGAACTATAAATGAATTCAATATATAAATGAGAAATGAAGCTAGAGTGGAATTAGAAGAAAGCATTGCAGACTTCCTTTATAACCTAGGAGTGGGGAAAGCTTTTCCAAACATGACTCAAAATATAGAAGCCATGTAAGAATGCATCAGTACAGAACCTACATGGCAAGAACACGGTAAGCAGTTAATAGACAAACTTTTTTTGAAAAATGCCATTCATTATGTGTGATATTGTGAAATATATATTTGATCTTTTTTTTTTTTTTTTTTTTTGAGATGGAGTTTCACTCTTATTACCCAGGCTGGAATGCAGTGGCACCATCTCGGCTCACTGCAACCTCCACCTCCTGGGTTCAAGTGATTCTCTTGCCTCAGCCTCCGAGTAGCTGGGATTACAGGTGCCTGCCACCACGCCTGGCTAATTTTTTGTATTTTTAGTAGAGACAGGGTTTCACTAAGTTGGCCAGGCTGGTCTCGAACTCCTGACCTCAGGTGATCCAACCACCTTGGCCTCCCAAAGTGTTGGGATTACAGGCGTGAGCCACCATGCCTGGCCTTATGTTTGGTCTTCATCTCCATTTTCTGCTGTAGAACTCCTAAAATCCTTGGAGTCTCCAAAGTGTGTCTTTCTGCATGCTAATGATTGATTGATGGCTGGCAGTCCCTGGCCAGCTTTAGGATGGGGGCTGGTCACCTGAAAGCCAAGGCCAGGATTAGAGCATTGGGACTTTTAGCCCTACTTCAGAACCTCTGGGGAGGGGAGGGAGTTAAAATTTAAGTTGATAGCCATAGCCTATGGCTTAATCAATCATGCCTATGCAATGAAATCTCCATAAAGAGCCCAAAAGGACAGAGTTCAGAGAGCCTTCAGACAGCTGAACACATAGAGGTTCCTGGAATGTGGTGGTCCTGAAGAAGTCAGGCAAGCTCCTTGACCTTTTCCTTATATCTTTTGTAATATCCTTTGTAATAACCGGTAACTGTGTTTCCTTGAGTTCTGTGAGCTGCCTCTGCAAACTGATCGAACCCAAAGAGGAAGTCGTGGAAACCCCAACTTAAAGCTAGTCTGTCAGAAGTTTGGAGGTCTGGACTTTCATCTACGTCTGAGGTGGCGGGTTGGGGGCAGCCAGTTTTGGGGCCCAATCCCTCAACCTGTAGGATCTGATGCTATCTCCAGATAGATGGTTGTCAGAACTGAATTGGAGGCCAACCAGCTGGTGTCCACTACAGAACAGGCAGCCTGTTCGTGGGGAGAGATCCCCCGCATTTGGTCACAGAAGTCTTCTGTCTGTGTTGATTGATGTTGTCAAGCGAGAAAAACAGGAAAAAGCACGTTGAGTGTGTTTTTTTCACACACAAAATATCACAGACAGAAATTTAAAATATATAGAAAAAAGCTTCTAAAAACTTATAGTAAAAGGAAAATCAATCATCCAAAAGAAAAATAGTCAAGGGATATTGATATAAAAGGAAATACAAATGGCATTTAACTGATGAGAACACACGGACACACGAGAGGAACAACACACACTGGGCCTCTCGGAGAGTGAAGGGTGGGAGGAGGGAAAGGGTCAGGAAAAATAACCAATGGGTACTAGGCTTTATACCTGGGTGATGAAATAATCTGTAGCAACAAACCCCCATGACACACATTTACCTATGTAACAAACCTGCACTTGTACCCCTGAACTTAAAATAAAAGTAAAAAAGAAATACAACCCCAAAAAACAAACCAAAACATGGCATTTAACTAGATGAAGATGCCCAAACTCACTCATCACAAAAAAAAAAGTACTACAGCATGATGTTGTACAGTAGTTATAATAGTGAGCTTCCTTGTCTTATTCCTAATTTTAGAGGGGATGGATGCTTCTAGTGATATTATTTTCCACTTACCAGATTGGCAAATATCCCCAGAGTGGTTCACACACTGCTGGCAAAGTTGTGGAGAAATGAGCACTTGCGTGCAGTGCTGATAGAAGTAGAAAGTAGTAAAACCTCTTTGGAGGGTACATTAATAATATCTCAAATTAACCCAGAATGTCTACTTCTAGGATATTATCCCACAGGTATTCTTGTTAGATGCACAAGATATTCACACATGCTGTTTGTAAAAATGCAAGATTGAAAAATGACCCATATCATTAGGGGCTGGTTAAATAAATTATGGCATAAATATAACTATTACACATTTGTTAAAAAAAGGAAAAGAAAGAAAAGGAGGAAACTCTTTACATTCAGATATAGAAATATTTCCAATATATTTTGTTAAATGGAAAAAAAAAACCAAACTAAGGTGCCCAGTCCTGTGAATAGTATACCATTTTCATGTAACAAGAGGAGAAACTATCAGAATATATTTTTACGTTTGTATATGCATAAGGAAATTGGAAGACTGCATGAAATATTACATAAAAGACTACATAAAATACATAAAAGACTGCATAAAATTAATACATAAAAGACTACTAGGAAATAATGCTAGTGGTTACCTGTGGGGTCATGAAGACTTCCACTGTATTCGTTTTTAGATTTTCTAATTTTTGGACAGCTTGAATGTATTACTCATTCAAAAGATTATTTTAAAAAGTACACAGCATTATATCTACCTTTTGTATTGTGCTGAAAATGGGTATTTTGCAAAATAGAAACATAGAAACAAAAAAGGACTATCCTTTGTATATGAAGACAATAATCCCAGCCCCTCGGCCTGAATAAGGAAGGTAATTTTAGACTTGTATTTATTCTCATCCAACCATTTACTCACACCTGGTTCCTCCTAAGGCCATGAGTAAAGGATTCAAAAGGACTGGCCTGTCCATCTGCTTGTGACCCCCGTACAGGGAAGGGAAGCAGGAGTGATGACCCCCCCTCATTAAATATTCTAACCCATTGCTATAACCAGCCACTGACAGATGCATTCGTCCTATCTTTTTAAGAAGCCAAAGCTTCATCTTGTGTCTTGGCCCTCACACTCAAGTACACCACTAACCAAAACTAGCTTTTAACCTTATAAGGGTGCAGCCTCTTCTGGAATTCCTCTGATGTCAAAGTCTCACTCCCAAGTTCTTGAAAACGAGGGCAGTTCCTGAAAGGCAGGTATAGCAACTGAGGATAAGAGAAAAATCATAAAACTGTTATGAGTCAGAAGAACTTTGCTAAATATACTGCAGCAATATTTTAAGCCTCCTTAGGTCCAAAGCAACCTTAATAAAAGATTCAAATGTGTTTTGAGCCAAGTGGAAATTCCAAAATTGG
Source organism: Rhinopithecus bieti (assembly GCF_001698545.2). Taxonomy (NCBI): domain Eukaryota; kingdom Metazoa; phylum Chordata; class Mammalia; order Primates; family Cercopithecidae; genus Rhinopithecus; species Rhinopithecus bieti. The sequence continues at coordinate 6,449,045 of NW_016804447.1, read as the reverse complement.
GGAGAAAGAATCAAATGATCTATAGGTCTTGAAATAGTAGGATATGTATTCAGAAATGAAAATTCTTTTTTTCTTTCATAAACTTGCCGTGATATAACTGTGCTGTTTGTAAATATTTACACTTCTCGATCTTCCATGTGAGCAACTGTTATTTTGCTTCCTCCCCAATCCCTTTCATTTCTTGCACTAGGTGCACATCTGTACACACACACACACACACACCAACACGTGTACGTATGGAGAAACGAATTTGATTCTGGAAAAAATCTTAAGTCAATTAATCACTCATTGACTTCAGTTTTTGCAAATTTGCAGACTGTTAAGAGAACATATTAAATACTTAGAAAATATACTTCAAAACCTGTCATGAGGACAAAGTGATCTTCCTAAGATTAATTAAAATTTGACAGTGTTTTGTAATTTTAACTATAACCCACAGGTTTGTGGCTCCCAAGTTTATTTTGTTGCTCTTACTTTCCATCTGTGACTAGTCCTGTATTTCTAGCCCTTGATAGAAATAACTAATTTGGATGTTTCTCTTTCCCCCCAAATTTACCATGTATAAGGCTAAACTTGTACATGTTACAAGGGCCTTCTTGCTGTCCCTGAAAGCACAGGCTTAGGATCTCTGCATAAAATTGTTCCCTGCCTTGAACACTCCCCGACTGACTTCTACTCCTCTTCCAGCCATCCTTCCCCAGCCTCTATCATATTAAAATGAATTCCTCTAGGAACTACACCGCTCTCTTTTCCTATAACTGTCCCTTGTCACTCCTCTCCAGCAATGCTGTGGGCTTTCTTGCTCTCCCGGAAGGCACTGGCTTAGGAGCTCTGCATAAAACTGTTTCCTGCCTTGAACACTCCTCAATTGACTTCTACCCCTCTTCCAGCCATCCTGCGCCAGTCTTTATCATATTGACCTGTTTCATTTCTTTCCAGGAACTCATCAACATCTAACATTATTTTATTTACTTCTTTATCATCTATTTCCTATAACATATAAACTTGATGAGAGCCAGGATCATGTCTGTTTTGTTCACTGCTGCAATGTCAATGCCCAGCACAGGGCTTGGCATATTAGTAGCTACTCAGAAAACATTTATTTTAAAAGTTGCTTCCTGTCCATCATTTCTGATTCTGCGTGTCACCTTGTCTTACCTTGCTTCTCTTCCTCTAACATCTTTTACCATCTCATTTCAGGCCTTATTTCTTAATTCCCAAATTGCTTCAGTAGTTATTCTTTGGGGCTCCAGTGTCTTTTCCTTCCAAGCTATTGTCAGGCAAGTGCCCAAAAGTACCACTCATCACATGTGCATAATACCGAAGAATGTATACAGGTTTCTTTTATGTCCATTGCTTTAGTCTAAATTTGCATGCATGGCTTTCAAATTTTTCCACAGGAGAAATTAAATTGTTGAGAGAAAAAGCACAAGACTGTTCATTAAAAGGCCTTGATTTTAATTAATTACTTTCTGGATGTTAGTTTTTTTTCATCCACAAATTGAGTCAGGCTGAAAATTAACAGAATAATTACCGAGACATCTGTCCAGAATTTTGCAGTTTACAGTGTGTTTTCCATTTTTTAACTAACTTGACTTTCATAAATCCCTAAAAAGAAGTTAGGTGGGTGCTATTTTCTCATTTTACAGAAAGGAAACTGAGATTTACGGAGGTTACTCAAGGTCATAGATCTGAAGTGGTTGTTGGCTCTCAGACGTAGGTTTTCCAACTTCAAATCCAGCCCTTCTTCTCAAGATTCCTCCTGGCTATTAAATTTGGATTATCTAATCTGTGTCCAGTATAATCAATTTTATTTTCATTCTCTTTCTAAATATGAACTCTGGGCACAGAAGAACTGGGATTCTACATATTTACTTGTGGTCATGTTTTTGTGCTGCCTTCCTCTCCTTCCTCCCTCTCCTCTGAGTTCTGGTTCAAACTCACTCTTGTTTTAAAGACCTGAACGACTGCCCTGCGGTAACTGCACGTATGTCTCATTCTCTGACTTCACCCAGCATATGCGGCTTGTACTTGAAATTATTGCCCGCCATCTTATAATGTCTTTTACACATTTCACACATGCTAATTTGCTTTCATCAGACAAATTATACATTAGAAAAACTTGGCCTCCTATTTCTCTACAGCATTCAGCACAGCTAAATGCTGGGAATAAGCTAGTGTTGATTGGTTTCATTAGATTTCTTAGTTGATATGACAGAATTTTTTTGACCTTAGTGAATCAGATAGATGGAAGTCATAGGTAGATAATGTTCCTTGCTTCCCTCTTTCTCTCCCTCACTCTTCCTGTTTCTTTCCTCCTCTTCTACTGGCACCTGCATTCTCTTTCTGTGTAATTTAATTACTATCATTCAGGATTAACGGTTAAATAGCTACATTTTGCTAAATTTTGGTGCTGCTATCCAGTCTTTTATTTTATTTTATTTTTTTTTTATTTTGAGATGGAGTTTTGCTCTTGTTGCCCAAGCTGGAGTGCAATGGTGCAATCTCGGCTCACTGCAACCTCCGCCTCCCAGGTTCAAGTGATTCTCCTGCCTCAGCCTCCTGAGTAGCTGGGATTACAGGCATGCACCACCACGCCCAGCTAATATTTGTATTTTTAGTAGAAACGGGGTTTCACCATGTTAGCCAGGCTGATCTCGAACTGGTGATCTGTCCACCTCGGCCTCCCAAAGTGCTGGGATTACAGACATGAGCCACCGCACCCGGCCTCCAGTCTTATCTCTGCAGAAAAGGCTGCTAAAAGTGATTTTTTTTTCTTTTCAGAATAAAATATTCACAAATGCTTAAGAATACTGGTAATCATAATACTTCCCTCCTGATTCTGTGAAGGGAAAGAGATATAAATAAATCATCCTGTCTTTTCAAGAAACAGCAAAGAAATGGTTGGAGTAGATTTACCTCCAGTGAGTTTCTACACAGCATTTGGGAAAAATCCTTAAGTCCCTAGATGCAGCAGTTAAGTCAAATTTCTAGGGGTGCTGGCAGGGCAAAGAGGATAGTAACCTACCCCAGAGGTCACTGGGCAAAAGTCTGGGTCCAGCAGTCAGGCTAAGCTTCAGCCATAAAGAGTTGAGATGGTCATGCCTATGATGGGACTGCAGGGAAATTAGGAAGGGATTCTTTGTCCAAAACTATTTCCTGCATATAGCCTTAAGTTCCACACCTGGAAGATTAGTTAGATTTATCTGTTACTACTTAAAAAATACCAATTCCTCTGAAAAGGTTAAAGAGTGCTTGGTCGGTCCCACCCTGTGTAAATACGTTTGAGAGTTTCTCTCAAAACAGCCCCATTCAGGCAGCTTGGTTTACAGTACTGGTTCTCAAACTTGGCTCCCCACTGGAATCATCGAGGGAGATTATTTTTTAAAAACTGATACCTGGGTCCACCCTCAGACATTCCGATTTCTTATGGAGAGTGCCCTGGGCATCAGGACTTTTTTTAAAAAAAACCCACGTGATTCTAATATGCAGCTAAGTCTAAGAATCACGATTTTATAGGGAAGAAAATTGCTCTGGAATGAAATAGGCCTAGTTTTAATCCCAGAGTGATGCTTGCCAGCAGTGTGGCTTTGGACCAATTTGTTTGTTATTTAACCTCTCCAAGCACTTATTTCCCTTACTATAAAAGGAGAACAAGAATATTATCCATTCAGAGTTGTTATGAAAGGTAACATGATGACGCATATAAAATGTCGGGCAATAATTATGTACTCAAATCTTTCTTTTTTCTCTACCTAGGAATGTGGGTTTTCATGAGCGGAGAAGTGTTTGGCAGCATAGAGATCTCTGGATAATCTGGAGAGAGGAGAAACCTGTGTGGGGCACCAAAAGCCTGGGAATTAAAGGCAGAACACTGGGAGACTCATCTCTCTCTCTCCCTCTCTCTCCCTCTCTCTCTCTCTCTCTCTCTCTCTCTCTCTCTCTCTCTCTCTCTCTCTCTGTGTGTGTGTGTGTGTGTGTGACGATGAGGTGGCAAATTGCCAAGAGTTGTAAGAGTGGCAAAACAATGTGGATCATACAGATCCAAAGATAAATTTGGTTCCTACTCTCTCTTAGCTAGGGTTTTCCATGTCCTAAATTGTCCTTTGTATCTTTATTTAAGAAAGAATTAAAACTGCACAGTTCAAGGAGTATCCAGACTCCCAAATCCACAACTACTGAGTAGCCTGCCTTCCTCATTCTAGGTCCATCTGAAATCTCCTGGTTTTCCCAGTATACTGACCTGATCTTCAGAAATAGGAACTGTGTGCACTGGGATGGGCTGCCAGAGTAGGTTAGGATTCCAGATGCTGACACCCTCTGGGGGAAACAGGGCTGCCAGGTTTGTCATAGCACTCATCAAAGTACGGTCAACGTCTGTGCTTCGAATATAAACCTAGAGTAGGAAAATCAAAGCAGAAGCGAACGTAAAGGGAACATGAGGTTTTCTTCTGCAGAGCTGCCAAGGTATTAGAGAAAGGACAGGACACGTACAGTGAAATATTACAGGCATTGTGCTAACATCAGAATCTTAATACTTGTTAAGGAATGAGCAATATTATGATCATGGTACAAAGCAACGTTGTTTGTCAATAGTTGAATTGACAAATGAGTTCAATTAAGCAGTGGCTACTTGTCAAGCCAAAGTATTTATTCAGGTTCATAAAATCTTGAAATTACTCACATTCCAAAATTTCTAGGAACAAAAAGTTGCATAAAGAGGAATATGTTTGTAAACAAGATCTCTGACTTGTGTAAGTCCCTTGGGAAACAGGCAAAGCACTTTTATATATGCAGAATTATTTTAATTATTTCAAAGATCAAAGTTCCCCCCTCTTGGCTCCCCAACTTGCCTGTTCATGTTTATAGGACTCATTCAAGAATGTTCTGTATCTCTTTCTCATATACTCTCCAAGTTCATAATGCTGCTCCATGCCCAGCTATGGGAAAAAAATAAAAGCAAAAATTAATGGAAGTAAGTTCTATGAATCACACTATCATGAACATTTGTTGATTTTTTTTTCATTTTATGTGTAGAATGAACAATGATATGGTTTAATAGTTCCACAATAATGACACATATTTAAATGAAAACAAAAGAGCTGTAATCTTTACAGTTCCCTGACTCCCTGAGAAAACTCACTTATCTTCATTAGCACTTAACATAGAGAACTTGCACACAGTAAGTGCTTAGTTGATAGTTGGGTGATTGATCTGATTTAAGTAAGTTCATCTCTGGTGTAGTGGGATCCTTGTTGGTAGAGCATTCAAAGAGACCCACTTGGTGGGGATTTCGTGGAAGAAGTTCAACCATCTGATGAGATTAGACTTGATGAATCTGAAAGTCTCTTTCAGCCTCTGTGTGCAATGGTTTACTATCTGCCCAGTTTATTAATTCCTGGTTTATAACAAAATTAGAACTTGTTACTCTAAGTGTGGTCTGTATTGGCTTCACTTGAGAGCATTATAGAAATCAAATTCTTGGGCCCCACCCTTGACCGACTGAACCAGAACCTTTGGGGGTGGAGCTCAAGAATCTTTTGTAACAAGCTTCTGATGGACAGTAATCCATGATTATGAGATGCACTGCATTAGCTCAGTGGTCCACAACCATTACTGTGCATCAGAAACAAAATTATCCAGCAGTGCATGTTGAAACGCAGATTCCTCAGCATCTCTATCAGATATTCTTGTTCATTAGGTCCTGAGGGGGGCCCTGACATCTGCATTTTTACAAGTATCCCAAGTGATTCAGATGCAGATAGTAGAGCACCATGCTTTGGAAATGCAGCATTCGAGTTTGTCTTTAATCCAGAGCCTTACTAGAGCTTTGGGAGCCAGAGAGGAGGTTGTCACTGTGGCTGCTGCTTGGTCCCACTTGTCATTTGCTTGTCACTCTTGTCATTTGCTTGACCACCACTACCCATCTAGGATGGGAATTAGGTGGGAAAGGAATAATATACCATACTATACCAATATATACAATATATTGGTATATATTATTATACCAATAATATACCATACTCACCATGACCTGAGTAGTGGAGAAGCAGGGACTTTAGGTCTAATTGTGTTCTTACAGCTGACTTTTTAAATACTCATCTGTATAAAGCAGTGATTTTCACACCTTAGCACACACAGAATCACCTGGAGGACTCAATAAAACACAGATTTCTGGGCTTTAATTCCAAAGTTTATGGTTCACTGGGTGTGGGGTGAAGCCAGAGAATTTACATTACTGAGAAGTTCCCACATGATGGTGATGCTGCTGGTCCAGGGACCACACTTTAAAAACCACTAATCTAGACAGCCATCATCTTATGATTATGCAGATTAAAAGTACCTAGACAAAGCCGATTAAAAGTACCTAGACACTGATCTAGACAGTCATTATCTTATGATTATGCAGAATAAAAGTACCTAGACAAGGCTGGGTGTGATGGCTCACGCCTGAAATTCTAGCACTTTGGGAGGCCAAGGTGGGTGAATTGCCTGAGCTCAGGTGTTAGAGACCAGCCTGGGCAACATGGCGAAATGCCATCTTTACTAAAAATACAAAACATTAGCCAGGCATGGTGGTGCTCTCCTGTAGTTCCAGCTACTTGGGAGGCTGAGGCGTAAGAATTGCTTGAATCCGGGAGGCAGAGCCTGCAGTGAGCTGAGATTGAGCCACTGCACTCCATCCTGCGGGGACAGAGTGAGACTCCATCTCAAAAAAAAAGGGTACCTAGACAACGGTAGGAATCTGAGTCCCAGAACCTTGTCACTTCAAACGTGGTCCATGTACCTGTGCCATCGTCCTTGGGAGTACGTTAGACATGCAAAATCGCAGGTCCCACATCAGACCTGCTGAATTAGAATCTGAGTTTTGACAAGATTCCCAAGTGATTCATTTGCAATGGAAGCTTGAGAAATACTCCCCTAATAGAATCTGATGGGTAATCAAGGTTCTTCAGAAGAAGAACTCAAATCCTGCAGCCTAGAAGAATCTTTTGGTCTTAATGGGAAAACATAGCAACATAACAGGAGTCCCTACAGAGCCATAGGTATTAAGAAGCAAATCTGAATTTTTGTAGCCCCTCTTCCATTCAAAGGGACAGAAGATATGTAGGCTATGGTGAAAAGAGCTCTGACTTGGGAGACAGAAGATGCTGGTCTCAAATAGCCTGTCTGAGTTTTCTCCTGTATGAAATATAGTCAGGGCAGTAATTCTCAGCCTTGGCTACACATTAGAGTGAACTGACCACCAAGGAGTTTCTAAAAATCCCAATGCCCAGGACGCATACTAGACCAATTAAATAAGAACCTCCCAGGCAGACATCAATATGTTTTTTAAACCTCTCCAGATAATCCCAATGTTGTGGCAGGATTAAGACCCATTAGTTTTGGAGACATTCTACTCTAAATATTCTGTAACGTTTTCTTAATTAATATATTTAAACAGGTTAGGAGAGAAGCAGTTCACCTGGCCTTGTAGCTCCAAACAGAAGAGTTATCCAATCTTACGAGCAAAGGGAAAAGGGCTTTGGAACAGTGACTAAAGATGGCTTTGCTCCCCAGTTCACCTTCTCCTTAGATGTTTTTCAGAAAGTAGGGCTCCCTGTGTTTAACTGACCAGTTATAAGGAAGGTCGAATCCCAATATATCCAGCTGACAAGAAATCACATTCTGATATCAGGACTTTGGGAAATCATGTTTCCCAATGCCGTTGATTCAGCTTATTGATTACAAGACTATTTTTCACTTTCTCATGGGAAGCCTAAGAAATTCAAAGCCTGGATTATAATTACCACTTTGCTCTCTTCAGCATTTCTAAGCTCATATAGTCTTTGTTCCTGTACATCTCTTACATTTAAATAAAGCCAGAAGGGTAAAAAATATTCAAAACAGACAATGTCTACTATACATTTGCCCCTTGAGACTCATCAAAGAACTTTTTTTTTTTTTTTTTGTTTTTTTTTTTTGGAGATGGAGTTTACTCTTATTGCCCCAGGCTGGAGTGCAATGCGTGCAATCTCAGCCTCACTGCAAACCTCCGCCTCTCCAGGTTCAAGCGATTCTCCTGGCCCTCAGCCTTCTGAGTAGCTGGGATACAGGCTGCCCAGCCACCATGCCTGGCTATTTTTTGCTATTTTGGTGGAGAGAGGGATTTCACATGTTGGCCAGGCTGCCGTCTCGATACTCCTGATCTCAGGTGATCCGCCTGCCTCGGGTCTTCCAACAGTGTGGGATCTCATCAAAGATTCTTGTAGCTAAAAGTCCAACCAACACTGGGTGAGTTGGCAAATCTTGTGGCCATGAGGATTCCTTATGGGTCAGTGGAAAGGTGCTCAATGGAACTTCGGTCCTCCATGCCGAAACACCTGGCAAAATAGATGCCCTGAGAGTGAATGCTTATAAACGTTCACTTGCGGTGTTATTGCTTCTGCTCATTATAATAGCATTTTTTTTTCCTCCCAAATCATTGGGGTTTTCGACTTTGGCTTTCCCATTTGTAATCACCTAATGAGCTTTTAAAAGATTTCTGAGGACTGGCTTTCAACCTTAGTGATTTTTATTTAATTCGTCTGGGATGTGGCCAGCGACTCAGGATTTTAAAATCTTCCCTGGGCTAAATCTCTAGTTAAGAATCACCATTCTAAGCCTCACTCTTTTCACTGTGGTTCATGGTAATGTAAAGAATCAGATGATCAGCCATTAGAAGGCAGGTGCACACATAGTTTGGTATAATTCTCTCTCTCTGTTTGCTTATCTTTTAAGATAGCTGATCAGAAAGTAACACAATGCTTACAAGAGTACTTTACTGCAGTACAAACTCTGATGAGAAGTTATTCTTCTTATTTTTATGATTACTAGTAAATTGTGGTTATATTATTTTTTTTTTTTTTTTGAGACTGGAGTCTTGCTCTGTGCCTCAGCTGGTATGTGCAGTGTACGTTAATCTCCATGTCAGCTATTCTCCCGGGCCTCAGCTGGTCCTGTGAGCTTGGTGTACTACAGTGCCGCTGCCACCTCATGCCCAGCTTTTAATTTTGTATTTTTTGGTTTAGCAAGACGGAGTTTCACCATGTTGGCCAGGGCCTGGGCTCTCAAAACTTCCTGACTTCAGCGTGATCCACTCACCTTGGCTTCAAGCTGCTAGCGATTACAGCATGAGCCACCCACTCAGCCAGTGTAACTTTTTTTTTTTTTTTTTTTTTTTTTTTTTTTTTGAGGACTGAGTCTCGCTCTGTCGCCCAGGCTGGAGTGCAGTGGCGCCATCTCGGCTTACTGCAGTTTCCACTTCCGAGTTCAAGCGATTCTCCTGCCTCAGCCTCTGGAGAAGCTGGGATTACAGGCGTACGCCACCACGCCCAGCTAATTTTTGTATTTTTAGTAGAGACGGGGTTTCACCATGTTGGCCAGGCTGGTCTTGAATTCCTGACCTAGTGATCTGCCCGCCTTGGCCTCCCAAAGTGCTGGGATTACAGGCATGAGCCACCATACTTGGCAACATTTTATATATAATAAAATAATAGATTTTAATACCACATATAACTTGTGACCATTTTGAGCCAATGATTTGTTCATTTTTCGGAGATGAGGAGTAAAAGATTGCAGCGGGGAGGTTAGGAAAGCTAATTCTCAATATTTTAATAACATACTTCTGTATTTGTACCCATGCCATGCTATTGTGATTGCACATTTCTCTTTGGGAAGAATAGTCTGGACTTTTGAAATATTGGTGCTTTGGTTCTAATATGCTTTCTCAGTAGAATATCAAACCAAACACAAAGCTAGCTTATGAGCAAAAGATAGGGAAAGAAAACACTGAAGAACTACAAGATGAAGTCTACACTGATATCAGCAAATATTTTTAATATAGAGACAGCTGCATAACACCTTGATTTATCTGAGATTACCTGTACCTGTACTTATACTACCTGGCTAAAATGTTCCATTGGAAAGTAAGCCAAGAACCTGCTCTTTTGAAAATCTGTAAAACAGAATTCAACAGACATTAAATAAGAAAACAGTCTCAGACTTTAGTCATTTTTGAGAAGGAATTCCAAGAAAGTGGGAGATGCTTGGTTTGTGTCTCTAATATCTGAAGAAAACAGATCTTTTGGCCCCTTAAATCAGTAAGAAATTAAAACTTCAGTAGAACAGTCTACAGAAACAGGGGCAATGATGCAATAAATGTGAAGCAATCATTTTGGTCAGGTGAGAAATTACTTTCATGAATGATCCCCTGAAGGCAGGAAGGACAGCTGCATATTTTTTGTGAGCACCTGCAGTTACTAGTCTCAGGGGTGACTTGATCATGATCAGAAATGATTATGGTTAATCATTGATGCCTCTTTCCACAATTGAAGTACATTTTAGAGTTTTCATATCCCAGGTAAATGTGTCTTTGAATAACTAAAGTTGTTACATGGTTTCAATACATTACAAACCCCACACTGTTTTAGTTTCTAGGGCTTCTCAATCTCAGCATTATTGACATTTTAGCCTAGATAATTCTTTGTTGTGGGAGTTGTCCTGTGCATTGTAGACTGTCTAGCAGCATCCCTAGCCTTTACCCACCAGATACCAGTAACATTCCCCAGCTGTGACAATTGAAAAGGTCATATTTTCTGCCATAGGACCAGAAAATCACCCCAAGTTGAGAGCCACTGAGTGAGCCAAAGAGAAGTCAGATGAGAGACATTGTAATAAAATAATTTACAATGCTTCCCACCAACCTATAACCACAACGGTAACTCCTCAACATTTTTTGAACACTCACTTGGTCCTGGAAACTGTGCTAAGTGCTTCTTACAGATTTAATCTTCTCATCGGTTCCACAAAGCAGTTACTATTATTATTTCCATTTCACAAATGAGGAAGTTTAGCTTAGTTAAGTGACCTGTCTAAACTCACACAACATATAAGAAGTAGTAGGGTTGATATTCAAACACAAGCTGTGCCTCCAACACCAGCATACTCAACCACCTGTGAGAGGTTCATTTCTGTATGATCACACTCCTCAGAGTCCCACCAGCTAAATCTGAATGGTCTGGGATCTAACACTTCTTTATTAACTCTACTCAATATACTCTTTTCCTCTAGGATTGGAAGGGGTGTGTGTGTGAGTGTGTGTGTGTGTGTGTGTGTGTGTATGGGTGTGTGTGTGTGTATGTGTGTGTATGTGTTTTGTATCAGAAGAAACCAAAACTTTGATACGGAAACTACCCTGAAGGCGCTGTGAACTACATATATTATTGAAAGAATAGAACTGAGGTTATGCAACTAAATGACAGAATGGCCTGAGAGAGAAAAACAAGTGTGGTCACCACAGCAGAGTGTTTTAAAGAGCAGAGAACTGGAACATAATCCTGAGACTTGGGCAAGCTCTCTCACTCTGTCCCATAGTTCAGAAATAATTGTACTCCCCTACATTTCAGTGGGTTTTAAATGTTTCCAAGGTAGTTGCTCAAACATGCTGTGAACTCTTTGGACGGGATGTCCTAGAGAAACACTTAATAAACCATTCTCTACCTCCAGGGCTGGAAATCAAAATGTGTGCACACACCCTTCCCCTAGCCAAATGTGAAGCTGGTATTCCTTGAGCTTTTGCAGTTTCAAAATTCAGCTGGAGTTCTTGGACTATGCGAAGACATTCTTTTAAATCTGTGGTAGAGCAATCTTCTTAACTGCTGCTCTACCAATTATTACCTCTGTTCTCAGTCCAGCAATCATACTCTATGAAATCCTTTAAAAACCTAAAAATACTTTACTAGCAATTAGGACTATTTGCAGTAGTACTGGTAATTGTAATAGAAAGACATCCAAGATAATAACAATTCCTGGCCGGGCACAGTGGCTCACGCCTGTAATCCCAGCACTTTGGGAGGCCGAGGCAGGTGAATCATGAGGTCAGGAGATCAAGACCAGCCTGGCCAACATGGTGAAACCCCGTCTCTACTAAAATACAAAATTAGCTGGGCGTGGTGGTGTGTGCCTGTAGTCCCAGCTACTCAGGAGGCTGAGGCAGGAGAATCACTTGAACCCGAGAGGCAGAGGTTGCAGTAAGCCGAGATGGCGCCACTGCACTCAAGCCTGGCAACAGAGTGAGACTCTGTCTCAAAAAAAAAAAAAAATAAATAAATAAAATAAAATAAAATAAAACTAACAAAACAATAATTCCTTACGTTTGCACAACCCTCCATGGTTTGTAGAATTTTCCCCTGCTACCTCTTTTAAGTATTGCATCCCCCTGTGAGGACAGGTTGGCACTACTGCTGCACTGAGCAAGTAAGAAAACTATATGATCACAGAGATCGTGTAGCTGTCCAGATCTCCTAATTCTCGTGATAGTTGACCCACTGTTTTCCCACCACACCACAATCACTTCACCCTTTTAAATCATAGATAACTGTTTTTAAAAGGACTTTTGGTTTGGTGCCCCCATGAATGACCCTGCTCCGTTGATTCTGCTAAACAAATCTGGCACGTGGCTTAGGGTGTGGAGAACCTGGTGAGTACAGTCGAGGCTATATCCAGTCCCTCTCTCCCTGCAGCAGTCACATGTTCTTTTATAAGATGTCAATCAGAAGTCACTTAATTGCTTAGAACCCTCTAATGTCCTTTCATTGTATTAAACATTCTCTTGTGGAAAATGTAAAGATATACAAAAGTGGAGTTTTGTTTGTTTGTTTGTTTTTGAGATGGAGTCTCCCTGTTGTTGCCCAGGCTGGAGTGCAGGCTGGCATGATCTCGACTCACTGCAACCTCTGCCTCCCAGGTTCACGTGATTCTCCTGCCTCACCCTCCCAAGCAGCTGGCATTACAGGCACCTGCCACCACGCCCGGCTAATTTTTGTATTTTTAGTAGAGACAGCGTTTCGCCATGTTGGCCAGGCTGGTCTCAAACTCCTAACCTCAGGGGATCCACTTGCCTCGGCCTCCCAGAGTACTGGGATTACAGGCTTGAGCCATTGCGCCCGGCCTAAAAGTAGAGATTTTTATTTATCATGAAGCCACCACTGGCTCTAACAATTATCAACTTGTATGTGGCTAGTCTTGTTTCTTTTATATCCTCATCACTCTTAGACATTATATCATGTTCTATTGCTCTTTGCATAAATTAAAAGTCCTTACAAGGGCTCACAAGATCTTACCTGATCTGGCCCCTACCCACCTTGATATTCTCACCTTGATGTCCTCAGCTTACCCACATGGGCCCTCCTGCTATTACATCCAATCTATTAAATTTGCTCAAGCTTCAGTGCCTTTGCTCTTGATATCCTATCTGCTTTGAATGTCTCAAGTCTGCTTCTTCTCTCAGCATACATACCACTCACCAATTTGAGGTCTGTCCTGAAAATTTGATCTTTACAGAGAGACATCCCTTGACCATCATTATAATTCTTGCTCAATCTCTATCTTATCTCACTGTTTTATTTCAAATAAATATTCCTGATATTTTCTTATTTTTTATTTTACTAAAATTAAAAAAAATCTGGCTTCCTCCCTCTCCCAGTAAACTCCTTGAAAGCAGAATCCTTGCTGTCACAAGCACTGCTATAACCCCAAAACAGTGTCTGGAACATAGTAACATGAAAAAAGGGCCTATTTTGATGAATAGGTGAATCTTGCATTGGGTCTCGTTCTTCCAGGTACATTATGGATTTGTTTCCAGTACATTATGGATTTGTTTCCAGTCTTCTCATTTCATGAGGGTTTTAGATTGTCATCCTTATTTATCAGCAAGGTATGCTATGTGTGCTTTTTTCCCCTCTTTCTTTCATCTTCTTGTCTTTCCCCTCTGTCTTAGCCCATTTTCTGTTGCTCTAACAGAATACCTGAGACCGGGAAATTTATAAACGAAAGAGGTTTATTTTGCTCACAATTCTAGAGGTTGGGAAGTCCAAGATCAGGTAGCAGCATCTGGTTAGCTTCTGGTGAGGGCCTTGTGCTGTGTCATAACATGGCAGAAGGCATGACAGGACAAGAAGGGACACATTGAGAGCCAAACTGGTTTTTATAATAGACTCACTGACATGATAACTCACCCACTTATGTGATAACCTATTGATCCATTAATCTGTTAATCCATTAATCCATCAGGAGAGTAGAGCCCTCATGGCCCTATCACCTCTTAAAGGCCCCACCTCTTAATGCTGTTACATTGGGATTAAGTTTCAACATGAGTTTTGGAGGGGACAAACATTCAAATTGTAGCAGTCTCTATTAATTTGTGCCTTTGTTTCTAGAACAGTGAGTCTGCTTCTGGACTGGATTGAAGTCTCATAAACTATCATGTTCCCCTTTCAGGTTTGGAATTCGAGACACATCATAAAACTTTGGGATGATTCTGGAAGTCCTAAAAGGAACCTTATCTCCTGACATTAAATTCTTCTTCTTATTTTATTAGGGTATACTCCAAGTTGTGAAAATCTCTTGATGAGCAAAGATAACTATAAGTAAAAGCCTATTTTATTTTCTTCTTTTAGGACCTAAGAAATAAATCCATTGGTAAAGAAAATTAAAATAAAATCGTTTGGGCAGAAATAATTGAGTAATGTAAATGAGTGTCATTTCAGAGGTTAGAAGGAAAGCTGGCTGACCATGAAAGGAATCAGCATGAGAATATGTTCTGGGCTCCCTGTGAAGAAAACAGGACAAGACTAATAAGACTTTGATCCAGAGACCGGGACGAACACAGAGGCCTGCAAAAAAGGGCAGCTGTAAAAACTGTGCATTATGTTGTGTAGAAGATGTATGATATATCAGAAAAGGTCTGGGTTTTCACTTGGTTAGACCTGGGTTCAAACTCCTGCTTTGTCAAGGTCCTGCTGGGTGACCTTGGGAAATGATTTAACTTCACATTCTGCATGCCTCAATTTCCCTTTGTGTAAAACACAAAAAGCATTATTTCTCATCCAGGAGCATCATGAAAATTAAATATGTAATATATGTAAAGCCATCAGTGTAATACCGAGCACACAGGATGCATTTGATATATGGGATTTATTATCATATTTGTTATAATTATTTTTGTTGTTATTATATTATTCAGACATTTTGCTTAGCTACCACATATATTTCCTTTCCTGCTGGCAATAATTTGCAGCATATAGAGCAAATGAGCACTGCCTATTGAGCAATGGGAAACAGCACTCTCCTTCAAGACATACCTCTGTTAGTTTCTAATCATCTCTCCCTATTTTTATTTCCTTGGCTGAGAGGAATAATTAATTATTCCTTTAGATTTAGGACACTTAGAAGCACCCACAGGAATAACCTGGTTGGCTGAAATGTCTTGGTCAAAAGAACCCTGAAAATTTGTGAAATTCATTGGCATAAAACTGGGGAGAAGCTCATGTAAGCAAACTGAACTGAGCTGGCTCAGTACCAACTCTCAGCGCATGGTGCTGTTCCTGGAAAAGGTCTTTGAAAAACCTGTGTTCTCCAGACAGCTTGGCTGTTCCTTGGCTGTAGTGATTAGGAGCCATACAGCAAGGGAGAGAGATTGTATGTAAGGCTGTTTGTGAACTGAGGCAGGAGACCTGATTTTTGCTTTTCAGTGGAGAGTTTTTTCTGATCCTTATTATTATTATTATTATTATTATTTCCTTTTTTTGCAGAGATGAGGTCTTACTATGTTAACCAGGCTGGTCTTGAACTCCAGGCCTCAAGCAATCCTCCTGTTTCAGTTTTCCAAAGTGCTGGGGATTACAGGTGTGAGATGCTGCACCCAGCCTCTGGTACATCTTTTTATAAGCCAACCCAAGAGACAGGGTTTTTCCCTGTTGTCCAGGCTGGAGTGCAATGGCGTGATCCTAGCTCAATATGGCCTCACACTCCCGTGCTCAAGTGATCCTCTAGCCTCACCTTCCCTAGTAGCTAGGCGGTCCTTCATGTCCATAATGTGGAAGTTACCATTCCAGTGTATAGATTATGTGCTTAGAATTTGGAGGCTATTTCCATCAAGAATATCATATTATGCCAGGCGCAGTTGCTCACGCCTGTAATCCCAGCCCTTTGGGAGGCCGAGGTGGGTGGATCACCTGAGGTCAAGAGTTCAAGACCAGCCTAGCCAACATGGTGAAACCGTATCTTTACTAAAAATACAAAAAGTAGCCAGGCATGGTGGCGCACGCCTGTAACCCCAGCTACTTAGAAGATTGAGACTGGAGAATCACTTGAACCCGGGAGGTGGAGGCTGCAGTGAGCTGAGATCATGCCACTGCACTCCAGCTGGGTGACAGAGGGAGACTGTCTCAGAAAAAAAAAAAAAAAAAGAAAAGAAAACAGAAAAACCAAGAATATTATATTACTTGATTAAGAATTCTGCATGAAGAAAGTCAACCATGAAGAATGAGAAGAGTGTATACCTTGTAACTCATCATCCCTTTCTTTGTAAAACACCAGTGAAATGAGATGGAATTTCTCTGTTTTGGATCAGCTGAACTTGTGGGTTTTCTCTGGGTTAGGGAAGAGAGGTTGCTTTAAAATGACATTTTTCTATTTCTGGATGAAATAATATGATGCATGAAATAACTTTAAAAACTAAAGTGGGTGTGTGTGGGAAATGAGTGGGTATGTAGATGAAATAAGATTGCATGGGTGATGGTTTTTGAACCTGGTTGATGTGTACATCCAGATTCACCATACTTACTATTCTTTCCATATAAAGTTAAAAATGTCAGTTCTCTCAGTGTTTTCTACAGGACATTGGGGAAAAAAAGAGGGAGGTGAATGCCGTAATCAAAATTTCAAAAACACAGTTTGGAAAACGCCAGGTCTTTTCCTTGAAAGCCACAGTGCGTATTCGCATGTTAAAGACTGAGGATTATTGCATTAAAGAGACCTTTTAAACACAGTTTAACCCAGTTCTAGTCCCAAAGCTAACTTGACTATTGAAACTGATTTTTTCCCCATCCACACCTGTTAACAACTTGTGAAACTAGCATTTCATGGGACACAGGCACTTCAGTTAGTCTGAGAACAAGAACCAAGGACAGTTTCCTCCTCTTTCTGCCAAGAACAGCTTTTCAGAATTGAGGAAGATTTATTTTTCTGGGATCACAGAGGAAAAGCAAGGGAACCACCTGCTGATTCAGTCAGGCTAATCCAGCAAACCTTACAGGGGGATCTCAGACTAGCTCCATGAGTATACTTGACAGAAAGAAAATTTACTACTTATCAGCCCACGTTCACTATCTCAAATAAAAAAATGTAGGAAGAGAAAGAAAACGAGAGAGGAAAGACAAGAAGCAGCTTAGAGGCAGAGAAAGAGTGAAACAGAAGGAAGAAAAGATACAGAAACAAAAAATCAGACTCTTAGGTAACATGATGAATCCCCTTCACTTTGCAAACCCTCTTTCCATCTATTTTCAAACAATGTCAACAGTATATTTTCTTTTCCTGACATTATGCATCAGCCACCCCCCACCTTTTTTCATAACTGGTCACATGTACCAGTGATTTTAATCGTCAACTAAATCTGTATATCAGAAAGTCATCCTAAAATTCCAAATTTAGATTCACTTTTATGCTTCAAGGCTGTTTACAAATATTTGTTCTAATATCCTGATAAACAAAGGTGAAAGGACTATTTAATTCAGAAAGTGACTGTTTTTTGGCTTGCAAACAAATAATCATTAAATTGAATGAAGCCAGCTCTTGGTACATAAACAGCGCCAGCTGTGGCTTCTTCTGTACTGGTGTGGCTGTCAAAAGGAATCTGAATTCAAGGCAGTTGTAAAGTAAGTAAATAAATAACATCAGCAAAAGCAAATAAAAAGCAACCCCTAAAAAACCAGCGACCAAAGAAATCCACCTTTTTGTTAAGACATGTTAGGGCTTCATTAAGAGGAACTTGCAAAACTTGATGATTCACTTTCTGAGTTTGAACAGAGCCTGGTCTCTGGAAAACAATCCAAGGGTAAGATGAAACCTGACGTTTGCCTTATCAGACTCTGCTGGGAACACAGTTTTAAGGAAAAAGCAATGAGAAAAGTCTACTTACCAAAGTCACAAACTTCAACTCCTTGGCTAGTACACCTCGGTCTAGCCAGGAAAAAAGTAGAAACAAGAAGCCAAGGCTAAGGCTCGCTGCCCTGGCCACGAGGAGGGGTGCGGCTCTCATGTTGAGGAGAACTGTTTCTGGCAGGAGTTAGGAGGAACTGCTACCACTTCAAAAGCCTGTAGAGGGGAAGCTATTTAATTAAGGGATTGAAAGGGAAGGAGGAGCCACACTCATAAATAGTAAAGTTTCCAGGAAGCGTAGGGCAGGTTTGGTATGTAAATAATGGCATATAATTTTTGAGCTGAGAGAGATCACAGTTTCCTCATTTAAGTTAGGACACCAAGGTCAAGAGTGGGGAAAGCTGTTGATCAAGGTCACAGAGCATGTTAGTACACATTTCTATTCTTGTTTTCAGTTTACTTTTATCTTATTATTTTTTTCTGGACGGAGTTTCGCTCTGTCACCCAGGCTGGAGTGCAGTGGGATGATCTTGGCTCACTGCAAACCCCGCGTCCTGAGTTCAAGCAATTCTCCTGCCTCAGCCTCCTGAGTAGCTGGGATTACAGGCATGCGCCACCACACCCAGCTAATGTTTGTATTTTTAGTAGAGATGGGGTTTCACCATGTTAGTTAGGCTGGTCTCGAACTCCTGACCTCGTGATCCACCTGCCTCAGCCTCCCAAAGTGCTGAGATTACAGGCATGAGCCACTGTGCCCTGCCAGTTTACTTTTATCTTTTCTTTAGATAGGTTATGATACAGCGTTGGCTTTGTGGCTGTCATTGGGAAAGGGATCTACCCCGACTTTAGAAACCTTAGACCAGTGATTCTTAATCAGTTGGGAGTCCAAAGTTGTAGGACTGAAATCTGGAAGGAAATACAGGTATTGACATATTTAAGGCCTATTTCCATGCCAAACATGGCTACTTTTCAAAACTCTCATGTAGCCTATAGAGGTATTTTTAAATTGAAGAAGAAAAGTAAGAGCAAGTTTATTTTGAAAAATTTTAGGCTGGGCATGGTGGCTCACGTCTGTAATCCCAGCACTTTGGGAGGCCGAGGTGGGCAGATCACTTGAGGTCAGGAGTTCAAGACCAGCCTGGCCAGCATGGTGAAACCCCATCTCTACTAAAAATACAAAAAAAAATTAGCCGGGCATGGTGGCACATGCCTGTAGTTCCAGCTACCTGGGAGACTGAGGCAGGAGAATCACTTGAACCCAGGAGGTGAAGGTTGCAGTAAGCTGAGATTGTGCCACTGCACTCCAGCCTAGGCTACAGAGCAAGACTCCATCTCAAAACGAAAACAACAACAACAACAACAAAGAAAAATTTTAGTCACACCTTAAGACAAATTGGACATTACCCGTGGTATCTCAAAATTAGGATTGGAGGTCCCTTTCCAAACCTGACAGTTTTTTTAAGAAAACAAAAAGCCCAAACCTATAATTCTATATTATTAGTCATCAACTTTGGCCATAAGCCTTACATTTTGAGTGAGTTACATCCTTGCCTCTCCAGCTGTGATCTCACTGGGGACACTGCAAAATGCAATCCAGACTGATGGAATTTTGCTTTCCATTTTCCCCAACCTGTCAGTTCCATCATAGGCTAAAACAATACAAACTTGAGGTGCACATTGAGATTTTGCAAGATTTGGGGGCAGAGCTGCCTGTCATGACATTTGTATCCTAATGGTAGAGGGAGAACAACGGTTTACTCACAACCCATTTCCTGGTACATTGCGCTTACCTGTGGCAGGAGGAGTGTGTTCTTATGTGATCATAGGATGCCCTGGAATGTGGTATGTGGGAGAGCTGTTGCTTCTTCTGGTAGTAGGTAACATGTGCAAATAGGCTGGGCACGGTGGTTCACGCCTGTAATCCTAGCACTTTGGGAAGCTGAGGTGGGCAGATCACTTGAGGTTAGGAGTTTGAGACCAGCCTAGCCAACATGGTGAAACCCCGAATCTACTAAAAATACAAAAATTAGCCAGGCTTGGTGGTGGCACCTGTGATCCCAGCTACCTGGGAGGCTGGGGCAAGAGAATCACTTGAACTCGGGAGGCTGAGGTTGCAGTGAGCTGAGATCACACCACTGCACTCCAGCCTGGGCAATAGAGTGAGACTCTGTCTCAAAAAAAAAAAAAAAAAAAAAAAAGTGCAAATAATAAATGCATGTGTGATTAGGATTAGACATTCAAGGGAATTTGCAGCCTTCTCTTTGCCATCTCATTCTCCACCTGCCAGTCCACACTGTCCATTTTAATGGGTAAGATTTTGAGGAAATGGGTGCGAGAAAAAGGAAATAAAAATTGGAAGATTTTCCAGTCCAGGGCATACATGAAGTTGATACATTAATCCCTGCTGTGTGCACCAGGCAATCTGAGAAAGGAAGCTCCAGCACCTACGTACCATTCACAGGCAAAGTTCTGAACCACATTTCTTCAATTGTGCCAGATGTCTGATTCTGTTGAATGCCTTATTTTCTCAGCTATCTGCCTGGGTCCTTGTTCTGTCTCCTTCCTTGTCTCACCCTTGGACTGGTGCTTGGAAGTATTTCAGCAATAGCCTTAGACCTTCCTGATAATGGCTGATTCTCTAATCTACCTATACCACGTTACACTGGTTGGATAAACCCTCTTTCTGACCTAGACCCTAATTTTTTCTGTGGTACCGCCTCTGGGTTCCTTTTAGCTTTTCAAGTGAGAATGGCAACAACAACCAAGTTTTCTTTGAAAACCAGAAAAAGGCTGCTTGAATTGAATACATCTCAACTCAAACTTAATCTAAGTTGAATTAAATGGTTTATACTTCCATGTCAATCATCACCCTCACTTCCACTTTGATCTTTGAGTTATAAGGGGAGGAGAAGTATTCAAAGTCATAAATGTAGAGTCTTGAAAAACCTGAACACCATGAAATGGAGTGTAAACGATCCTCAACTCAGATGAAACCTGTTTTAGGATGTTCTGTGGGCCCTTGAACTTTGCACTCAATAAGGTCTTTGCAAAGACATAAGGGTTATCTGGGATAAAAATATGGATATAGTATGTATTAGTCCACTTTCATACTGCTCTGAAGAAATACCTAAGACTGGGTAATTTATAAAGAAAAATAAATTTAATGGACTCAAAGTTCCACATGGCTGGGGAGGCCTCACAGTCATGGTGGAAGGTGAAGGAGAAGCAAAGGCACATTTTACATGGCAGCAGGCAAGAGAGTGTGTGCAGGGAAACTGCCCTTTATAAAACCATCAGATTTCCCGAGACTTATTCACTATTACAAGAATAGCATGGGAAAAGCCCTCCTCCATGATTCAATTACTTCCCACCAGGTACCTTTCATGACATGTGGGGATTATAGGAGCTACAATTCAAGATGAGATTTGTGTAGGGACATAGCCAAATCATATCATAGTAACATCAAAAGTGATATTTGAAAAAACATAGGGAAGTCTTTATATAAGAGTGAGGAGTGTCAATAATTTTCCATGATTTGTAGGACTTACTGACTGAATCATTTGTGTTCTCTTGTTGTACTTCTTTCTCTATATGTCAAGTGCTCAACCTCTAATGAACTGTTCTAATGAACAGTTAGAAAGTTCCATAAGTGGAGCAGGTTAAGATTTTTGAAAAGCAGACTTCCAGATAGATATTTGTATGTAGGAAATTTATTAAGGAGTGCACTCAGGATTGACACCAGTGTGGCGTAGAGAAATAACCAAGGTTGGACAGAGGGAGAAGTTGATTTGTAATGCAATATTGTTGAAGACCTCAGCTGACCCTGTTACAAGTTCTGAAGATGGGAGGGCCTTTCAGAGTTGTCTTGAGGTGAGAAGTCAGGCCTTTTTTATTAGCCAGTCATTGGATGCAGTCTGCTCCTGGTAGGGAGTATGACCATGGATAAGGCAAAGGTGACTCTCTTCTGCCAAAATAATTCCCAAAGGGGTTGCTAGCTGAGTGATGTCAAACAAATTTCCAAGAGCGGGGAGCAATGAATCCTTGGGCAGCGTAACACAGAATCTATGATGATGAACACTTACAGGAAAAAAAAATTGTGATCCTTAGTAGATCACAGTCTATGAAAGCACTAAATGTGCCTCTGACCGTAAGAGTCTGAGATCCATCAGTAAGTATATGGCTGTTCACCAGCATCACAGGGAAGACTATGTTTAACCTGTCTGGCTTCTTATGGCCTTCATAATTGTATTATTTGACTCTCAGGGACTTATGAACTATCGGGCACTCAATAATACTGATTGACCAACTGTCAATATAAAGGCAAATGAAATGACTGCGTCAGAGCCCTGTTACAATGGGAATTGCTTTGAGGCAAAATTTAATTAATAAGATGGCTTTAGAATAAATGTTCTCCTCCTCTGAAACCATCATTTTGTGGGGTTTTTTTTTTTTTTTGCCCTCGGCATAAAATAACTATTTTGTTGTTTAGTATTTAGACATACATCCCCCATAAAACCAGAGATTATATAGTAAGAATGTCATCAACTAAGGTGTGTGTACCTAGGGGATTCATGCAATGGTCTAACACTTTAAAAGTAGAGAAAGTATTAAAACTTTTATTTGTGTTTTTTTTTTTTTAACATGGGAAAGAAAAAAAGGATTTACAATGGAAATTTATTCACAATGGACTGTTTTAAAATGGACTATTATTTGGCCATTAAAAGGGGATCCGAGTACTGATGCCTGCTACAACATGGATGAACTTTTAAAATATTAGGCTAATATTCCTTCTAAAATAGAACACATATTTATATGATTCCACTTATATTAAATGTTCAGAATAGAAAAATCTTAGGAAACAGCCTAAAATTTTAAAAGATTGCCTAGGACAGGGGAAAAGGAGGCAGAGGGTGATGGCTAAGGGGTATGGGGTCTCTTTTGGGCTGCTAAAATACTCTAAAATTGATTGTAATGATACTTGAGCGACTCTGAATATACTAAAAACCATTGAATTGTACACTTTAAATGAATGAGTTTTATGACATCTGAATTATATCTCAATAAAGTCATTATCTAAATAATTTACCACAAAATAAATATTCCAATATTTAATATAAACATGGTAATAGAAGTATATTCTTAATAAATAAACACATATCTGTTACATGTAATACTGATGGAGTCAGTGGTTGAACCCGTTTGAACATTACTAAATAAAATTAATAGTAATTATAAAATATAATTTATATATACATATAAACTTAGAGTATTAAAATTATCTATTGCTGTGAAACAAATGAACACAAACTTAGTGGCTTAAAACAACACACATTTCTTATCTTACCTTTTTCCTGAGTCAGGAGTCTAGGTATAATGTAAAAGGACTTTCTGCTCAGGATTTTTCACAAGGCTCCGATTAAGGTGTTAGCCAGACCTGGGATCCTCTCCCAGCTCCTGTAGTTGTTGGCAGGAATCAGTTCCTTGCAAGCTGTTTGAGGGCCCCAGTTCCTAAATTGCTGGCTGCTGTGTGGAAGCTGCCTTCAATTCCTTGCCACTTGGGCCCCTCCAAGAGGGCTGTTTGAGTCATCAGAACATGCAAGCTAAGGCAACAGAGAAACTTCAGAGACCATCTTTCCAGGACTTCATAAAATTTATCATGTGTAAGGATTACCCGAAAAGTTTAATAAAATACAGACTCTTCCAGGGCCTCACTCCTGGAAATTCTGATTCAGTGGGTTCAGGTAAGATGAGGAACGGTGTCCCACTAATACTTAATGGTGCCTAAGGCAAAAGGCAAAAATCATTAAACCAATCCTGTCATTACATGAAGTTTTGATATGTTGTTTATTATGGGTTGTTTAACATTAATTTTATTTTCAAAATTTTGCATTAAAATATTCCTTCTTTTGATTATAGGGTTTTTGGTACACCTTAAGTGTTGTGCCCAAGGAGGATGCCTCACTCACCTCACTCTGATTCCCAGCCATGACTCTAAGAATTGGAAGGCTGGAGATAACATACTTTTTCCTTTTGAGGTGAAATGATCTAACTTTCTCTGATTCTCTCTACAAGGACATGCAGGCTTGGGTCAGGTGAATCCAGCTTTGGCTGACTGTACTGAGGCACTTAGGGCTGAATGGGACTCAGGACTTTTTGTCTATTAGACTGAACAGAGCTGACCTCCAGCTACTCCTTGGACTGTCATTACTTGCATAGAGCTAGCCCCCCTCGCGCTTCCTGTGTGTAATAAAGCTGCTTTTCTCACAGTCAGGAGGCAAACGTTGGCCTATTGCTATTTCACCTTTAATACAGGCTTACAGAATGAACTTACAAAAATATGATGTAATCTCATTTTGTATAAATGTGTATTGAAGAAAAGACAGAATAGAGATGGGCCAATATTTTTAATGGTGATTTTTTTGGGGAGGTTGATGGGATTATAGGTGTTTTCATTTTCTTTCTTCTACTTTTCTCTACTTTCTAAATGTCTTATAATGAATAGATATTTTAATTAAAATCAGAAAACAAATTGTAAAATATCTAGCATTAACTTGATGATAATTCTTATTTAAGTGAGTATCAGAGTTATAGAAGGTAGGCCTAGAAAGCAACTTGCTTCATAACACTGTTCACCTGTCTTCACATGGGCCAACTCCTAAACCACTGAAGAGAGAACTTTTTCTTTCTTCTGCTCCAGTTTCTGACCCTGTCCCTCTCCTCTTTTGTTTGATATGTCTTATATTAAAGAGATAACTTCTTGTAGTAGCCTGAAAGTACGAGAAAACACAGTAACTATTTAGAAAGTCCTGTTTGTCCTTAAGAACTTCCTAAATCAAACCAGGTCAATGGCCTATTAAACATATTCCACCACACTTAGAATAAAATCCAAAGCCTTCCATGATATATAAGCTTTGCTTATATCTGGCTCCTATGACCTCTTCAACTCCCTCCCATCAGGCTTCTTCTGCTCACTCCATTCTAGCCACACTGATCCCTTATGTCTCAAAAGAGCCACATGTGCTCCCACTTGATGCACTTTGCATTGACTGTTTCCTCTGAGGGAACACTCTTCCTTCAGATGGGCTGATTCTCTCACTTCACCTCTTTGGATGGCTTACCTTGAGCATCCCAGTTAAACGAGCAGCTTCCCCAGCAATCTCTATCATATTGTAGCAGGACAAGCCGCAGACAAGACCCCTCAGACACCGAGTTAAAGAAGGAAGGGCTTTATTCGGCTGAGAGCTTCGGCAAGACTCATATCTCCAACAACCCAGCTCCGTGAGTGGGCAATTCCTGTCCCTTTTAAGGGCTTACAACTCTAAGGGGGTCCACGTGAGAGGGTCGTAATCGATTGAGCAAGCAGAGGGTACGTGACTGGGGGCTGCATGCACTGGTAATTAGAATGGAACAGAACAGGACAGGGATTTTCACAGTGCTTTTCTATACAATGTCTGTAATCTATAGATAACAAAACCGATTAGGTCAGGGGTCGATCTTTAACTACCAGGCCCAGGGTGTGGCACCGGGCTGTCTGCTTGTGGATTTCATTTCTTTTTTTTTTTCTTTTTTTTTTTTTGAGACAGAGTCTCGCTCTGTCGCCCAGGGTGGAGTGCAGTGGCTGGATCTCAGCTCACTGCAAGCTCCGCCTCCTGGGTTTATGCCATTCTCCTGCCTCAGCCTCCGGAGTAGCTGGGACTACAGGCGCCCGCCACCACGCCCGGCTAGTTTTTTGTATTTTTTAGTAGAGACGGGGTTTCACCATGTTAGCCAGGATGGTCTCGATCTCCTGACCTCGTGATCCGCCCGTCTCGGCCTCCCGAAGTGCTGGGATTACAGGCTTGAACCACCGCGCC